>NC_063045.1:58246382-58846382 GCF_018812025.1 Megalobrama amblycephala
GTTATTAATCACTGCATGGTATTACATTTTTATATTTATATATTTTTTATATAATATAATATACATTGTATGTATATATATATATATATATATATATATATATATATATATATATATATATATATATATATATATTGTAAATCATAAGTCTGTATATAATATCTCTATTGTTCATTCTATCTATTTATTTATCTATCTGTCTGTCTATCTATCATCTGTTTATTTTTCTATCTATCTATCATAATATATTGTATAATAATATATCACAATATATAATATAAAATAGTAAATCATAAATCTGTATACAATATCTCTATCTATCTATCTATCTATCTATCTATCTATCTATCTATCTGTCTGTCTGTCTGTCTGTTTATCTATCTATCCGTTTATCTATCTATCTGTTTATCTATCTATCATAATATATAGTATAATAATATATCACAATATATAATACAGTAAATATAATACAGTATAATACTGTATATAATATCTCTAACTATTGTTCATTCTATCTATCTATCTATCATAATATATAGTATAATAATATATCACAATATATAATATAATACAATAAATATAATATAATACAGTATAATACTGTATATAATATCTCTAACTATTGTTCATTCTATCTATCTGTCTATCTATCATCTGTTTATTTTTCTATCTATCTATCTATCTATCTATCTATATCAATATATTGTATAATAATATATCACAATATATAATACAGTAAATCATAAATCTGTATATCTATCTATCTATCTATCTATCTATCTATCTATCTATCTATCATCGTATACACATTGCAAAATATATAATAAATAAGCTACCATTTATAATAATAAAATCATAAATAAAACGTAAGATTTGCTTTTTAAATCATTTTTAAAATATATATATTTTCTATTTGAAAATTTCTAAAGGTTCTCAGTGCCAATGCTTCATAGAAATATTTTGTTTCACATGCCAACATGAGTATATTGTGTCCATAAAGCACATACATATTTAATAGTTTACAATGATGAGTTGACTTTTTATAGTTTTTGCAAGTTTATGGCGCTTTAATTAAGGACAGTGTTGTAAAATACAACGATTTGTTTAATGATGTTCTCATTTTGTGGATTTATTTGTTTTAAATAATTAATAGATTTAAAACATTTTCATCTGATATATTGGCTGTTTTCAACCTTTGTCAAACAGTCTCTGCCTTTGACCTTACCAGTATGGCTTCAGCAATGTCATTTTGACGTGTCATTGGAGGAAAAAATCGTAACAGCGTCACTTCCTGAATATGAGTAAGGGAGTGGTCACGTGACATGGCTTCGGCGCTCTCCTTCTCCGACTACTTTTGATTTAAAAATATTATTAAAAATCTCGATTCTTGTGGACGGGCTCTGAGGCTTTGTGAAAGATGGTCGTATGTCGGCTCTCGATCGATGCGCGGCGGCGCGTCATACGCGGCGCGTGTGGAACATTTCTGAACACAAAATCGCCTGTTTTGTGGGCTGCAGCGTCACGTGACCGGCACGCGCCTCGGGAAAGATGGCGCCTGGCGGTTAGAAAACAAGCAGCGCAAGCAGCGGTGACATCCTTCACACCGCCGCGACGTTTGGGATCCATAGAAACCGAGTGGAGTACGTGTTTGACTTATTGGACATAAGCTGTCAGACAGCGGGTTTGGTCTGTTTTCTGTTATAGCCACAATTTCGGCCGTTTTAGAGCCGCTATGTGAAGTAATATTGAGTTTTATTGCGTTTCGCGTGAAAGCTGAGGGAGTCTTGCGACTGGTTCACGCGCTAGGCAGCTAACCTGAGGCGAGCCGTTAGCGCACTTTTGACAAAGTCACTGACAGGAATTATTCGTTTAAATGTCATTTTTTGGCACGTATTCTGTTGGTCAGGTTCTTTTGGATTTGTTTAAACCCGGTTATACCCTATTTAAAGAGCGTTTGGCTCATTTTTTGCTATTTAAAGTTGATTAAACGGTTCGTGAGGGGAAATTAGCTAGCAACCACCGTAAGCAAGTCTGATGAGCTGTTACACCACATGCTGCATATATTTGACGAATGAGACTTTTTTTTTGCTGTTAAAAGCGTATTTAGTTTGTGATTAACCCGCGATCTGTTTGTTGGGGAAGCATTTAAACGTCTCCGCTGAATATTTAGGACTAAAGAGCAGCATGTTTAGGGCACCGGGTGTCTAATGTTGTGTATTACAACCGTCAAATTCTACCACAGGTTATTGTTACTGCGTAATTTCAATGTTTTGAACATTTCAGAGGTAGTTAGAGATTTCTTTTGTTTCTAGTCTGGTTTATGAATGTGTAAGCTGGATGACATTAACATCCAGCAACAACGTCAGACCAGGAAGTCTAGTTGGATCAGTTTTGGCAAACACGTGTGAAGCTGGATGTTGTGGTGATTAGTTTAGTATGTTTTTGCCCTTATTAATGCGTTTCTTGACCAATTAATGTCGTTTGCATTTATATAACATGTAGTGTTCAGTCGCAAAGGTCTAACATTAAAAACATCCAAATATATTCTTTATTTATCTTGGTGATGTGATGGGAAAGATGTGATCTTTAAGTTGGGTGTATGTCATTGACTTCATGAAATATCTGTGTAGTTTAAGAGGACATCGAGTTATGTTTGATGTTAGAAGATTAAGTGGGATGTTTTGCAAAGCAAATTCTCTTTTGTAATAATTATTACTATTTCTTTCTCTATGTTAGACAATGGATCCTGGACAAGATTTGCTTCTGGCTGCTCTAAGTGAAAGTGGAATCTGCCCTAATGATCTGTTTGATGTTGATCCTCAGGACACACTTCCACTCCCTGCCTCACAACAGGTAATTTAAAACACAATACATGCAACATGATATACTCATTTTCATGCAGTTTAGTTGTGTTTTTTTTTTTTTTTTTTTTCTTGACTCAAAACTAGGGCTGTGTATTAACACAGATTTTACAAATCGTTTTGGTTATGATATCGATTTGTTTGGGTATGCTACAGTACATGTTTAATTGTTCTTAAGGAAAAAAGCTGTGGGCTATTAAGAGATGCTTTTTAGTTGGTGTATTAATATAATTTTAAATGTTAAGATTAACAAGAGTCTAACTTATTAAATTGCTGTTTATTTTTGGATATAATAATCAACACTCAAATAAAAACTGAGTTTTATGCAAAAATTTTAATTGCATATAAGGCAGTTTTTGTATGAACTTCTTGATATAATAGTTTGTACTCCAATTATAAACATTTTAAATGGTGGCTGTGATAAAAAAACAAAATGATTAAAACGTACATTAAATAAGACATCACTAACAAGTTCTTTAAAAATGATTATGTAATATAGTGCATATAGCCAAATGCTCCTCTCTAGAGTTATTTTTTCTGTCAAGCTTTAGATATTGAATGGCTTTCCTGAGGTTAATGTAATGTTACAGACATGCTGTTTTATTGACATCTTTCCATGCTTGAAACACTGATTGAGCAATTATATGAGACTGGAATATTTCATTAAGTTGTATGGTTTCTGTCACCATATTTTCAGATGTTAATGCATGTTTATTTTGTGCTATAACTTGTAGTAAAGAGGAAGAGACGATCAGTTCATGTGGACTGAGGCGGCAACCATGATCTGTCGCGCAACATTAAAGAGCGTCAAAATGATATTTATTGTTTACAATTTTGTATAAAATTGGCAGAAATTAAAAGCTGAGACTTTTTCATATCAAAAGTAACAAAGCACCAATTTATTGTGATTACTGGATGGGATGCATGCTACAAATACTGTTTAGTGAAGTTTTGTTCCTGCATCAACTGAAAATAGCGTATACTTCTCATAATTCATCAAAATGAAGATTGATTAAAAGAGTAACCTATATTGTTAACGCAGCCTTACTCAAAACAAAACTGAATCTAAAAGCAATCTTTCTCAAAGTAGCACATTGGATGATCATCATGAGTTCTTCTTTTTCCTTTCATTTTCAGTCAGTCTCATTAAATGCACTTGACATCGGTCTCGGTAATGAAGCTTCTGGAATTGTCAGAATTGAACCTGCAGTTCCACCTACTCCTACAGTTACAATCAGGGTAAGTGTTGCACGTAGCGTCACTGTATTTATAGACTTTTGACTAATGTTGTGCAGTCTGGTCCAACTTATTCTGTCCCAAGAACTGCCCACTTTGGCAGAAAGACCGGTATGTTATTAGGCAACCAATCCAGAGTTTTTGTTCTCAGGTGCCGTTTAGGATCAGGTGTATCTGTATTAAGTTATACCCAATATAAAGATTTTTTTTTTAAGTCTGAAAATAAAGCAGAATATCAAGTTCTGCTCATGTACACTTCTGGAAGTTGCATCAAGCCATCCAATCCGATTGGAAATAGTGATTTCTTGCCGTTTTTCTGTGCAATATAATGCACATAATGTGAGTGAGCAAACTGTGGGCTGTCTGTCTGAGGCTACTGGTTGTGTAACATGTTTTAATTAGGGCTGTCAAGCGATTAAAATTTTTAATCTAATTAATTACATGATGTGGCGGTTTAATTAGTCTAATTAATCGCACATCAATTTTGGTTGAGAAATTACTCCCAAAAGATAATTTGAAGTCGTTTTTGTCAAGCATCAAATAGACATTAAAGCGAATAGAGAGGAGACAGCTCCGTATGTTTTCGAATCACTCAGGCTGTACTTTGAAGTCATACACCGATCGGTCTGTCCAACAAGTCTTTTACGAAAGGTCCGCTGAATCATTGATTTCACTAGGTTCATTCAAAACGCGGATTCAGAAATGAAACACTGCAGTGCATTGTGCCGAGAAGAACAGTTCTGATTTGTCTTTAAATTTTTATTGGAAAAATTGAACAAAATAGACAATATTGTGGCTAAAACTCAATATTAACTTATTTACTTAACTGCTGTATAAGATCAGAACTGCATTTGCACTCGTTATATAGGCTATGGGACAAAAACAGCACTCATGTGATATTGCTTAACTCATATGATCTAAATATGAGACGACAACTCAAACGGCATTTTTGCCCCAAATTCTTTTTATTTTAAGGACTTTCTGACTGCCTTCTGTAGGCTTCATTGCAGAGTGAGTTGTTGCCCTGCTTCACATTCATCATCAATCAACTGTATGTAATGTCAGATGAACTACATAGGTCTGGGGCGAGGCAAGTGTGTTAAATGCGTTAAATTTAATGCGTTTTTTTTACCGTAACTAATTAATCTAATTAACGCGTTAAATCTCCAGCCCTAGTTTTAATATTTGACTGCAAAACTCAGAATTACACATGCTGCATTAATCATATTCTGTGTCTTTGCAGGAGAAGCCTCAGCCCTCAACTACCACCTTCGTTTTAAATCAACTGAATCAGTTGCCATCGCTGGGTACCATTGTAGTCACCAAACCATCAGCTGGGACCGCCTCCAGGCAGACCATCACAGTGACCAAGGTGGTACACACAGGTTCGACAGCACAACGGAGCTCTGCGTCCTCTCCCACCGTGGTCCCACCCAATAATGATCAGATCAGGTTGAAGGACCTCCTCAGAACCAGCAGCCTGAAGACAAGCAGCCTTGGAGAGCTTATGAAGTTGAAGCCCCCACCTGACATAGCGCAGCCCGTTGCTACGGCAACAGCCACAGGCACAAGTGAGTGCTGGCAGACATGCTGGACCTCGAGCGATCATAGATGTGTTTTGTTTTGTTTTTTGCTTGTAAGGGTCTGTCGATGCAGCTGTCGGCTTTGTGGCACTTTCCAGATCTAACGCTGAGTGCCAGTTTTCAAGTGCTGCCTCCAGCTGTCAAAACAAGAAACCAACATCTCAAGTCACCTTTGAAGGCGTTAAAGCTGTTAGGAGACATAGGAAATAGGAGACATGTTTTTAGGTCCCTTTTGTTTCAAGAAAACGTTTTAAATCTAAGCCATGTACATGTTGCTGCTAAAGATGGTTGTTAGTGCTCTTCTTTGTGCTTCAAACCGAACAGCTATCTGTTAATATAATAATTTTTTATGGTAACATTTATGGTGCACTTAAAAGTTTCATTGTTAAAGTTTTGATCATTGTCCAAAGCTCATTCCATAGAGAGACCGTGTGGATGCAATCATTCTGTGTTTTCTTAATGTCAATGCTCTTCCTTTCAGAAATTATTCTGGTCTCCACAAAGATGATGAGCAGATCAGGTATGGGTAGGGTTTTAACTGCAGTGCACTGAGTCTGTTTTCACAGGTGCTTTCATGTTGTGGTGGGGCCGTATCAGTTCTGACAAACTGCTGTGGCTGTGTGAATATTTGTGTCTCTAATTTTTTGTCTCTGTTTTCTTCAGCGGAATTAAACAATGGCTTGAAAAAAGAAGTTTCCAGCAAAGATGTAGCAAGGATCTGGGTCAATGATGACATGAAAATGCGGAGCTTCTCACCTGTAAATGTACGTTTAATTATTTTTGTTTACATGTGATGAGGCATTCACTGAGGACTTGAACTGTAAGTTTAATGTTATTGGATTTTTCTTTTTATTTATTTAAATATAGAAATTACCAGGAATGAAGGAGGAAGATGAACCAGAAGAAGAGGAAGAGGAGGAGCTGGGTCATGCAGAGACGTACGCCGAATACATGCCAATGAAACGTATGTATAATCATGATCGGTGTGCTTAAAGGGTTAGTTCACCCAAAAATGAAAATTATGTCATTAATGACTCGCCCTCATGTCGTTCCAAACCCGTAAGACCTCCGTTCATCTTCGGAACACAGTTTAAGATATTTTAGATTTAGTCTGAGAGCTTTCTGTCCCTCCATTGAAAATTTATGTACGGTATACTGTCCATGTCCATAGGGCTGTCGCGATAACCGCAATATCGTAATACCGCGCTATTTACGAGCCAACCGCAGAGGACTGCAAATACCGCAGCAACCGCGATATTTGCATGTTTTTATTTTTTGAAAGGTATGTCCTTCTCGTTTTACACTTCATGCATGTGTACTAAATATTAAATAAGTTAATAATGATAGCATAATGTGTACCATGGTAATTTGTACAGAGGCTCCATAGATTTGCACTAAACAAGCCTAAACATTGAATGTGAGCAAGATCGACTGAGCGCGTGCGATTACCTGCGTCTGTCCTTCAGGCCGAAACATATATTCGTGAAAAAGGTTGTCATGTCCAAGGATAGAAATCTCTGCCTTAGCATCGACACATTACTGGCCAGCTGAGCCTTATAAAGTGGCGCTCAAATGATTTCAACAGCTTGTTTCATTACATCGCTCTTTAAATGAATCAGCGTTTTAGAACGTGCAGTTGATGAATGGTATAAATACTCAAAGACAGTCCCTTGCCGCCATTGTGGTGCAACAATGTAACTGCACTGACTGACGGCCTGTCTGGAACACGCAGAGATGAGTAACGTTAGTTCTGTTTATACTCGTGAAATATCAGCAGAAAGTCTCTCGTTTAGTCAGATTTGAGGATCGGAACTACATATAACAATAGCCCTACGATCTTACTGTCAGGTTTATGTTCTGTTATGTAAACCCTTATTTTTACATTCTCTTCTGTTACTTGCTTCCTAATTCAATACTCTATTTAGTTTCGTTATTGAATATGACCAGGACTATATAATATATATGTGTGTGTGTGTGTGTGTATGCGGTAAAACCGCATATCACGCTATTGAGCCGCAAGGGAAAATCCTTAACCGCGCTACATGTCCAGAAAGGTAATAAAAACATCATCTAAGTAGTCCATGTGACATCAGTGGGTTAGTTAGAAGTTTTTGAAGCATCGAAAATACATTTTGGTCCAAAAATAACAAAAACTACGACTTTATTCAGCATTGTATTCTCTTCCGGGTCTGTTGTCATGCTGCTGACGAGTTATCCGGTGCACCCGAGCTTCGTTTACAGTCTGAGGGAGACGCACGCTGTATTCAAGCTATTCTACATTGTTTGTATTTTGGTATTGCTATATTTTTTTAAATGGTGCGTAATTGTGCATGTCGCGGATGTACTAATCGCCAAAAACAACAACGTAAAAGTGCATTACCAACGCCGACAGATGAAAGGATTCAATTAAATCAATTCAGTGCAGTCGATTCAATGGAATCAGTTCAATGGAATCAGTTCAATGGAATCAGTTCAATGGAATCAGTTCAATGGAAAGGATTCCGGAAGAGAATACAATGCTGAATAAAGTAGTTGAAGTCGTAGTTTTTGTTATTTTTGGACCACTGATGTCACATGGACTACTTTGACGATGTTTTTATTACCTTTCTGGACATGGACAGTATACCGTACATACATTTTCAATGGAGGGACAGAAAGCTCTCGGGACTAAATCTAAAATATCTTAAACTGTGTTCCAAAGATCAGAGGTCTTACGGGTTTGGAACGACATGAGGGTGAGTCATTAATGAGATCATTTTCATTTTTGGGTGAACTAACCCTTTAATAGATTGTGTGTAGTCAGTCATCTCTTAGCATTAATTCAGTCATAAGATGCACACTTTCCCTTTATGTAAATGTTTTACCAGAGCTTGACATTAACACCCGCCAACCCTCCAAATGCGGGTGGATTACAGCAGTGGCGTGTAACGCAGTCACTCCTTCTAGCCACTTTGGCGGGATGAATTTTATATATAATATATACATTCAATTGTAGTCTTTTAAAAAAGGGATCTGAAATGAATAAACCAAGTGCTATTGTATGGTAAAAAATATAGATTTTTCTATACATATATAAATATGTGAAACGCTTCCAATACTCATTTTCCTCTGAATAGATGCATGATACCAGCTGCTCTTTCTTGCGTTCTCATTTCTCTGACAGAGAGTTGACACACAAACCCGCCTCCCCTCACTTACTCGTTTCATTTGTTCCGGATGAATATTGTTGGTGTTACAGGGCTTGAATTTCAGTGTGGAATTGGGTGTATTGCACATATTACTCATTCCCATAGATTTTGTGCTCACACCCAAAGTGCGCTCACATAAAGCCGCTTCTCAGTACTAAATTGAGTTCTTTTTCACTGCTTATTGAGCTTAAACAGTCAAATACACACAAAATAATGTCAAAATGCCGGTCTTTGCAAGTATTCACGTGAACACAGTGAGTTATGTTTTAAGTGAACATAAACAGTTGAGAAAGAAAACGCATGTGTAACAGTATAATGGTTCCGTGCGTCAGGTCTTAAAGTGACAGCAGCCTAATATACCTGCTGCCAAATTATGAGATGATATTAAAAATATCTATATGCCAGTTTTTCCTCATGGTATCAATGTGAAAATGGCTAATAACTTTGAAAAACCACTGGACACAATGGCTGGTAAGCAAAAAAGTTAATGTCAAGCCCTGGTGCCAACAGATCCATTGTTTTTCCAGCAATTTTTTGTAAAGTTAGTCTCGCATCTCGTTTCTCAGTGAGAATTGGACTGCGGCACCCTGATCCTGTTGTGGAGACCAGCTCTCTTTCCAGTGTCAACCCGCCAGATGTGTGGTACAGACTTTCCATTCCAGAGGAGACCATCGATAGAGGCTGGTTATCTGCCCTCCAGCTTGAGGCCGTCACGTATGCTTCTCAGGTTTGGGCCTTTTTACATTTTGTAACTTTTAAAATGTATTAGCATTTAGGAAGCAAATTAGTTCATTTATGCAGGTCAAATCATAATTACATCAAACTTTCACAAATAGTTAACTTTTTTCTTTTTTTGTACAGCAACATGAGACATTCCTACCAAATGGAGACCGAGCAGCCTACTTGATTGGAGATGGAGCCGGTGTTGGAAAGGGTAGAACCATTGCTGGAATCATATATGAAAATTATCTTCTTGGCAGGAAAAGGTCCCTCTGGTAATCACTTGTTTTCTTTTACCTCTTCAAACTGCTTTTTGGTGTGTAATTGTACCATCATTCATGCCTTTTTTTCACCACTGGTCCGTGCAGGTTTAGTGTCTCAAATGACTTGAAATATGATGCAGAGAGGGACTTGAGAGACATCGGAGCAAAGAACATCCAGGTCCATTCGCTAAACAAGGTACATTAAGTGCTTCTTGGACAACATATGAGATGTTTGTGTATTTCGAGTAGTACATTAATTCTTTCCACACGTCTCTCTTTCAGTTCAAATACGGAAAGATCTCATCGAAACACAATGGGAGTGTGAAAAAAGGTGTGATCTTTGCCACATACTCGTCTCTGATTGGAGAGAGCCAGTCTGGGGGAAAATACAAGACGAGATTCAAACAGTTACTGCACTGGTGTGGAGATGACTTTGATGGTGTTGTATCCTTTCATGTTACAAGGAAAAGGGGTTGTTGTGATGCCAAAAAGTCAGTAGTCGATAATTCACGATTATCATTGCCTTAATTATGGTACTACATCAATCTGACATCCCTAGAAAAACATTAAATGCTCTAAACCAGAAAAACAAGCGAGTTTCATTGCATATTGACTGAACCGCAGTGAAGCACTTCACATGGTGTGATTGTATTCAGCTCTCTAGTAACTATGGTGACCGATTCCCTTGACTGAGCGTCTCAGATCATCTTTGATGAGTGTCACAAAGCCAAAAATGTTTGCCCTATTGGGTCATCCAAGCCCACAAAGACCGGGTTGGCAGTTTTAGAGCTACAGAACAAGCTGCCAAAAGCCCGAGTTGTGTACGCAAGTGCTACAGGTATGTGACTCTGGATGTTGTATTTTTAAATTTTATGTAGGAACACTAAGCAGTGCATTTATTTCCATTTTGCTATGTATACATCTGTTGTATGATTTTGTGTAGGAGCATCCGAACCCCGCAATATGGCCTACATGAATCGCCTTGGGATCTGGGGAGAAGGAACTCCGTTTAAGGAATTTACAAATTTTATCCAAGCTGTTGAGAGAAGGTTAGTTTATCAGATCAGAGAGTTTGTGTCCATGACCTTGCTTTTTATTAACAGCCTGCATTCTCTCAATATTGAATGCAACCCTTTTTTGGTTGGTTTATTTTAGAGGTGTTGGTGCCATGGAGATTGTTGCCATGGATATGAAGCTGAGAGGAATGTACATCGCTCGACAGCTGAGCTTCACAGGCGTGACGTTTAAAATCGAAGAAGTTCCTTTGACGCAGAGCTACATCAAGATGTACAACAAATCAGTCCGCTTGGTGGGTAAAATGTCAGCAAAAACCAAAGTATTATTCTAATGATGCATAACCTTTATTAATGGCAAAAGACAGAAACATTTAGGTTATGATCGCACTTCTCTTGGTTCTTTTGGTCTGGACCAAAAAAGAAAATTAGACATTTAGTTCTGGTTCGCTTTGCATTCACACTGTCATTTTTAACAACAAACCTTAACATACCCACATAACATAACAAAAAAATAATTGTAATTTATTTTAAAAATATAGATTTTGTGATGGAACTTACTGATCAGTTTTTAAAGGGCCTTTTACACTAAGCGCTATTAAGCATCCTGAATGTACGTTGCGATGGCGCTCTTGAATTGAAACAATGGATCCCTATATAGCTATTCACACCAGGCGCTATCAATCACGGCACGACAAAGCAAGATTTTTTTTTTTCAACCAGTGTGTCAATCACATACCTGGTGCCGCTGCTGTTGCACAAAAGGGTGAGATTGGTGGCGCTGTTTTGAAAACCATTGAAAACACCGAAGAAAATTATTCCGGACGAGAGAAGAAAATAGATGCTGAGTTCTGTTAATCATTGGTGGCTGAGAACAGATTTATTCTCACTTGTTCTTTGTACAGAATATATTTAATTTTCTATATTTAATTTTTCTTTTAATTTTCCACTGAATTATGCGATCTGAAGAGCTTGAAACGGCATTCAGAGCACTGTTTTCTTCCGTGCATGTCTGTTATGAGTCAGAGAGCTCATTCGCTTTAGAGCTGTCAATCATATTATGTGATCATAACTCCTGCCCTTCCGAATGAAGACGTTGTGTTCATTTCCTCGTTCTGAGTTCTGCATGGTTCTGCACTTAAACAACTGACAGAAACGTTTCTACAGATGAAACATGAAGCCAAATATATGATTATATATGTTCTGTATGTGTTTTTCATGCAGCTTGGGGTATTTTTATAACAATAAAAAATGAGAAATGCTTAAATGAGAAATGCTAAGCAGGTGTAACATTTAGTTTGTTATAAAACGCTACAAATAATGCACTTCTGCCCACTTTATATCTCAGTTGCATTCATATTTCTGTCAAACCACGGCAGAGTTCGTTTGGAAGCAGACCAAAGTTCGAATAGGCACACATATTCAGATGAACCACACTAACAGAGCAATTGCATCAGAGTTTGTTTTAATCGAACCAGACCTGCTAAGTGTGAACACACCCTAAATAACCAAACTCTGTTTTTTTTTGTTTTTTTTTTTGAAATTGTGCAGTGGGTCAGTGCAAGAGAGAAGTTCCAGCAAGCCGCCAACTTGATGGATGCAGAACAACGAATGAAAAAGTCCATGTGGGGTCAGTTTTGGTCAGCTCATCAGAGGTTCTTCAAGTACCTGTGCATTGCTTCTAAGGTCCGAAGAGTGGTGCAGCTGGCCCGAGAGGAAGTTAAAAATGGAAAGGTTAGATTAGGTGTTCGTTTGTAACAAAAGAGCTTTCAGAGAGAAAGAATTGCAGTGACTTTGGTTGTGCTGACCTCTTAACATTCTCTGTAGTGTGTGGTGATTGGTCTTCAATCAACTGGAGAAGCTCGAACCCTTGAGGCCTTGGAGGAGGGAGGAGGCGAGCTCAATGACTTTGTCTCCACTGCAAAGTGAGTGCAATAATTTTTCAGCAGAATATTTCTTTTTTAAGAGTAATAATTTCCATTTTTAACAGATAAAAATGGACAAAGTGATTTTGAATGATGTTTTTTCAACTGAAAATATCTATGCATGATCCTTTTAAAGGGGTGTCCTACAGTCCTTGGTGGAGAAGCATTTTCCTGCACCAGACAGACAAAAACTCTTCAGTCTTTTAGGCATCGACCTGAGCGCGAAGAAAACTCCTTCACCTTCAGAAACCACCACTGAGCAGAAAGGCAAAAAGCGGAAAGGTACTAGATCACACGTATATTAAAACCGCAATAGAGATGCCCAGTTATATTTAGCAATGGTTTCTACCCTGAAACTATGAGCATATCTCGATGTTGGAGGAAGTAAAACCACTCTTGGACTTTTAGATTACTCAAATTGAAAATGAAGGTTAGTAATGGTTTTGCTCTGACCGTTGGTGACTTGTTTTTGCAGGTCCAGAAACTAAGAAGCAAGTGAAGAAGGCTCGTAAATCTGGTGGTCTGTCTGGTTCCAGCTCAGATGAGAGCAACTCGGATGATTCTGACAAAGATGCAGAAAGCGATGACAGCTTCAAGTCGGTCAGCTCAGGGGAGGAGGATGAAGATGACTTCAACCCATTTAAGGATGATTCTAGTGAGGATGAGGAAGATGGTGAGAATTTGTTAACGTTACACCCAAGATGATGTAATCAAGTCACATTTATTTATATAGTGCTTTGTGCAATGCAGATTGCTTCAAAGCAGCTTCACATTAATAAACAGGAAAATAAGTGCTAATATTGTAAAAGAATAGTGTCATTAATCAGCTCAAGTCAGTTCAGTGTTGATTCAGTTCAATAAGGGCCTTTTTATACCTGGTCACTTCATGTGGTTTCTCTGATCGGATGACTATCCGATTGTAAAAAGACAAGGTGTAAATGCCCACCGAAACACTTTCAAGACAGATTTAAATCCGATCACTCAAACCACTTTAGGAGGTGGTCTGAGATGCATTCTAGACGAAACTGGACAAGTCTAAATGCATCTGGTTGTTGAAACCATGTGTGTAAATTTTTGTAAATAAATGTGTGAGAGCGTATTATAGGTTATCTGACATGTTATAGCCAGATATGACAGCGCTACTGTAACACGCATCACCTTAGCTGAGCATCGCCTTATCTCTTCAGCAGAACTGCCGCAAATGAAACTGAAAGCAAGTTACAATCATCTTCATTATAAGTAGTCCGACAAAATGATCTTACCTCAGAGTCTTTGATTTTGAAATGAGCTAATAATAAAAAAAATGCAGCTCATATCGGTAGCTTTTGTTGACGTGAACTCCGTTAAATTTGCATATCACATATAAATCCAATATTCAATTTCTATTCGTTTTGCGGAGACACATTTATGTGGTAAAAGTGTAAATGGAACATCTGATAGCTATCCGTTCAGTAGAAATGCATGAAGTGACTAGGTGTAAACAGGCCCTATGTGTCAGTGTTGCAATGTTCATCAATTATGAAATTAATTCAATTCAGCTATGAGCAGCTCTACAGAAGGCTTATAGTGTCATTATTCAGCTAAGTTCAGTTCAATGTTGATACCATAATAATCAGAAATATTCAAATGCTGCCTATTATTTGAAACTTAGATCCGTGGCTCATCAGAAAAGACTCTAAAAAGAGTAAAGACAAGAGGAACAAGAAGAAGAAAAAGAGCATCGATCCAGACTCCATTCAAAGTGCCTTGTTAGCCTCCGGGCTTGGGACAACCAGACCCACTTTTACAACCCCCACCATCAAACCTTCAAACAACACGGTTACTGTCGGTAAGTGACCAGTGAGCTCTTCACAAAGTTTAGACCAAGTTGTGGGATAAACCGAAATAATTAATAATGTCATTGTCCAATGAATATTAATACTAATAATCATACCAAACAATTGTATTGAAGCCAAAAGTGAGCCAGAGGAGAGCAGCTGTGTGACCAGTCAGGATGCTGTTGAGGACGCCCAGCGGATGAAGAGGGACTTGCTGGATCGACTGGAGCAGCTGGCAGAGGATCTACCACCAAACACGCTCGATGAGCTCATCGATGAGCTGGGAGGCCCTGATAACGTCGCAGAGGTTGGTCTGTTTGTAGAGTGTCAGCCACACTGTATTTAATTAAAGCAATGCCATTTTTAAACGTGTGCAACTTATGCAATGCAGATGACAGGCCGCAAAGGCAGGGTAGTCAGCAACGATGATGGCAGCATTTCCTACGAGTCTCGATCAGAACTTGACGTCCCAGTTGAAATCCTAAACCTCACAGAGAAGCAGAGGTTCATGGATGGAGATAAGGTATGCTGCTTTGGTTTTGCGCACATCTGTTTAATGTTTTGATATTATGAACAACATCTAAACGGTTTTGTGTTCACCTTGATAGAACATCGCAATTATCTCAGAGGCTGCCAGCTCTGGTATTTCTCTTCAAGCTGACCGCAGAGTGAAGAACCAGAGGAGGAGGGTACACATGACGTTAGAGCTGCCCTGGAGTGCTGATAGAGCTATTCAGCAGTTTGGTGGGTATATAAATATGTATTAATCTTTGAGGGGATATTAAAAAAAATGCACATTGACAGTCATACATAAATGACACGGGTAAGATTGCTGTAATTGTACTAATAAACTTAAATGGTTAGTTCACCCAAAAATGAACATTCTATCATTAATTACTCATCCTCATGTTGTTCCAAACCCATAAGACCCGTTCATCTTCACAAATCTGAGAGCTTTCTGTCCCTACATTGACAGCAATTTGAATAAATGCATTTTTAAAATTATTTAAATAAGATAAAATTAGATGCAAGTAGTTAATAATAAACTATGCAATGATTTTTTTGAGTGCAGAAATCTTTTTTTACCTGTATATATTACTGACAAATATGCATCACACTGTTTATTAGTGTCTTAAAACTGCAATTCAAATTAGGCATAAATATATAAAATATCAAATTTGTTTTTGAGTTTACAGTTCACTGACTCTCTGGATTCATTGCAAACAGGTCGAACACACAGATCCAACCAGGTCACAGCACCTGAGTATGTGTTCCTCATCTCTGAACTCGCTGGAGAGCAACGATTCGCCTCTATTGTTGCCAAAAGACTGGAGAGCCTGGTGAGTCACTCATGCACATTCTGCATGCTAATGGGGGTCAGTTTTAATTTTGTAAGCCTAATTGTTTGTCTCTCTCAAATAGGGTGCTTTAACACATGGAGACAGAAGGGCCACAGAGACTAGAGATCTCAGCCGATTTAACTTTGACAACAAAGTAAGATTGGATTACACGCACTGTCAGTATTAAATAGGGTTGTTGCTAGACTTATTCAGTGACGTCTTTTCACATTCACAGTATGGCAGAAATGCTCTGGAAATAGTCATGAAGTCTATTGTAAGTCTGGACTCTCCTCTGGTGTCTCCACCTGCTGACTTCGATGGGGATTTCTTTAAAGGTACAGTTGATTTAGTCTCTAACAATAGGAAAGTCACTGGAAAGCCATCAGATATATGGCTTAATCTTAATACCTTGCATATTCTTTTTTTTTTTTTTTTTCAGAAATCCGCAATGGTTTAATCGGAGTGGGTCTGATAAATGTGGAGGATAGATCTGGTGTTCTCTCACTAGACAAAGGTGAGAGATTTTTTTTCTAAAGAGTCAATTTCATCCTCACAAAATGTTGAATGTTTCAAGACCCAGTAAAACAATGTTTTCAATTTCTCATGTCACAAACCTTTTACTTTTTATAGACTACAACAACATTGGAAAGTTCTTGAACAGGATTCTTGGTATGGAGGTCCAGCAGCAAAATGCGCTCTTTCAGTATTTCTCTGACACTTTGAGCGCCGTCATTCAGAACGCCAAAAAGACTGGAAGATATGACATGGGAATTTTAGGTAAGAAGGTGTTTTAAACATGACTGAAGTCTCAAAGATCTAATGAAGAACCAAGATTTTCTTTTCTGTTTTGGTGAATTTGTTTATATAATTTATATATATATTTTGAAGCTGGACGTTCTATTGGAAACTTATCTCAGAGCTAAATTGAGGGGCTTTCGCACCAAATAGTTCTAGGATCTCAGTTATAGGAACTAGCCACTAGGATAGTTCCCAGAAAACTAATTTCCCCCGGGCCGTTTTCCTGGTTGCATTCACACCTGCAGTAGGAACTCTGAAGCGGCATCTTTAAGCTCAGTATTTACAAACCAGTGAATGGAGGATGCTGTGATCGGAGCTGTGTTTGTTGTGTGTCAGGGATTTTATACATTTTTGGGTTTTTTTACATTTTTGATAATGTTGATGGAATGTAAACACATAATTTACGCAACTGAAAGGGCAAAAAGTGGGGCTAAGAGACTAAATCTTCTTTAACAACTTTCAGTATTACATATCATCGAGGAGGAGAAAAGAACACAACCCCGCAGACAACAAGTAAATGCCGTTTTTGCCGTTTTCCACATTTGTGGGGTAAATATGTTTACACAGCTTTTTAAAAATGCAGAGTGCCGGTGTTTGATGTCCAAACAACGTACAATTGTGTCACTGGAAGTTCCTATAGTGCTGATTTAGACCCTACTCTGAAGTAGGAGCTAATTTAGTTCCTTCAAACGGAGTTCCTAGAACTAAAATCATTCATAGTTCCTGCGGCGCAAACACTCCAGAAAGCGGGTACTTCCTCCAATAGTTCTAGGAACCATGAAAAAGTTCCTCTGGTGCGAAAACCCTCATGGATCTTAAAATGTAATGAACACTATTTTAGACTTGAGGATTAGCTGTTTTTACTTCCTTTTTCAGTTTGAATGTTTTTTTTTTTTTTCTTGCAGATTTGGGCTCTGGAGATGAGAAAGTAAAGAAAGTTGATGTAAAGAAATTCTTGACACCAGGATATTCCACCTCAGGGCATGTGGAGCTCTATACAGTATGTTTATATCCATACTAAACCTGAAATAGATGCACCTTTATGATGCCATTATTAGTGTTTGTGTATGACACATGTGTCTGTTTAGTTGGATAATGTCTAAATGTGTTTCTGTGTCTTCAGGTGAGTGTGGAGCGGGGAATGTCATGGGAGGATGCCACCCACGTCTGGGCCGACCAGAATGGACCGGATGATGGTTTTTACGTCCAGGTGAGGCCTTTTTTTCCCCTCCTTTTTCTTTATACACCCCCTGTCAATTCATTTAACTACTGAACGTAACTATTTTCTGTTTCATCTCAAGGTGCGGAATAACAAGAAAATTGCCATCCTTATAAAGGAGGTCAATCCCAGAAAGAGACTCTTCATGGTGTACAGACCAAATATCGGAAAACAAGTAAAACTGGAGACTTACGCAGACCTCAAGAAGAGAAGTAAAAAGGTATTACATTACTGCTGCTAATTTTAGCAGATGCAATTTTATTGCATTCTTAATGTTTTTGTTTCAGAATCAAATTATAACTTTACCAGCCATGAATATATTTTTAATCAGCTGTGTATATATGAATTTTGCTTTAGCTCAGTCAATATTTTTATCGACAAACTGCACTTGTTATTGTGATTTTGAAGCAGCTTGTTTTAGCTAGTCTCGAGGTGAAACAACACCTTAATGTGGCAAAGAAGCCACCCCACATAAATATCCCAAAATCAAAGCGCGCTTTCCTATCAGCTGCTTTGGGATGCAGATGCTTATGACATCTTGTAAAACTATGCCATTCTCACACAGCACATTGGGCCAATTACAGCCTCCTCTATGGCAATCATGATCAAATCTTAAATATGATCTTCAAATGTTTTACACCATCATAGCAATCACCACATGAAGTTCAGGCTTCCTAGTTTAAACCACTTAGAAGCCAACGTTCAAAATCAAAAGTTTGTTGTCTCATTTGGCAAGTTAATTTTAGACCCTGTCAGCACCTTCAGATTATTTCATATTTCTTCATCTCAAAATAGGTCCTCTCTGATGATGCCAAGCAGCACTGGATTGATCAGTACAACTCCTCGGCCGAGGTCTGCTCACATGCGTACTGGTAGGTGCTGCTTTTAAGTCACTTCAGAAATGAAAATCCAAAAGAATCATGCAGTTTCACTTGATTTGTGAATCTCAGTTTGGAAATGTCGTCACAAGTAACACTTTATTTTTGGCAGGCGAGGGAACTGTAAGAAGGTGTCGGTGGGGCTACAGTGTGAGATCGGGCTGCGGTGCAGGACATACTACGTCCTCTGTGGCTCCGTCCTCAGCGTGTGGACCAAAGTGGAGGGCGTACTGGCTTCAGTCAGCGGATCCAATGTGAAGATGCAGATTGTACGTTTGAGAACAGAGGATGGGCAGAGAATTGTGGGTAAGTTGTCTAACAGATGTGGGGATTTTTTTTATTTTTATATAGGTATATATTAGGGGTGTGATGAGACTAGATTTTTACAAAGTATTTTTAAGAAATCCTCATTGATGAAATACATGACTAGAAAAATAATTTGCAGGTGCATTTGAAATGTTTTAACTAATAATCTTGTAATGAATGTCATTTCAGCTCTACTTTCTGAGTATGAATTATCATGTGCAGTAAAAGACAACAATACTCGAGCACTGTAAAAGGTTTTGCCACAAACTCAACTGACTGGCTTCTCTTCAGTATGATTTCATATGAGTCTCTTCAGACCTTACAGCTGTACATGATTTATGAGCTTCTACAACTTTTGACCTCCTAATTGAACTCCTTTTCACAAACTGATCATAGAAATAAAAACAGTATAAATAAAAAATGAATAAGTCTTAAGTGCAAGCATAATTAAAGTACTCTCTCAATATTCAAAGTGCAAATAGACCATTTTTTTTCTTCAATCATGATACAGATCTAAGAGATGGTTACAACTACGCAATCCAGTCTAAGACAGCTTTCAAATTGAGAGATATTTGCATGCATCAGGGAGCCGCTTTCAAAATGCAGGGTATTGAAATCGCGTTTGAATGCGTGCTCGTGTTTTACTTTCGCTTTCGTGATTGTGTGTACTCTGTGAATAGGGAATGGCAGTGCTGAGCGTGCACTCTACAAGATGTCGGACGCTTATGCTCTGTTGTTTAACAAATCCTCCACCACGGTCTTGTCAGTCATCTCGTCACTTACTCTCGTCACATGATCAGTGAACTCTGATTCCTGCTGCACTGTGTACGACTCTGCAGCTTGTGTTGGATGAGCTGGATGGTATTGAAGTGACCATTATCCAACTGAATTAAATAGTTTTTATTTCATTGAAGGTGTTATAATAAATGTAGCGGTGGCATACTCTATCCTCATTTCACCCCCACACTCAGTTGTGGCAATAACATGAGACAGCTTTTCACCTTGATGAGAAATATCGTTTTAATCTCACAAGGTCGTGTGTGAAATAAATACAAAAAAATATATATATATAATATAATATAATATAATATCTCTCTCTTCCATGATGTAACTGAGTTAGCAAAGTGACGTCAGAGGTGGAGAAAATTACACTACTATTCAAAAGTTTAGGGTCACTAAGACTTTTTAAAGAAATTAATTATTTTATTCTGCAAGGATGCATTTAATTGATCAAAAGTGACAGAAAAGACATTTTCACAAAACTTTCTCCAACATTGATGTATGGAGCTGAGCATATTAGAATGATCTCTGAAGGATCATGTGACTGAAGACTGGAGTAATGATGCTGAAAATTCAGCTTTGATCACAGGAATAAATTACTTTAAATATATTACAACAGAAAACGGATATTTTAAATTGTAATATTTCACAGTATGACTGTTTTTACTGTATTTTTGATGAAAGAAATGCAGCCTTTATGAGCAGAAGAGACTTCATTCATTCAAAAACATTAAAAATCTTACCAACCCCAAACTTTTTATCGGTAGTGTATATTGTCGTTATTAAAAAAACAAGCAAAACTATACAAGCTTAATCTCGACTCGTTTTCTTTTTTCCTTCTCAGGTCTGATCATTCCCGCCAACTGCGTGTCGCCCCTGATGAACATCCTGTCCTCATCAGATCAGTCTCAGCAGCTGGCTGTGCAGCAGCAGCAAATGTGGCAGCAACTCCATCCGCAGAGCATCAGCCACACCGGCAACACATAGCGTGACAAACGCGCCCCTCACTTTAGGGCAGATGTGGCATCGTAAGCCAGCCAGCCACCCTTCCTCCTCCGGCACACTGTGAGGAAGACAGTGCTTGTGTCGTATTTAATATTTCAGGGTTCGTGTCCAAAGAGGACTCATTGCCAAAGGAGCTTGCTGGACTACAGGATCGGAGCTCTGCGCGTCAGGAAACCGCACTGAGAAGGGGGCGAAACTGGACGATATTTGGTCAGACTGTTTCCTTTTCACAACATCCAGTCGGCTAAATCATCGCCTGTGCTTTCCATCGACACACGTGGCTCTGTGGAGTCACATACACTACTATGTACACAGGACAGCGCTCAGGGGTTACTCTCAATCGAGTTTTCTTTTTTTCCATTCTTTTTTTTTTTTCTTCTCATTTTAAACGCACGGCCTCCGTCTGTCCCCACCTTTAGCCTTGTGACCCAGCATGTCTTGGGCATGACGCTGCTTGTTTACCACTCAATACAGTCCCTGATTTGAAAGCAGGAACACTCTGGCTCACCGACGGGTGTAAGCGGTGTAAACCCAACCCTGAAGACTTTATTAGAAACGTTGCATGATTTGACAAACCCTTTTGGATTTAGTTTAGTTTCTGGAAGCGTCTGAGAGGGTTGATGTTTCCGCTGCTTCCTTCTGTTGCAGTTCGAGTGTTTAATGCGATTGTAAACTGGAATGTCTTCTACAGAAGGCCACGTCAATCAATGCTTTTGCTCAGTTTTTCTATATTTCTTGCTTTTAATAATTTGCTGTCACACGTGTTACTTGGGACGAAGAGCTCCCGAACCTCATTTCTGCTGTAAATGTTGGAGTTTGACACATGCTCGGTCTCTATACTATATCTCGATGTATAGTTGCATATCTGAAATGTCATGTTTTTGCTGAATTGTAGATGTTGCAGCACTCTGAAGACAATGTCATTCATCCTTGCACGAGTTGCACTACTGATGGATCTGTTGTACAAAGAATCTATGGATAAATTTAACTGACTGCAAGATCTCTACCTCTTGCATATGACCAATAAATCTTGTGGATTACATCTATTTCAAAATGTCTTTATTTAAAGGGAACCACTTTTTTTTTTTTTTTGGTAATGTGTATTCAGCTTCCTTTATCAAAGAAACTTAATCTCTTTTAACTATATGGTGCATTTTTAAGTAAATGCATGAATCTAGTTCTCAAGGTCAGATGAGTTTAATAAAAAAAAAACAAAGAGTCACATTTATTTCAGTGTAGTTTAATAGTATTTTGGCAAGTACATTATGTACAAAGCTTTATACCAACACCTAGAATAACAATCCACCTTAAATCTAATTAAACAAGGTTTGTTCTCGACTAAATCCTTTTGGAATTTGATCTTCCCATCTGATTTTTATATATATATTTTTTTGTCCCAAATTTAAAAATGCAATATGTTATTTAATTTAATTGCACAAATATACTTTTTTCTTAAATAAAAGTGCATTTTTAGTAAAACACAAAATTATAATTTTTTTCCTTCAAGTTAAATGCATTTAAAAAATGAAAATCTTTGTGAAAACGAGCAGTATTTCTTTATTTGTAACTTCTCCAGTTGTCACTATGATGATGGACAACAACTGTTATTTTTTTTTATTAATTATGTGTTAATTGTCTTGAGTTCTTTGTGATGATGATGGACAGTGTGGGTGTCATGAGGAGTGACGCGGCCATATTTGCCGGTGCTGCTCCGCTGTAAACAAAAAGTGTCTGTGAGACGGACGCTCCGCTGATTTTAGGGACAATTTTATTTCTCTCAT
This sequence comes from Megalobrama amblycephala, assembly GCF_018812025.1. Taxonomy (NCBI): domain Eukaryota; kingdom Metazoa; phylum Chordata; class Actinopteri; order Cypriniformes; family Xenocyprididae; genus Megalobrama; species Megalobrama amblycephala. The sequence continues at coordinate 58,269,096 of NC_063045.1, forward strand.
TTATTATCTCTTCAGGTATGTCTTACAAACCCAATCCCCATCAACACCTTCCGGGAACTTCTGGGAACCAAGGTATGCCGAAAAAGCGTGGAAAACTCTTCGTCTTGAGTGTATTTGGTCGAATGTAAAAATTGGCGTGAGAAAGAATACCTGGGGAAAAGCCGTGTGTAGTTTTTGTCCAGTCTGATCGCTACAGGGTCAGATCCTTCACATCCGCCATTATTACTAGTGAAAAAAACGCATTCCTCGCCTTCGATAGGGCTAAATATCGGCGTGAGGTACATTTTCGGGTTCTTCCCGAAGGGTCCGCGTCGCGCCGTGGCCGGATGGGTTTGTGTGGAGGCCGCTAGATTGTGATAAAAATGAATCCTTTTAGCGGCTAAGATCAAGCCCGTGCCGTTTCCTCCATGATTGTCTCTTGGGCTGTTGATTGATCGGATTCAGACGTGCAGTTTTTTTATTGCTCTTTGGGGACACCTAGTGGCCGACGGTGGTGTTGCATAGAGCGAGCGTGACGGAGACCGGGGCTAGTTGTCACAAGTTGTTGTATCTCAGTGGGTTTGAGACAAAAGGCCAATATTTGTGCATTTACACGACCTCTCAGTCTGTCTAGAAATAATATGTAGCCTATTTATGTAAATTAGAAGTTGTTGTTTCATACAGTCAGTGAATGATTTGTGTTGTTCACTCTTCACAGGAAACATTCCTTCTCCATCTTCCATGGCAACAATACAGTCATATAAGCCAATTCTTAATGACTTCGGACCACCGTCACTGGGATTCCCACAGGTAGGTTTCACCATGAAATCTTTTTTTAACGGAATATTATTGTCAAATAATGTATAATTGTTTTTTTATTCAATCTTTAATCAAAATAACTTCCCCTCCCTCTTGCAATAACATCTCCGATGACGTGCGTGAGGGCGGGGGAACCTGTCACTCACATGAGATCGACCAATAGCAAACCCCAACCGTTCAAAATCAAGTCCCGCCCAACATTTTTTTCTTGTTTGAGAAGCCGTTTCATACGGAGCCCCTATAAAAGGGACATAGGAGCGGTGTTGCGAAGTCTGCAAAATTGGGCTACTTTTACACTGTTTCCGCGGGTTGTTTTTCTAGTCCGTGGGTTGAATCGACCCTGAATAACGTGATATTTAGCCCTTGAATGTGAATTTTACCAGGGGAGCCCCACCAAAAACGTGGATTTTACTCCCTGGAACGCGAATTTTACCGTGGGACCCCCTGAATTGGGCGGGTTTTGTTGTGAAAACCTGGCAACCCTGCATATGAGATATTAGAAAAATAATAAGTCAATGCTCTTGCGTTCCCCCGAGCATTGACCAAAAAAAAAAAAAAAAAAAAAAAATTTCCTCAATCTTATATTTTTTCCTTCACCATGTACATTTAGTGGCTCTGTAGTTTCACCCGTGTACGTTTGTATATTGTTTAATGAAAATAAGTGTTCTTTCTATGCTACCAGGTTAGACTTGTAATGATTTATGACTGCTGTGTTCTTTCCTAATGATGATGATTTAACACTTTTTAATGAATGAAGGTAAACAAATACATATAATTTCAATGAATTAAATGTATTAAAAGATTAGTTCACTTTCAAATTAAAATTTCCTGATAAATTACTCACGCCCATGTCATCCAAGATGTTCATGTCTTTCTTTCTTCAGTCTAAAAGAAATTAAGGTTTTTGATGTAAACATTCCAGGATTTTTCTCCATATAGTGGACTTCAATGGACCCCAAATGGTTGAAGGTCAAAATTACAGTTTCAGTGCACTTCAAAGGGCTTTAAACGATACCAGACGAGAAATAAGGGTCTTATCTAGAGAAACCATCACTCATTTTCTAAAAATATAAAATAAAATTTTATACATTTTAACCATAAATGCTCATCTTGAACTAGCTCTCTTCTTCTCTCTATTTGAATTCCAGCAGTGTAGACACTGGTAAGTGTATTACTGCCCTCCTCAGGTCAAAGTTTGAACTAAAATTGTCATATACAATATGCTAGTGCAAGTATATAACTATTAGTTCAAACTTTGACCTGTGGAGGGCAGTAATACACTTAGAAGTGTCTACACTGTTGGAATTCAAATAGAGAAGAAGAAGAGAGCTAGTTCAAGACGAGCATTTATTGTTAAAACTTATATATATATATATATATATATATATACATTTCACTCAGAGGCCATCTTTGAAACGCCTCTCGGGCATTTAAATGCAGCTCCTATCTCTTTGAATGGGGAAACATCAAATTCTTCAAAGCTGTTTGCCAAGGCTTTCGATTATATTTCATATTTGAAATCACCAATGAAATATAAATCTCATAAATTTTGTTGCTAAATGCTCCAATCATGACAAAAAAACTATTTTTCAGGATGGATTAAGCTAATGCGCATGCGCAGTCCTAAATGGGCGTCTGTTGTCTGACTGTTTCTACAGGAACCAGGAGCTTCTAACGGCCGCTGCAGTGACGCGTTGACTTTACCAATCGGCGATTGGCTCTTATTTTGAAGGCGGGACTTATTCCGCCATTTTGCGTGTTGCACTTTCTCCCATTCAAAACAGTACGAGTGTTATTCTATAATCTTTGGTGCTAATCTTTGAACGGCGGGCACTGATGTCACTGCCATTATACGATAGGCTGAGATTCCTGATCCCGGTTAGCCGTTACACTTTCTCCAACATTACCTTTTTGATACTTGAAATAAAATAAAATAAAATATAAATATATTAAAAAATATTATTAATGACAAACAGATACAACAAAATTACTAAAAATTTAAATAAAAACAAAATATAAAAGTAAAAAAAAAACCATTCATAATATTAACCATAATAGTAACAATAACACTGGTAGGTTTGATACTTTTTTTTACACTTTAAAACTCATTCTGTCCTAACAAAAACATTTTTTTTAAGTTATTAAAATGTTTTTCCCCCCTTTTATATCATGTTTAGGGTCCAAATGGAAACCAAGTACCTCAGAGTAAATATGCTGAACTCCTCGCCATCATTGAAGAACTTGGGAAAGAAATAAGGCCAACATATGCAGGGAGTAAAAGCGCCATGGAGCGACTTAAAAGAGGTTTGTGTACATGATCAAAGACAAAACCTATAAATCTGCTTCTAAATATGAGTGTACTCATGTTGTACTTGCTCAGCAACTCTAATATTGTGTTTTGTTTTGCTGAAGGTATCATTCATGCCAGAGGGCTTGTCCGGGAGTGTCTGGCAGAGACAGAAAGAAACGCGAGATCCTAGCGCCTCCTTCCTCATTCTCTCCATACGGGCTGAAAGAACTGTGTCTTCTTATACCGTCACACGGGAATCATGCATGCCTTTCCTTTGAGGGGGATAAACAATCAACAAGTGGAGCATTTATGTTACGAGTTGCGCTTTTCATCTGTGGTTTGGAGGGAATAAGGCACGACGCAGAGAATATATCTTCTGATTTATAAATGCAAGAGATCTGGAACTGTTGCCATTTAAGTTGTTTTTATATATTTCATTTTCTTTGACCACATAGTATCTTTAAGAACAAATCAGCAAAAATGCATGAAAAAAGTTCCCACATTAGAATCTGCATGGCTTTTACAGGTTAGACTAGGTATGTGCTTTTAGAAATAGGTCTCAGGATAATAAGGTATTTTCTCCTCGGACACACAATTTTCTTTTAATCGGGGAGATACTGAAAAGTATTATAGTGATGCCATTACTTTCGTCTTTATTTGTATTTATTACCTTGTGTAATACAATGTATTTTCATGTAAAGACAAAAAAGGTCACTCTTTGGAATTTTGTATAACTGTCAATAAATATGACATTCATTGTGTATTAAATGTTTTTGTTTATTGTCTTGCAAAAGACTTGCATTGTACAATATTACTATCGTTACGTAAATATAACATGGTAACGGTTTCCACCAGAGTAGCAGATTTTATTGCTGCTACAATAAAACTGTGGTAACCTGGTTTGATGATCCACCTAAACAAGAAATTAAAATAACAAGAAGAAGCTGAATTTATTCATTATGAATCAGCGCTTGCCATGGTAATATTGTATAATTAATATGCATGTTTTATAAATCATAATGCTGTAATATAGCACAAGCACAAATTAACTCATTGAATTTTGTACATTGATAATTGCATTGAAAATGTATTGCGCAATGAATGTACACTTTTAATTACTTATTTTGGAGATTCTTATAAAAACTTGTCCAAATCACTTTTTGCCTGAAGGGAAAAAAATAAGAAATTGTAATTTTGCATTAAGAAAATTAAGCATTTTAGATCCATTAGGATTTTTTTAATTGTGAAAATATTTTCATGACAATTAAGCACATTTTTTCAGCTCAATTATCAGAATTTAATGCATCCTGGTGTTATTTTTGAGCAGTTTTGTTTTTAATTGTCATTATTCTCAAAAAAAAAAAAAAAAAAAAAGATTCTCATTACTGCAGTAATATAGTTATTTTTATTGTATAAGACTAGAGCAAAAGAAAATAATACAAATATATATGGGTCAATGATGTGACGGGTCATTTTTTGTCCAAAGGCCTTAATAATAATAAAAAAACAATGTGACATCCAAAGTATGTAAGGTAGTACAACTAGATCTCTTTTATTGAATCTAAAAAGGTTTTAATTATATTTTGCTACATATAAAGGTATTTTAAAGATTTTGAAGTGTCAAAAGGCCAATACAGGCATTTTATTAGTGATTAAAATATATTAAAATGTAATAAATGTATATATTTTTTATTCTGGCATGATTTTATAACATCATATTTCAACATAGTGCAAAATGGTATTAAAATTATGCGTAGAAGTCGTTGCTTTGTTATGAGAAAGAATGTCTGGAAAAATGAATTTCATTTATGTCATTCGGAGTAACCAATACAAAGGGACCATTTTGGATCAAGTCATGTGGTCAATATCATGTGACAGGATGTGACATCACCTGCAAAGGACCATATAGTTCTAACATGAAAAATTAATGTTTTCACTTGCTCATACACATCCCAAAACATCAGGTCATTCGGTACAACCGCTATAAAACATGGAAAATGTTGTAATATTTTAAAAATTTATACTAAATATAAAATGTTTGATTGTCCTTTTGCTTGTTAGATAGCTAGATATCAGCCTGTTAGCATTGTTCGAAAATATCGTCATTCGGTATAACCAAAAGTGTCATTCGGTAAAACCGAATTTTTGGTTAAACTTTTTTGGTGACAAATCTTGTAAAAAAATGACAAAAGCAGTGTTAATTGATTATAAAAATGACATAATCTCATTGTTAACACTTTAAAAAAACTTCAAAATTAATTACATCTCCTTTATGGTTTTTTTACACTTTTAAAAACCTTTTTCGTTAATGACCCACATTTATATATTATAATATATTTTTTGTATTATTTTCTTTTGAATTTTAGGTGAAATAAATGACTTCATTGTTGTAAAAATAACAATGCAAAAAAAAAAAAAAAATAAATAAAATAACCCTTAATTTATTTGTTTTGATGATCACTGACAGAGCCGTTGATAAACAAACGGAAATAGAACCTCGGCATTGTAGTGCGGGGCGGGGTTACTCAAAAGACCAATCGGAACCACTGTTGTGCTCTTAAAAATGCGCAGAATCTAAAAAGGCGCCAATCACACAGCTTGAAGTGACGTTAAATATTTGTGCCCGCTTATCCAGTGACGCCTTTCGAACTCACTCGGCCAATGGCGGTTCGCGGCGCAGTGTGTCGTCGTTGGGTGGTTAGAACGAACGTTAGAAGGTTGAGCGAGCAGCAGTCAGTGACAGATGAAGAGGAAGAAAGAGAGCGCGCGCGGCGCATGATGAAATGTCAAAATGGGAGAACAAGTGATGATAACAAGTAACAAGTAAGTGACGCGTTACTTAGGAGTTATTATCATGGTAACTGTGTCAGCGCTGGTGCTCGGTGTCTCGCGGGATGCGGCTGCAGAGGTGATGCGCGTGCAGTGTGTGTGGCGGCTGCGCGAGGGAACAGGAAGCGCCATAGCGAGCTACCAGTCTGTGTTTTGCTGGCATGTACACATCTTCACATCTTTTAGAATAGATATGCGATAAAACAGCATCTGCTGGGGTTGTAAGTGGCCAGATTTGCTTTCTATTGTTTCTTGATCTGATGACATAATGTGTGTGTGTGGTTCTGGTTTCATATAACTTGCTTCTTCTAGTTTATTACCAATGAATGACTGTTGTGAGGATCTGTTGTTGTCAGACTACATATAAACAACGTATTTCATGATCATGATGACAGCTGGCTTATTAAGCCTTAACCTATTAAAAATAATATAATAATTATATGTTATTTCCTAAACATCATTGTGATTTGATCTGCTGCTTGTATTTAAGGATAAAGATTGTATTATGATATATCAGAAGTAAACAAATCCCTTCTTTAATGCTTAATTGTATTAAATGTGCACTTGTATTGTACTTCAGATCTTAAAAGTATATTTAAGAAGCTATACTTACAGATTTTATAATATTAATACAATAAAACGCCATGTAAGTGTGCTTAAAAAGAGTAAACTTTTGATGACTGTTTCGTTGCTTAAAGGATTAGTTCAGCCAAAAATGTATTACTCACCCTGATGTAGTTTCACACCTGTAAGACCTTCATTCATCTTCAGAACACAAATTAAGATATTTTTAATGAAATCTGATTGCTCACTGAGGCCTCTACAGAGAGCAATGCCATCCATCAAGATCCATAAAGCTACTAAAAACATATTCAAATCAGTTCATGTGAGTACAGTGGTTCAATATTAATATTATAAAGCGACGAGAATATTTTTGGTGCGGCAAAAAAACAAAATAATGACTTATTTAGTGATCGCCGATTTCAAAACACTGCTTCAGGAAGCTTCAGAGCGTTATGAATCAGCGTGTCGAATCATGATTCAGATCACGTGTCAAACCGCCAAACTCCTGAAATCACGTGACTTTGGCGCTCCGAACCGCTGATTCGACACACTGATGCATTATGCTCCGAAGCTTCCTGAAACAGTGTTTTGAAATCGGCCATCACTATATAAGTCGTTATTTTGTTTACGACGAGAATATTTTTGCACCAAAAATATTCTCGTCGCTTTATAATATTAATATTGAACCACTGTACTCACATGAACTGATTTAAATATGTTTTTAGTACATTAATGGATCTTGAGAGAGGAAATGTCATTGCTGGCTATGCAGGCCTCATTGAACCATTGGATTTCAACAAAAATATCTTTTGTTGAAAATATAATTTGTGTTCCGAAGATGAACGAAGGTCTTACGGGTGTAAAACTGCATGAGGGTGAGTAATTAATGACATTATTTTAATTTTTGGGTGAACTAACCTTTTAAAGTACATTTTAAGACAGTATATTTTAAATGTAATAAATTGCAGCTTCTTCAACACAAATGTGTAATTACAAATATTTAAATACATGACACACATTTCAATCAATAGAAATTACATTTTTTTTTGTACATGAAAATAGAGGTAATTATGAAATTACATATAAAGATGTACTTCAGTATGTCAAAAAGTAAAACTAAATTTAAACATTTTCATTTTATTGCTAGTAACATGCAATTAAGTTTCCAAAACATTACAGTCAGTTCACACTTATCCTTTTAAAGTCTTTTTAAAAGTATTCTAAAGTGTATTTTTTTTTCACAAGGAAAAACATGGGTGAGAACATTTTTTTTTCTCAACAACAAAACTTATATGCATATAAAATACATATTTTAGGTCCGGTAAAGGGCCACTATTTTTAAACTGGCAAATTGTTTTAAATGCACATCTTAGTTAATATGAGCTGATTAAAAAAAATACATAGGTAAATCATTCTGAAAGTAAAAATAGGCTTTATTTTCTTGGGTGGGTGGCTAATTAGTTAAAGATCTGGGCTGGTAATTGAAAGGTTGTAGATTTCAGCCCTAGTTGCATTGGATAAGTGTCTTTTACATGCATTTACTCTTACGAAATGTATAATATTCTCCATTTTTGTACGCAGCGCTCGCATACAGTCACCGTAGACGGCTGTTTAAGCATGTCCACAGATGACAGCATCTCTGAGGACGTGTCCAGCTCTGTGGCTTTGAGCCACGATCAAATCAGTGCCAATGGCGGGAAAGAGAGTGAGGCGTCCATCGTCTCCTCTGAGGACACCGTATCTGGTCTCCCCGAAGAGGAGCACTCTGCGTCCCACCCCGAGGGCTTCCTTCAGGCGACAGAAGGGGAAAACCGACCCTCCACCACACCAGCATGCAGCATTTCCAACAAAATAAGGTCAGTTTTTTTCATGTGATGCCTTTTGTCTACTGTTACATAGATGTTGTTGTTGATAAGCTGTTTTAAATCCCTCTTGGGTGTATTTTTCCTCGTGTCACATGCTTTAGGAATCTGTGTCTTCGTACTGAGGAGGAGTTCAGCTCAGGGAGAAGTTTGCCGTTCATCAACCCAAGCTCCATAGAGACCCTCCGAGCCCTGGTCCAGGAGATCCAGAGCAGTGGGGAGACCGACCCGGAGATTTGGAAGAACTGTGAGGTGCGCAGATGCCCGAGACACGTCACACTGTCCATTCATTCCCTCATGTGGCGTTATGAAGCAGCCATCATGGCCCAGGTTTCTGGGCCATCAACTGGGGTCTCCCTTAGGAGTCGAGCTGACAACAACAGCCACGCTCGGAGCTGTGGAGAACATCCCACAATGCAGCTGATCCCTGACAACCCAAATTATATCATTTAGAAGTGTCCTAAAGGCCTTTAAAGTTGGCATGAAATTAAAAATCACCCTCTCTATTTTCTAAATGCATATTATAAATCTTAAAGGGTTAGTTCACCCAAAATGAAAATTCTCTCATTAATTACTCACCCTCATGTCGTTCCACATCCGTAAGAACACAAATTAAGATATTTTTTGATGACATCCGAGAGGTAAATGACTTAAAATGTAAATGACTGAAAGTGTTGATTATATTCAGGTCCATTATATAAGGTCCAGAAAGGTACTAAAGACATCGTTAAAACAGTTGACGTGACTGCAGTGGTTCAACCTTAATTTTATGAAGTGACGAGAATACTTTTTGTGCGCAAAAACAAAAAACTTAATTCAACAATCTCTTCTCTTCCCTGTCATTATCCTTACGCAGATGGCGCAGTAAACACAGTGAAGGCTTCCATGTTTTCGTCCGAACGCCGGCTCAGGATTGGCCAAAGTTGATCATGTGATCAGCACGGAACATGCGTGTGATGCTGACGCAGGAGCCAGCCAATAATGAGTTGGCGTTCTGACGTAGAACCTGGAAGCGCTGGACGTAAACGACGCACGAGAATGACACAGAAGAGAAGAGATTGTTGAATTAAAAAAGTTGTTATTTTAGTTTTGTTTTTGCGCACAAAAAGTATTCTCGTCCCTTCATAAAATTTAAGGTTGAACCACTGCAGTCACGTCGACTGTTTTAATGATGTCTTTAGTACCTTTCTGGACCTTGAAAGTGTTGATTATATTGCTGTCTATGGACGAGTCATATACCTCTCAGATTTCATCAAAAATATCTTAATTTGTGTTCTGAAGATGAACGAAGGTCTTACGGGTGTGGAACAACATGAGGGTGAGTAATTAATGACAGAGTTTTCATTTTTTGGTGAACTAACCCTTTAATAGTTATGCACCGAAATTAAAACTGAAACCGAAATTAAAGATTTCATTTAGCTGAAAACTGAAACCAAAAATAAATGTATTTAATTAATCAGTTAATTAATCATCTTTATTTAATAATTAACACCCGTTGTATATAAACATTTACATTGCACATAAGGCAGTTTTTATAATCCTTTTTATAATTTTTTAAAAAATCTTTATAATCTTTTTAACTATAAATGTATATTTCTACTCATTTGTTGTTGAAATATAAACATTTAAATGGTGGCTTGTTTTTATGACGGATTTATTCAAACAGTTAATAATGAAGTCGACAGATTAAGTAAAAATATAATAAATATGTAATATAGGGCATACATTTATCAAAATGCTCCTCTCTAGCTGACTAACGATTCTTTTAGTATGTCACAATACAGCAGAAAAGATATTTCGCTACTTCTGTTAATGTGCTGAGATTGTCCACATGGCAATCACATTTCTGTTGTTGTTTTTTATGTGAGATTGGCAGTAGAACTTTCCCATTGAATCCTCTACTTGCTCATCTAACTAAAACGCACCAATTTGTCTGTCTTATCTTTTCCTTCATTTGCATCCACAGAATCTGTTTTTATCCTCTTATTAAAAAGCAGACAACATAATAGTGACCATGTGTTTTCTTATTCAAACAGGGCCGGTGGCTTCATCTCTTTCAGTTGGTGGAAAAGCAATATCAAGAGCAAATCCTTGCACAGCAGGAGCAGTACCAGTGCCAGATACAGGTATGTTTCTCAGAGGAACTGACTGGACTGTACCAAGTTATTGTGTGCGTGTTCATGTTGCCGAGGATTCAAGTGTTGTGCTTTGTATCTGATGCTGACAAGATGCTTCAGTGTGTTTCCAAAAAAAAAAAAAAAAGTCCCCCTGTAATCAATAATTGTATTCCTTAAAACTCATCTTTGACTACTAAAATGACATTCAAATGTTTTTCTTGAAAAAAAAATCTTAAAATAGTCTTAAAATAGCTTGAATGTAACTCTACACCTATGCCTCATTTAGTATATGTGATTCTATGAATATGCAAATTAGCCCCGCCTCCATTTACTCACACCAGTTCAGAGATCCACTCGTTGACGATCACGTTGATGTGATTGATTACAACAGTGGATCTCAAACCTGTCCTGGGGACCCCCCCACCACTACACATTTTACATGTCACCCTCATCTAACACACCTGATTCAAGTCATCAGCTAATTAGTAGAGACTGCAAGAGTTGAATTGGGTGTGTTAGATGAGGGAGACATGCAAAATGTGCAGTGGACAGGTCCCCAGGACAGGTTTGGGAACCACTGGGTTACAAGATAGTTTGCGATGTCAAAAACATCAGTGATTTCAGTGTGTTTTTGAGACGGTCTTTGGTTCACTGCCGTTTTAAAGAGAAAATACTCAGCAATGGTGTTGACATTAATTTTTTACATGGTTTGTCTTAAAGGTGCCCTAGAACGCATTTTCACAAGATGTAATATAAGTCTAAGGTGCCCCCTGAATGTGTCTGTGAAGTTTCAGCTCAAAATACCCCATAGATTTTTTTTAATAAATTTTTTTAACTGCCTATTTTGGGGCATCATTATAAATGTGCCGATTCAGTGCGCGGCCCCTTTAAATCCTTGCGCTCCCCGCCCCCAAGCTCTCGACTCTATATACATTGCATAAACAAAGTTCACACAGCTAATATAACCCTCAAAATGGATCTTTACAAAATGTTCGTCATTCATGCTGCATGCATGCATCAGATCATGTGAGTATAGTATTTATTTGGATGTTTACATTTGATTCTGAATGAGTTTGAGGCTATGCTCCGTGGCTAACAGGCTAAAGCTAACATTACACACTGTTGGAGAGATTTAAAAAGAATGAAGTTGTGTTTATGAATTATACAGACTGCAAGTGTTTAAAAATGAAAATAGCGACGGCTTTTATATCCGTGAATACAATAATAAACGATGGTAACTTTACCCACATTTAACAGTACATTAGTAACATGCTAACGAAACATTTAGAAAGACAATTTACAAATATCACTAAAAATATAATGATATCATGGATCATGTCAGTTATTATTGCACCATCTGCCATTTTTCGCTGTTTTCCTTGCTTGCTTACCTAGTCTGATGATTCAGCTGTGCACAGCTCCAGACGTTAATACTGGCTGCCCTTGTGTAATGCCTTGAACGTGAGCTGGCATATGCAAATATTGGGGGCGTACATATTAATGATCCCGACTGTTATGTAACAGTCGGTGTTATGTTGAGATTCGCCTGTTCTTCTGAGGTCTTTTAAACAAATGAGATTTACATAAGGAGGAGGAAACAATGGTGTTTGAGACTCACTGTATGTCATTTCCATGTACTGAACTCTTGTTATTCAAGTATGCCACGGTAAATTCAATTTTCCATTCTATGGCACCTTTAAAGCATATTAAAAACACCACATAGACATATAAACATTTAAAAACTTGATTTTCACCACAGGGGGTCTTTAAGAACAAATAATAACAATGGTATTAATTTGACAGTGCAACTGTAAAATTACAGTAGTCTTAATTTTCAGTCGGTAAACCATTAAGCTTTTAGTTTGCCGGAAAACTGCAGGGAGACTTTAAAGCTTCTCTTATGTTGACAACAGATTTTATGGTTTAATAAACGATTTTTGATTTATAGTTTGCGTAATCTCTCAGCTTGATGTTATGCATTGTTCTGTTCAGAAATCTTTGCTTTTTTTACGCAACACAACTATGTGTATTGCAACAAGTGGCGCTGATGCAGGCATTTGCATAAACCGTCATCTTCTGTGCTTAGTTTGACAAACACATGCTTTGAGATTCTTTCTGAGCTGTTTAGTTAAAATTTAGCTAAACTAACTATATAACACATGCAGTTCATATACATACATTTAAAGGGGACCTATTATGCAAAATTCACTTTTATAAGGTGTTTGAACACAGATGTGTGTAAACAACCAGCCTATAATGGTAAAAAATCCACCCACTCCTTTTTTTATAATCGCCATAAATCATAAGCAGTGTCTCCAAATGAGCGGTTCCAAATTTGCCCCTACTCTTACGTAAGCCCCGCCCACGACAGGCATGGAATCTGCCTTATTAGCTTAGCTCCTCCCCTCAGTGAGCTGTACACAGTCCGCCATGTTTATCTCCTCGCCAGAGCATTTAACAGCAGCATTCAATTAAGAAATGTATTCTTATTAAAACTGTTAAAGTTATTTAATCAAGAGCAGTGAATGATTTTCTGTTTTTCTTTTGTTGTTTGGTTCATATTAACAGCAGCAGGTTCTGTATATTTCGCTGCTGTCACTTTAATTCACAGATCTAATACACACATGTGATTTCTTTCCCTGCTGTTTACATAACCGACTGTGTTTGTGAACTTTGTGTGTTTTTAACATAACCTTGTGTGTATTTGACGGTTTAAGCACAATAAGATGTGTAAGAGAAATCAGTTTAATACTCATGGGATGCACCGTCTGACAGCCAGCTTTTTGTGCGCGTGCTTCAGATGTGTGCGCTCAGAAAACCATATATCAGAAGTTTAGACTGTTTAAACACTTGCAAATAACTTTAATGATGACGAAGAACTGCAATGTCATGATACTGTGGCCGCTATAGAGATGATAATCAAAACCAAACAGATGTTTGTAAGTTTTTGGCAGAGTATCCGAGGCACGAGCTGTACAGGCTCCGCCCTCTTCTGGATAGGGGGTGGGGAGCAGCAGCTCATTTGCATTTAAAGTGACATGCACGAAAACAAAATGTTTTTCCTTCCACTCAAAAATGGGCATTTTCAACATTGTATAATAAATGATCTATAGGGTATTTTGAGCTGAAACTTAACTGGGGATACCAGAGACTAATATTACATTTTTTTAAAGTAAACTATCAGTTCAATACTGAGATTGATTAACACTTCAGTGATGCAAGACAGCATGTTAACTGTGCTTGCAATATCATGTCTACTCCATGCTTGTCATTTGCGTTTGTGTACTTTAGTTGTACAGTGTGTTTCTGGTCTTAATCTGAAAGAAGATTCGTCTTAACTCAAATAATAAATGTTTGTTCTGTCTTGATGTTCTTGCATGTTTTCTTCCAGCTCATACAGGATGAAATTAAGGCGTTAGTGCAGTTACAGAACCGCCAAATCAGCACACAGACGCACTCTCTGGAGCCTGGTAAGATCCACAAGCCTCTAGAGGACCCGGCGGCTGAGAACACCTTCATGTCGTCGGCTGCAAGACCTCTGTCACATCCCCAGCTCACCGTTCACCCTCAGGAGAGCTCGGAGGAGGGGATGGTTACTGTGCTGAGCAGTGGATATGGGACTCTTTCCACCTGGGAGCATGGCTTAGAAACAGCGCGGCCCAGTTCCACAGAGGGGAGGGATGAGGCGCTGTGGTCCCCAAACCAGCAGGATGGCAGTCTTACACCGTCCCCTATACCTGACACAAGCCCAGTGGGCCAGAACCCGCTGAGCAGAACCATCACAGCCAGCGACAAACTCCAGACGCCTGCGACGATCGCACCCGTTACCCCAACCGATAGACAGAGAGTAATAAGGTAAACTTGCAGTTGGTTAAGTATGATTGGAGTCATCAAAAGTGAAATGACACAAATGAGGAATTATATTTGTCTAAAACCAATTTAAAAGATTTTACCATGAGCCTTTAGAAAATGTAAACGTATTTAAGATCAATGAGAAATTCACTTAGTTCTGTCAAATGCGTCATTGAGTAAGGTTTTAAAATGAGATTATGTGGTTTTTATTATAAATTAACACTGCTTTTGTCATTTTTTACAAGATTTGTGACCAAAAAAGTCATTTGGTTTAACCAAAATTTCTGTTTTACCGTGACACTTTGTACCGAATGACGATATTTTCGAACATGCTAACAGGCTGTTTCGCAAAAGGACATCAAACATTTTATATTTAGTATAAATTTTTAAAATATTACAACATTTTCCATGTTTTATGCGGTTGTACCAAATGCCTGATGTTTCGGGACATGTTATAGCATGTGAAAACATGAACTATTTTTCAAATAGTTAAGAGAGAGTTAGTTACTTTGCTTCACAACCATGTGGTCCTTTGCAGGTGATGTCACATCCTGTCACATGATATTGACTTGATCCAAAATGGTCCCTTTAAATTGGTCCAAATGACATCAATGAAATTGATTTTTCCAGACATTCTTTCTCATAACAACGCGACACCTTCTACACATAATTTTAATATCATTTTGCACTATGTTGCAATATGATTTTATAAAATCATGCCAGAATAAAAAATATATACATTTTAAGATATTTTAAGATATTTTAATCACAAATGAAATGGCTGTACAGGGAGTGCAGAATTATTAGGCAAGTTGATTTTCTGATCATATTTTTTTCCCAAGCACATTTTACCAATTCCAATCCACATCAATCTTAATAACTACTATTAATATTGTTTTTAATCATTTATAAGTGATATATAATTGTTCATGTAGGCTGGAAATGAAAAATGCCTTATATTCAGGTGTGCAGAATTATTAGGCAAGTTTTCTTTTACAGGCAAAATGAGCCAAAAAAGAGATTTAACTCAGACTGAAAAGTCAAAAATTATTAAATACTCATGAGAAGGACGCAATACTAATGCAATACTAGAAATTGCAAAGTTAAAGCATGACCAAGGGACAGCAAAATGCTCATTGGGTCAGCGGGGTCAGACAAAAACAGGTGGAAAAGAAAAGACACATGTTAACTGCAAAATAATTAAGAATTATGTGTGAAACCATCAGGAACCCTTTAGTCTCCAGCGCCACCATTTTCCAGAACTGCAACCTACCTGGAGTCTCCAGAAGTGCAAGGTCTCAGGATCTCAGAGACTTAGGTTAGCTAAAGAATCCTAAAAAATGACCCGCACTTGATAAGAATCACAAGCTGAAGTGTTATAAAATACATGAAGACTGGGTTTTAATAGGGCTTATAAACAGACAGCTTGAGAGTGACTCCTGAAGGACCAGCACCACATCCTCTTGTACCACTGTTTGAAGAATTTATCTTCCAGAATCTGGCAGTAAGTTTTGGAAGATCATTTTTAGTCCATCTCTGCAAGACAGACATTTCAGGATAAGAGATGGACTAAAAGTGAACTCAAACACCTTACTGCCAGATTCTGGATAAATTCTTCAAACAGTGGTACAAGAGGATGTGGTGGTCCATCTGGTCCATCAGGAGTCATTCTCAAAGGCCTATAAAAACCCAGTCTTCATGTATTTTATAACTGTCTATAAGGCCTATAAAAACCCAGTCTTCATGTATTTTATAACAAGTGCTTCAGCTTGTGATTCTTATCAAGTGCTAACCTAAGGTCATTTTTTAGGATTCTTTAGCTAACCTAAGTCTCTGAGATCCTGAGACCTTGCACTTCTGGAAAATGGTGGCGCTGGACTCCAGGTAGGTTGCAGTTCTGGAAAATGGTGGCGCTGGAGACTAAAGGGTTCCTGATGGTTTCACACTTAATTCTTCACCTTAATTCTTAATTTTTTTGCAGTTAACATGTGTCTTTTCTTTTCCACCTGTTTTTGTCTGACCCCGCTGACCCAATGAGCATTTTGCTGTCCCTTGGTCATGCTTTAACTTTGCAATTTCTAGTATTGCATTAGTATTGCGTCCTTCTCATGAGTATTTAATAATTTTTGACTTTTCAGTCTGAGTTAAATCTCTTTTTTGGCTCATTTTGCCTGTAAAAGAAAACTTGCCTAATAATTCTGCACACCTGAATATAAGGCATTTTTCATTTCCAGCCTTCATGAACAATTATATATCACTTATAAATGATTAAAAACAATATTAATAGTAGTTATTAAGATTGATGTGGATTGGAATTGGTAAAATGTGCTTGGGAAAAAAATATGATCAGAAAATCAACTTGCCTAATAATTCTGCACTCCCTGTATTGGCCTTTGGACAGTTAAACCGAATGACCTTTTGACACTTCAAAATCTTTAAAATACCTTTATATGTAGCAAAATCTAATTAAAACCTTTTAGATTCAATAAAAGAAATCTAGTTGTACCACCGTACATACTATGTCATATGTCATATCTTTGTTTTTTATTATTATTGAGGTCTTTGGACAAAAACAATTACCTTCACGTCATTTACCCATTTAAACTTTTGACTGTAATGTTCCTATCTATTTTCTAAATGCATATTATAGATCTTAAGAGTTATGCACCGAAATTAAAACCGAAATTAAAGATTTCATGAAACCAAAATTTAAAGTTTAATTAATCAGTTCATTAATCAGCTTTATTTAATAATCAACAATTTACACTGCACATAAGGTAGTTTTTACATCATCTTTTTAACTATAAAATTATGTTTTTACTTCAGTTTGTTTTGGCGTATAAACATTTAAATGGTGGCTGTTGTAATAACTTGTTTTCATGACTAATTTATTCAAACATACAGTGTATAATGGAGACAATAGGTTAAGTAAAATATAACAAGTATGTAATATATTGCATATATTTGTCAGAATGCTTCTCTCTGAGTTATATTTTAAATAAATGTTTACTTAAATCCAGTCAAATGTGTTTAAACATTTGACTATAATGTTTTAATACACAATAACTATTGTTGTAGTCAGTGTTGTTATCATTAACTAAAACTAAACTATTAAAAACAATTTTATTAACTGAAAAAAAATGTAATATAAATATAAAAAACTTATGATGAAGTATTGATGAAAAACTTAAACTAAACTTTACATTTTTTTTTAGAAATGTTAACTTGGCAACTAACTGATACAAGTGCTACAATTACTAACTGAAATTAAAGTAAAACTGAAATGAAAATAAATGAAAACTATTTATATATAACCTTAGAAATATTTATTAAAATACATAAAAATGACAAAAAAAGCATAAAAAATGACAAAATTAAGCTAAAATTAAAAATGAAAATTGTAAATATAAACTCAATAAAAACTGTTTAATTTTAACACTTTTTAATTTTTTTTTATAACATTGTGTTGTTTATATGTTGTGTAGTCAACCTCTGACCTCCTGGGCCCAAAGGCAAAAACACAGACCGAGAAAGAACCGAACGGCACAAAACCGGACGTCACATGTGGAGGAGCGAGACAAGAGCACAGCAGGAGCAGGATCTCCTAAGGAGCACACCGATCATTTACCTGATGTAAGCAAATATTAATATTGAATGATCGTTTGTTTTTCGTTCTTTTAATACCCATGAGATATCTGTGGAAGCTTATTTTTTTACTAATTTAAGCAGTAAATTCTTCTTTGAATGTCCTTCCATCTTTACTTCTGTATATAATATTTTCTATACTATTTTGATGACTGATTTCACTTTCTAAATTTAAAGGCATGTGAATTTAAATGTCTGTCATGCATCGTTTGCATCTCTTGACATCTAAATTGTGCATCTTTTGCTGTTTCAGAGATTTGTTTCAGAGACGAAGCATCACTGTTCTTCTTAATGTTCATAGAGGCCTCTGTGTGCATTTAGAAATTTCTTTCTGAATATAATAAACATCTTTTTTCTGGCTTTTCCCCCAGCGTGGATGCAGTGCAGCCTCCATGAACCCATTGCCTCTAAGGAGAAGTGACAGTCTGGTGTCTGAAGCCTCAGGTAACACGTTTCACTAAGAATCAAGCTCCACTGTCTGTCTAACAGCACACTGTAGGAATGTTATTGTGATCGGGTGATTTTGTGGGATTGTAATGTTATATTTGAAGAGGTTTTCAATTAGTGGTTGAGACTGAAGTCATTTCTGATGATTGTGAAATTGCTGTTAACATATTCTGTTTAATTTGACAGGCCTCTCTTACTGGAAGCTGGATGAGAGTGAGTTATACCGCCCTCTACCTGACAACTTTGAAAGTGCTTCCTTCGTCCTAATGCAGGTAAATTGTTATTAAATAAATTTAAAGTCAGTTAACTCATTCATTTTAAGTAAAACTCATTATTATCTTTTTATTATGGGACAAAACATATAATGCAATGCAAAACAATGATGATTGTGAGATGAACAAATAAACATTCCTCAAAAGCCTGATGGATCATATTTGATACTCACATTTTAACAGGATTTTTATTTTAAAAAAAAAAATTATATATGGATAATCAAGTAAACATAAGTTGCTTCAATCCAGTAAGTGTTCATCTTGAAATATTACTAAAAATATAAAAGTTATTCATATGTTTACTTTATAGAAATTAAGATTTCACACGAATCTGAATGTGGATGTTTTTACAGTTATACTAAAAGGTCCTTTAGTTTCTATAAAAGTATTAACTATCAATCAGACAGACGACAGAAGGCATGTCGAAGATTATTTACAGCATGTTTTTAAGCAAAGTTTTGATAATGTTGGTGATTTAGAGGCCTTAAAGGGGACCTATAATGCTCCTTTTCACAAGATGTAATGTAAGTCTCTGGTGTCCCTCTGGTGTCTGTGAAGTTTAAGCTCAAAATAGCCCACAGATCATTTTTTATAGCTTGTCAAATTTGCCCCTATTTGGGTGCGAGGAAAAACGCACCGTTTTTGTGTGTGTCCCTTTAAATGCAAATGAGCTGCTGCTCCCGGCCCCTTTTCCAGAAGAGGGCGGAGCTTTAACAGCTCAACAACAACAAAGCTGGAGAATCTCACGCAGCCAAAATGAGGATTGTCAGTAACGGTGTTCAGCCTTACATTGTTCAAACCGGAGTCGACACTGATGGAGAGACTCAGGAAGAAGTTACAACTTTTAGAATGAAACTGGACGTTTCTGAATGATTAGTGGATAAATTTATGCAGTTGCTGTGGAGTTGATTCAACTCATCCACTAGCATGTGGCGTCATGTTAATCTTTTGTGTTGAATTGACCCTCGTTTGTGAAGCAGTCCGGCGTAAAATGACGGCATGGCAACAACACTCTACTACATCAACTCTTCCTACTTTCTAAACCAGCCTAAAATGGCCTCATCCCCTTTGTTGCATGTTCTCGAGGGCAGGGTTTATGTAAATTAGTCCTTACCAGCTGTTTGTTGTAGTCCTTAAACAGTGAATTCTGTAAAAAAAAACATCTCGCTTTGCATTTAACTTTGAGAATCATAACTTTGCAGATGTTGTTTATGCTCAAACAGCAACATTACACACTAACTAAAGTTAAAAAAGTGAACCTTTAAAATTTGCATAACAAATATGATACAGTAGGCTAAGTCTGTACTACTGAACACAGTGAGCTTTGCTCCATGTCTCTTTGAATGCAGTTGTTATTCTGTTGCACACAGACTCCAGATGAGAACCGTCTGTCTCTGCGGGAGATCTACCAGAGCAAGAGAGCAGATCCCAAAGGCCACGAGTGGGACTCCTTAATCAACTCGTCCACCTCGTCTCCTCAGGTGAGAGCAGAGCCAATTAAGACAAGAATTAATTAAGGAGCAAAATGTCTAGTGTCATCCCTCACCTGTTGCTCCCTCACCCAGGTGTTGACTCTGGACTCCACGGTGCATGTGAAGCACTCGGATCGCACGTCAGGCTTCACGTCGCCGTCCCACTTCAGCAGTCCTTCTGCGCATGTCCGGGCCTGTCCTAGCAGCAGCGACGCACCCGTCAGTCCCGACTCCATGGCCCTGCGCAGCCACAGTGACACCGACTGCATCTCCAACGCCAGCAGTCTGTCTGCACAGCAGGCGCCAGACCGGACGTCTCCCTCCCCGTCTGCACTGAGAGCAAACCAGGCCAACAGTGAAGATGAGGGCAGCCACACTGCCACGGTCACCGTACAGCCCAGAGGACCGTCTGCTCAAGAGATGTACAAGCTGAACAGAAGCAGCCCAGGGACAGGCAATGGGAAGCTGGAGCGGAAGACCTCGCTGGAGGACCCAGTCGTCCTCTCGCTGTAAGAGTCCTTTAAAATCCCTCTAAAGTCAACATGACATTTACAACTTATTAATTGGGGCTGCCCTCGACTACAGATTTTTCTGTTCGACTAGTAGTTGTTCAGTTAAGAGATTAGTGTATATTAAAGCATTAGTTCACTTCAGAATGAACATTTCCTGATAATTTACTCACCCCCATGTCATCCAAGATGTTTATGTCTTTCTTTCTTCAGTCGAAAAGAAATTAAGGTTTTTGAGGAAAACATTCCAGGATTATTTTCAATATTGTGGACTTCAACGGGTTGAAGCAGTTTCAGTGCAGCTTCAAAGGGCTCTACATGATCCCAGATGAGGAATAAGGGACTTGTCTAGCAAAACGATTTGTCATTTTCTTAAAAAAAATAATACTTTTTAACCACAAATTCTCATCTTGCACTGCTATGCGATGCGCCACACATTACGTAATCACGTTGGAAAGGTCACGCATGACGTAGGTCACGGTAGGGTGAAAACTCCATCTCATTTTCTTCTCTAACTTCAAGATCGTTCAAGGCCATTTGACTTGGTCTTTGCACGCTCGCTCTGTAGACACTGGATCGGTACTTCCGCCTACATCACGCGTGACCTTTCCAACATGATTACGTAATGCGTGGCGCATCGCAGAGCAGTGCAAGACGAGCATTTGTGGTTGTCATTATTATTTTCCCTTACCATATGGCCTTGGTTGCATCAGCAGAACAATGTGAATGTTTGTAAGTGGAGAAAGTTATTGTGTTCCTTTTATTTTTATTTTTATCACTAATTCATGCTCCTTATAATCGCATTCAGAAGGCATTTATCAGTTTCTTTAATTCAGGGCATTTATATCTTCATGTATGGAACAGATTAGAGCACAGATTATTTGGGTCAAGTTTTGATTTCATGATGCCTTTTAGCTTCCTCACTGTCCTTAGACAAATATGTACACTACCATTTAAAAGTTTGGGGTCAGTGACATTTTTTTTTTTTTTTTTTTTTTTTTAAGAGAAATTAATACATGTAGTGAACAGATGAACAGGTTTAATTTAGGTTTTTACTCGCATATAAACATTGATCAGTGAACATAAACAGAAACTCAACCCAGCCTGAATGACGTGCGAAAACAAACCTCTTGCGGAAGCTCAAATGTGCAGCGTAACACACGAGAACGAAGCTCATTGGTTCTCGCACGCGTCAAGCAAGCATGCTTGAGTTTCCGTTTGCCACAACTGATGTGTGAGTTGATAATTGTCACATACGTCACATGCATGTGAATATAAGCCTAAATTCAATATAATGCAAATCGAGTCTCTTCAGAAAATTTGGACTAAACCCCTCGATTCGTATGGATTAGTTTTATGATCTCTTTAATGAACTTTTTGAAGTGACAAAGTTGCAATTGCGTAGACTGTCTATGGAGGGACAGAAATCTCTCAGATTTCATCAAAAATAACTTAATTTGTGTTCCGAAGATGAACGAAAGTTTTACGGGTTTGGATCGACATGAGGGTGAGAAATTAATTTTAATTTTTGGTTGTGAACTAACCCTTTAAGATGTTTAAGGATCATCTTTTGAGTGTTTTATTGAACCTAACCAATGCTATTTGTTGTATCCACCATCTGATATGCCACACTAACTCCTTGGTTGGTCTAATCTTGCTAGTTTGAGACAGAACCTGAGAGAGAAACATGCCCGCCACATAGCCGATCTCAGAGCGTACTATGAAGCAGAGATCAGTGCCCTGAAGGAAAAGCTGGATCTGGTAAATTTGCCTCTTGACATGGAGAAAAGCAACCAGATCCTGCTTGAGAGGTGAGAAACAAGACGCTGCTGTTTTGTAGGATTGCATACAATGTTCCAGATTGGTGTCCACCAATATTAGCATTTTTTTTTGTTATCAGTAACTGTCTGATATTGTCAGCTGTTAATATTAATTCAAACAGTAGGTTTCAAATGTATTGTTTTTACAGAACATTATAATGTTTTGATGCCCCATTTCTCTTTAAAAATGTAAAATATACATGACGAATTCCATATTGGTTAGTACTAGCCAAACATAAATATCATTAGCCATTATTTCTATATTAAGTGTCTGCTTCATTGTTTCAGACTGCATAATGAACTTTATTAAGCAAATAATGAATAACTAGTAGGTCTGATGTGGTATATTGATATATCTGGCTCTTTCTTCAGCCTGTTTTGTATCTGCGCTCACATCAGCGCAGTGAGTCTGGTGACATCTGGTGTCTGGTGTTTAACGCACGATAAACACTGTCATCGGCGGAGTCCGATGAACTCTGACTGATTGTGTCTTTGATCATCGTTTGGCAGATGTCAGCACCTGGAACGAGCGTTGACAGAGGCGAGCACACGCATCCGAGAGCTGGAGATCAAAAACCACCTCTTGGAGAGACAGCTGGTATGAGTCACCGCCTCAATCTAAAACAGGAAATACATCAGTGGCTTGTGTTTGAGAGACACTGCAACTGTGCTTGTAGTCAGCAAAACAATATTAATTATATACTGTCATTTTAAAGGGGTCGTATCATGGAATGACATATGTTGACATTTCAACAACTCAAAGCTTCATCCCAAATATATGCAGAACATTTACTATGTTGGCTTGAGGAAGTCAACATTCAGATCCACTATTTAAATTTACTAGTGTTGCTTGAAAAGCATGCTGCAACCACCCAGAACTCCCTAGAAACACTCTAGGAACCACCTAGAACATCCTAGCAATGTCTGGCTCAATCTTAGTATTTAGCACCTTAATGCCTTGAAGAACAGTGTGAATAAAATCAGCACAGGTTGGTATGGAAGGCCACATTTTTAATGACATTATTATGGCTTTTTATCTCAATTTTAGACTTTGTGTCATAATTATGTATTTCATAAGTTTGACTTTTTATGTCATAATTATGACTTAATTTCACATAATTGCCTTTTTTATCTCAATTTTGACCTTTTGCAAAATTTGAACTTGTCATAATTATTATGATTTAGTATCTAATTTTTTTTTTTTTTACTTTTTAAATCAATTATGGCTTTTAACAAATTGTCAATACTTTTTTTTTATCTCAATTTCAAATTTTCGACTTTTTGTCAATTGTTTTATTTCATTTATTTTGTATTTAGCATCTAATAATTATGACTGTCAATTGTCCATTTTATTCCAATTTTGATAATTATTTTTTTTGTCATAATTATGACTTATGTCATAATTGACCCTTTGCAAAGACCCGCCCCCCTTAGTTACTGTTGCTTTGTCCGACAAGCCGTGGCGCTGCCACACCACACGCAGTGAAAAATGCATTGCGGAGCAAAGAGGATACTGACAACACATCAACAGACAAGACAAAGCAGGTTACTTATGATATTAAACAAAGTCCCAGCTTTAAAACTGTGTAGTTTTTTAAGAAATTCAAACAATAAAAACCGTTTTGTGGCTTTTTAATGTGTTGTGACAGATTGCTGTAGCGCCTCAGCTCAAGCGGCTCGTGAACCGATCATCTCTTCCTACTAGTTCATTTATAGCATCAAATAAACATGAACATGAGAAGGAATGTTGTTTCAAGCGCAGGAAAGACTTAAATACACACCGTTTTTCAAGTTTAAGTCCACCGAGGATAATCTTCTAACTCCTGACTGCTTTGTCGGATAAAATGGCGGATTCGGCGTTCTGATTGGTTAGATCGCTTGTCAATCAAAGTCCCGGCGAAGGGTCAATTATGAATTATCTCAATTTCAACTTTTTGTCATGAGTCATAATTATGATTTACCAAAGCATGATTTTTTTTTTTTTTGTGGCAGAAATTAACTTCCATAGGTTATCTAATCATAACATTTAATTTACATATACAATATGTGCAATAGCAAAAACAGCCTGTTTAATTCTAAGGTGATAGAGGAGACTTAACATGGTCATAAAAACTAAAATATGACTTTTTTTGTTACACTAGACTTTGACATTTAACATGTCTAAGACTTCAGGTAAAAATTCTACAACTCTGCATGATATGGCACCTTATAATTATAATTGTCTAAATGTTTGAATCTCATTGATTGGTACGTCTCTATAAAATGATTTTAAATTATAATGATTTTATATTATAAATTAGTTAGGCTTGCTGCAGTAGTCAGTGTTACCGGTGTTACACTGTGTTCGGCCGTACACCGATTACATTACTTGGCCACCGCTGCACCATCCCCACTCTCGTTTTGCTTTACCATTTACTTCAGTTGGACAACATACACTACAATTACACACTGAAAGTGTCTGCTCAGCACCATATAGCAGAGTCGAAGCACACTGCAGTAGGAGTCATATTTGAAATATCTCATCTTGTAAAATGTACGTTCAGTACCGCTGCTCCCTATACATTGTTTACACATGATTGTGAATTTGAATGTGAAAACATTCAGAAGCGATTTCAATACTCCAGCCCACATATAGATAGAGGCTCCCTGATGCCTGCAAGTTATAGGCCTATACACAGAGTATGCATGATCACGAAATTAAAAAGTGAAAGTGAAAAGCGAGTGCACGTTATTAAGGCCCCAACCGCAACAATCTCTAATAGTAGTGATCATGAATGACTGGAAAAGTAGTGAAAATGTGTTGAAACACTGTGATATCCTAAAGTTTGTGTTTGTGGTCCAGGCGGAATGGCCAGAGCGATACGATGCAGCCAGCGCCACGGTCCAGACCCTGCAGCAGCGGTTAGAAGAGACCAAACACAGCAGCCGCGAGAAAGACGCCACCATGGCCAAACTGAAGAACCGCCTGCGTCAGCTGGAGGAAGCCATGCAGAACGCCTGTAAGGAGGTGGATGACAAAGAGGCTCGCATGAAGAAGGAACACAAGATGCTACAGGATGTGAGTCCTTTTAAACTGTCCTTTATGCTGTTATGTTTGACCGTAAAGATCAAAGTGATGATGTGCGTTTCTATTTTATTCAGCTCCTCAACGAGTATGATTCATTGAGAAGGGAGCATGAAGGAGCGAAGGTGAAAGCTGTTTTTATCTGACATTGACACAAATCGACAAAATTAGTACAAAGAAGTTCACAAACTACTCACTTGCTTCTTTCTTAACAGGACAAGCTGGTCTCAACTGAAAATAAGCTCTTTGATGCCAATGAACAAATATGTGAACTGAAAAGGTAGTTTTCATTTAAAAATCTTTATTTGGTATCACCATATCAATTGCTATTTTATAATTAAAATTAAAATTTATATTTAAAATTGCATTACTTTGTTTAATTTTTAAATGTTATAATGCAATTGTTAAATGTAGTATTTAACATAAATTAAAGCAATGTCATATATTTTGTAATATATTTGATCATAATAATTATTAATGCAAATGAAAAATGTTCTTAATATGTAATTATTTTGTGTTGTACAGTTTTTAGCATGATTACTATTATAGTTTATTACTATTATGTAACATATACAGTAGTGGCCAAAACTGATGTCCGGAGGGGATATTTGTTCCTACAGAAATATGAAGAAAATATTTTATATTTTTAAAAATATTTCAAATATGATGGAAGAGCAAAATGCTAAATTTGGTTAAAGTATTTATCTGACAAAACTAACTACAGCTACAGGTTTTATTTTTCTATGCAAAACAAATGCATTCATCCATCATAATTTCTTTATATGACAGTCTGGCCAAAAATAACGTTTCATTGCGTGATCACAAATAAA
The DNA here is from genome assembly GCF_018812025.1 of Megalobrama amblycephala. Taxonomy (NCBI): domain Eukaryota; kingdom Metazoa; phylum Chordata; class Actinopteri; order Cypriniformes; family Xenocyprididae; genus Megalobrama; species Megalobrama amblycephala. The sequence goes on from NC_063045.1 coordinate 58,295,467, forward strand.
ACAATTGACTCCAAGCACAACTATGCAATATGCTTACAAAAATTTTTAATAGTAATAATTGAATAAAGGGAGGACATCACTTTTGGCCACAACTGTATGTAACATGGGTAGTAATATAATTATACATAATATACTAATAATGTAATTTCCTTTTGTGTACTACCTAATGGTCTTTAAAAATAATCATTTATGAATTTCTCTGGTTTTGAAGGGCCATCTCTAAGCTAGAAACTCAAGTCCGACAGCTACAGCATGAGAATCTGGCCAAAACACGTCAGTCTCTTCACAGCAACTCACAACCATCTGGAGCGGGGTACGAAACTCACAAAACATTTTCATCAGGGCTGTAAGGGTGCTTTCACACTTGCTTGGTCCGAACCAGAGTCTGATAGATCCCCTTCCCCCACTGGTCTCTGTTCACATTATATTATTTGAGTCCGAACCACTGCATGCTTGCATCATCAAGCTGCATCTTGCGTCTTGCGTCTATCTGGCGCAATTGTACTGCAAATGTTCTAAAGATCACGGGAGTCCATGTCTGCTAAAGGCATTCCAGTCAGGAAAGTGAGTGAGAGACACACACAAACAGGAGTTCACTTAGGGTTCCCTTCTGTGATTTTGTTCAATTTCATTCATATACACAGCAAACTGTACTGGAGTTCACATGAACTGTATTCCAGAAACAGCTTTTGCATCAATCGTGTGACAGTCAAACCAGGGTGCGCACCAAAAGTGCTGTGTGAAAGCACTCTAAAACAAGGAAATTGATATACTTTTTATCACATTTGGACAGTTATTGATGCTTGGATAGGGCTGGGTGATATGGCCAAAAAAAAAAAGATCACAATGCAAATTTTCATACCAGACGATATCGATTATTATTACGATAAATGTAAAATCTTTATTTTTTTAGTTTAAAGGCAGATTTTTGCTCCTAAGTGAAAGTAATAGAAACCAGACTGAACATGCCCTATGCTTGTCAGAACATGACACTTGCAAAACAGGTGAACATTTCACAAATCTTTGAGGTAGAACATTCAAAACATTTTTGAATTCTTTACACTTTTCCAGTCATTTTTTTCTTAAAGGTGCCCTCGAATCAAAAATTGAATTTACCTTGGCATAGTTGAATAACAAGAGTTCAGTACATGGAAATGACATACAGTGAGTCTCAAACTCCATTGTTTCCTCCTTCTTATATAAATCTCATTTGTTTAAAAGACGACGAACAGGCGAATCTCAACAGTGTTACGTAACAGTCGGGGTGTACGCCCCAATATTTGCATATGCCAGCCCATGTTCCCAACATTATGAAAGGCATTACACAAGGGCAGCCAGTATTAACGTCTGGATGTGCACAGCCGAATCATCAGACTAGGTAAGCAAGCAAGAACAATAGCAAAAAATGGCAGAATGGAGCAAAATAACTGACATGATCATGATATCATGATATTTTTAGTGATATTTGTAAATTGTCTTTCTAAATGTTTCGTTAGCATGTTGCTAATGTACTGTTAAATGTGGTTAAAGTTACCATCGTTTATTACTGTATTAACGGAGACAAGAGATCCGTCGCTATTTTCATTTTTAAACACTTGCAGTCTGTATAATTCATAAACACAACTTCATTCTTTATAAATCTCTCCAACAGTGTAGCATTAGCCGTTAGCCATGGAGCACATCAAATTCATTCAGAATCAAATGTAAACAATATAACGGTATGCAATACTCACATAATCCGACGCATGCATGACGAACACTTTGTAAAGATCCATTTGAGGGTTATATTAGCTGTGTGAACTTTGTTTAGGCACTGTTTAAGGCAAGCGCGAACTCCGTGGACGGAGAGCACGAGATTTAAAGGGGCCGCACAGCATAAATCGGCTCATATTTAATGATGCCCCAAAATAGGCAGTTAAAAAAATTAATAAAAAAAATCTATGGGGTATTTTGAGCTGAAACTTCACAGACACATTCAGGGGACACCTTAGACTTATATTACATCTTGTAAAAAAACGTTCGATGGCACCTTTAACAAAATAAATATCTAAATAGGGAAATTAATTTCTTAGTTTCTGCATGTTCTAACGTGTGATATTGTTTCAAGTCATGAAACAGGTTTGTGTTTCCTGACTTTGATGACATATATCTTCAGCACAGTTTGCAGTGCAGGCTGCAACATTAATATTACATGTTTTCTCTCTTATAAATGCACATTTGACAGTAGCTTGAGTTGACAGTTGTAGTAGCTTGAGTTAGGATGCAGATATAAATGTATGTTCATTAACGAAAACAGTACCATCTGTAAAAATTATAACAACTTTATTTTTATATGGTGAAATTTAAATATTCTTTTTGAGTTTATTAAAATTAACCATTGGTCATACATAGTAGCATACATTTAGATCATGATAGCCACAGTTAAAACCACACATATAGCAGCTCAATACCATGGTAAAATGTAACAATGTATTTAGGTATTTGTACAAATACCTAAATACATTAAGTATAAATGCACAAATGCTATAGCTTAATCACAAAAATACTGTAATTATATTCCATTACTCCTTTAATACATGTAATATGTGCCTACATTTAATAATAAATTCGATATGAATATTCCACATTTCATGGTGTAGTTAGTGTTACTACAGTAAATCATGGTAAATGATGGTGATTTGTAGATTGAAATATCTTCTGAGTGTTTCGTTGTGCACAGTGTTTATCCAGTTTGTCTGCACTGCTTTATCTGGCTTTAAGCTAGTTTATATCACAGTGACATTTGGTCGCCGATCAGCGAGTAAACGCATCCGCTCTCGCACTGCCATGAACTTTGAGCCAAGACGATAAATGGTCTGTGTGGCGCACCATTCAAATGAGTTTCGTTCCGCTTTTGGTGCATAAACATTATTGGACATTTAACAAACTCTTGATGTCGTTTTATCAGGGAAAATTATATCGTTATCATTTTATCACCCAGCCCTATGCTTGGACAGATGCTAGCATACAGCTTTCCTGTCTTTTTCTTCTTTTGGAACAATACAAAACTTTGAATCCATGAAATGCTTTCACTTTAATCTGAAACTCACAAATTGAATCTTTCCAGTTTGTTCCACCACCCTGATCTTCTGCTTTCACCAAGTAAAAGGCATCGAGATGTTGATGTCGGCATGAGGAACGGCGCTGGTCTCAGGGGTGAACAGACATCTTCTGACCGAACAGCTAGAGGGTACTTCAATATTCATAGTTCTACACAATATTCATTTCTTTACCATGCTGTGCTGTGGCACGTTCACTTTGAGAAGGTACTTTCTGACTTGCACTATCCTCTGTCATCAGGCGGCTGTCTCCACCAGAGAGAGAACAGACTCATGGTCACTGTGAAGAACCGAGGAAGAGGGATGTTCCACTGACGCCCATGATGAAGGCCCTGATCCAGATGGAGGACACTAAAGCCACTGAGGGACGTGTTCTGTCCAAGAACGGCTGCAGTTCTTCCAGTATGTCTCCAAATGCTCCTTAATAAAACTGCATTTGAGGTTGGGATAAACCTGTCTGAATGGTTTTCCAGGGTGTCCAAGTGCCTTCTGCAAAGTTGCTTGACTTTTTTAAAACTGTAGTTAGCTACACTACAAATAATTAACAGTAACTAACTATACTGAATCTTCTTGAGATAAATGATACAAATAAGTAGCCGTTTTGTTGTTGCACGAAAGCAGTGTGGGTTTCAATTAGGGTGACGGCATCAGATTTGAACACACAAATTGAATCAGATTGAAGTAATAAAACAAAATTATATTTATTTATCATAAAATTGAAGAGAGTTAAAAAAAAAGTGTATTTAACAAAAATAAATATTTGTCTATTTTTTATATATATTTATTAAATGTTTGGGGTCAGTGGTATTTCTTTTAAAGAAATTTAAACTTTTGTTCAGCAAGGACACATTAAATTGATCAAAAGGACAGTAAAGACATTTATAATGTTACAAAAGATTTTTATTTCAAATAAATGTTTTTCTTTTGAACGTTTCAATTCACCATCAATAATCTGAGAAAAAAAAAACATGGTTTCCACAAAAATATGAAGCAGCACGAACTGTTTTCAACATTAATAATAATCAGAAATGTTTCTTGAGCAGCAAATCAGCATATTGATTTCTGAAAGATCATGTGACACTGAAGACTGGAGTAATGATGCTGAAAATTCAGCTTTGATCACAGGAATAAATTACATTTTACTATATATTCAAATAGAAAACAGTTTTTTGAAATTGAAATAATATTTCACAGTATTTTTGATCAAATAAATTCAGCATTGGTTAACATAAGAGACTTCTATCAAACTGCTGAGCTACCCACCCTAATCCTAACAGTTATTTAGGTACTTTTTATTATTCCCAACACTTGTTTCCAGTCATTGTAATTTTTATTTTGTGATGTGTTTTAGGGTTGACTAGGAGGAGGCCTACGGTGGCTTTTGTGGAGAGTTCTGTGAGGGACGCGGTGGAGGAGCGGAGCGGAGCTGTGCTGAGGGCCCAGAGGAGTCTCTCTCCAGAGGGCCACAGGTCATCATCTCTGCCCCCCAGAGCACAGAGACCCATTCCTATCACCACACCTAGTGAGTGACCCAAATCTTTAGTAGTTGAGTGTTGGATGTATGATTAGGCCACTAATAAAACTCCATCTTCACTGATTGATTTTTTTTTTTTTATGTTAGCAAAGAGGGACACGTTACTCGTGCCTCTCTCAGCCAAGTCCAGTCCTAAGCGCTGCCCGACTGAGAACTTCTCCACAGCGTTGGGTCACCCTCTTCCATCCCAAGAACACCTGCAGAGCAGGTAACATTTCTGTCCTGCTGTCTGATCCACTTGCCAACCGCGCTGATCATTTGTCAATATATGTGTCTGATGTGTCTCATAAATGGATTTTTTATTTTTATTTTTAGGTTTGATGTTTTTGATCGAAATGGCATCAGCTCCTCTGTACCGTCTCATCCAAGTCCAAGAAAGAGGTTGCATTTTAAGCCTTCTGAGAGACTGGAAGGTATTGTTACTTTTTCAGCTTTTTTCAGCATCAAATGTTGACAATCCTAGAAGAAGAAACAGCGATACTGACCACTATTTACAGTGCTTGTTCATAAATGTATTTTTAATAATAATTTTTAAACATAAATATATATATATATATATATATATATATATATATATATATATATATATATATATATATATATATATATATTTAAAATATGGTATACATTTTTTTTTTTTTTAAATCTTAAGAGATTAATTAATACTTTTATTCAGCCAGGATGCATTAAATTCTTTAAAATAATTGTAAATAATAATAATAATAAAGATTTCTATTTCTAACCATTACCATTAAGTGGAACAACACTGATTCTTCTTCCTGTAAAATTATGTCTGCAAGTTGGAGAAGGCTATTCCATGCTTAGTTACTTAATGTAATTTCCTAATTTCCTGATCTGTGATTTGTGATTTAAATGGTTGAGACCATTAAAAGACCTCTAAATATTTTTGGCTTGGCCCATTTCTTTTTTTGCTCAGGAGTGTATATATAATAGATTTTCAAACCATTATTTTACCTAAAACATTAACACTACTCATGTACTACCCTGTAAGCACTGGTATTTCCTTCAGGAAACGTAAACTTTGTGTGAATTTCCTCCTCAGTGAACCCTCAGTCCAGCGTGGGCTCGTCTGAGCCTGCAGAAAGCAGTGAATCTGAGGAGCATGCGGTTGGACCCAGCTGGGAGGAACAGGAAGCTGCCGTCAGCTCGCTGCAGACACAAGACGCCGCTGAAGAGACGTCCCTCTCCTGTCAGCCTCGCATTCAGTCGCTGGCTGATGCAGAGCGCCTCTTTGATGAGCTCACACAGGAAAAGCAGCAGGTGATTGTGGGATATTTCCTGTTATTGCACGTTTCTCTAGAATACTTGATTCTGATTGGTCATTCGTGGTATTCTGTGGTCAGATAGTTTTATATAATTAAGCTACATAATTTAAAGGGTTAGTTCACCCAAAAATGAAAATTCTGTAATTACTCACCCTCATGTCGTTCCACACCCGTAAGACCTTCATTCATCTTCAGAACACAAATTAAGATATTTTTGATAAAATCCGAGGGTATCTGATTGTCATGCGTAGTGAACTCAGTGCAGGCTTCCTCGTTTACGTCCGAATGCCGGCTCATTATTGGCCGGATCCTGTGTCAGCATCACATGCATGCGTCGTGCTGCTCACGTGTTCAACTTCGGCCAATATGACACAACCGATGATTTATTTTCAGCTCATTTGTGTTTATTCAACACTTTCCTTCTGGTCATATACATGCTGAAGTCATTATTATGAAACTATGAACTCTCAAAGCTCATGGATTGCATGTCTTAACATCACATGAGCGTTTGGACAGAGTGTGACTCACGAGCCATGCTGGTTTGACAGCGACTGTAGATCGATGGCAGCGCATGTTTCTGCTGTGTCCTCGGCACTACACATTACATAACCTGCCTTTATAGTGCTGCTTGTTAATCATGTCTATTTTTAGCACAGGCTTCCCTTTTCCTAATCATGCTGAGGAGTGCTAATTCAAAACCCTGTTGTTTAAGCTCAGCTGTTTCCATGCAGCAATTTGCTGAGTGCTGTGACAGTTTCCTTGAATATTTATTTATTTTCCACAGATTGAGGCAGCACTGAGCCGTATACCTGGAGCCGGGGGCCGGGTTACGTTGCAGACCAGGTTAGATGAGGTAAGAACATAATCGTTTTCCATTCAGATGCATATATGTAGTAGTAGTAGTCTGTCAAAATTAGTGCATTAACGTGTTAAAAATATTTAACACAATTAACGCAGCATTCGTTTTTTGCATCATAATTTGGCTAGTGTTACATTATATGATCACACTCTTATTCATGCAAATGCTTTTAAACCATTCAAGCGCCACAAAACAAACAAGAACGCACTATCTGTGAATTTCGCACATATGGAAGGCCAAAGGGTCCAAAAACACATGCATTTTAAAATGTTAACAACACGTACAATACGCGGATTTCAAAAATCAGCACGTTGTTAAAGTGTAAACAACATGTGAAATACGTGTTAAATATGTGTATTTTATGTGTTGTTAACGTTAACCCATTATGTCGAGTATCCTCATAAAAAAAGCAGTCTTAAATGAGTTAAATAACATCTTAAATGAACTTAATGAGTTGTGAGAAAATGAGATCTGCGTCATGTTCAGCAGCGGCAGCTCTTAAAGTGACAGCAGCCTAATAAACCAGTTGCTGTGATGTCTGTCATTAATGTTAATCAAAGAACAAAGGTAACAGAGACAATTGTAGCTTTAATAAGGATTAATCTATTATATTTTAATTTATAATTTATCAAACACTTTAGAGTCTTCACTACATAACTTTTGAATTTCTGTATATTTATGTTAGTCAGGTAGGAAGGCCACAGATAAATGACATTCATTATAATGAGTTTTATGTGAAGTTTTAATTTTTTTAAAGCCTAATAAATGTTGAAATTGATAGCTTTCATTTATACTGTAATGATGAATGTCTATTATTCATGTTTAAAAAAAAAAAAAAAATTTCATAGAGACATCAGTACCAGTGATCAGTTACACTGGCCTTCATTCATAAAAAGATGCCATTAAACAAATATTTAAAATATACAGTCTTTAAGTTGTTTCTATGTTCATTTGGAGAGTAACTGTGAAATCATTACAATATAAAAATATTAAAAACACTTAATGTCAAATCTAATGTTTTAATCGCAATTAATTATAGAAAAAATTTGCGATTTAATTATTTTTTTAATCGATTGACAGCACTAATATATAGACCAAAAATATTAATATGATATGAGAAGAGTAATTCATTACTGTAATTTAATTACTTTTCCCTTGAAAAGTAAAGCAAGGAATAACTCTTAATTTTTTTTTTTTGTAATTTTAATTGCAGCTACTTCTGATGTAATTGCATTAAATACTGTATAGACTAGAACAATTCTATATAAAACAATAGTGAATTTAGCATCTAATTTTAAAATGTATGTAATGTCCCTTTAAATGCTTTGGCCATAATTTATCAATTTTATATTATATATTTATCTGAAAGAATTAAAAGAGCAGTTTCATGTCTATCCTTGTTTGCTCAACTGGTGAAGGTTGATGTGGGATTTAGAAAGTAATAAGCAATGCAGTTCTTTTTAGAGAGAGTAATTAGTATAGTAATCTAATAACACTGTTGAAGATGTAATAAGTAGCTAGTAATTAATATTTTTTAGAGTAACATACCCAACATTGATCACAATATAGTTATTTTTGCTGGAAATTCACCCTTTTATATGTTATATAACTGTGATAATGCCTATTGTTAATAATCCAGTGAATTAAACACTTTACAAATGAAAGGCTCTCATTTGATTATTGCTATTATTTTTATTTAAAAGATGATTACGCATAACCCATTATAAACTTTACGATGTTGTTCGTCTCCCAGGTGTCCCTGGAGAATCGCCTGGAAAAGGTGAACCGTGACCTCGGATTCATCCGCATGACTTTGAAACGATTCAACATCCTGCGGTCTTCTGCCAACATATAGCCAACGGCTGCAGTGAACTGTCATGAATTATCCCGGACCATATGAATTATTATCACAATGGAAACGATGGTTCCACTGTACAGACTCTAATATGTACATGTTCAGTAAATATTTCTACTTTTATTACTGTAGGATCTATTTTGTATGTTTTTATTACATGGTGAACATACTATAAAGTATATTTTAATAATGCCTAGATTTGTAAAAACATTTACTTTTTTAATGTCACAGAAATATGGAAAATTGTATGCTTGACTCGTTCAGGTGAATGATGTAGATATTTTTTATTTTATTCATTTGCTGCTGATAAATGAATGGCAAAAATACAGTCCTGCAGGGCAGCTCATTTGCATATGTTTCCATTCCACTTGTGTGTCTTATGACTCTTGATTTAAATGACACTTGAAAAGGTATATCATTTTTTTCACTGTTTGTGGCATGTTTCATTAATTTACGTGACGACATTGCCTGTGCCATATAAGAGCAGAGAATGATAGCACATAATAGGATGAATTGAAGTAGAGCTGAATTGCCTTGTTGAAATCATCTCATGCAAAGAACACAAACCCAAACCAGCACTGACTGTTTACACATGATTATCAAAGGTAGACCTCTGACATTTTCCAATGCAACACAGGATGTGCTGCTTACTTTGATGCATGAAATTTGAAATATGCTCTTCTCTGCTGTTCCATCGTTAGCTGTTGACAGTTCATTTCTTTTTTTCCTGTAGCTCACGGAATCTATTTAACTGTTGCACAAAAATGTTCCACAATTAAAACTGCATACGGAATCATGTGTTTGGCAGTGTAATTTAGCGTTCACTTAATTGCTCGAGTCATTATGATTTGATGACATCTGGGTTATGTTAGACTCTTGGCTGTTTGCTCAGATCATTCATTAAGCGAGCTTTTGAAATGTGTTTATATTCATCACAACTGTTAAAGGCATATTTCAGCCAAAAAAGGAAAATTCGCTTCTGGATATATGTAAACAAAGAAGTGTGTGTTTGGAAACCTGCCAGATTTGTATGTGGAAAAGCATAAATGATTTTGAACTTGGGTGAAAGGCAAGATTTCCAGTGAATATCAACTTGAAGGTATAGTTAGGGGCCGTTTACACGACACCATTTCAACTAAAAACTGAAAACTTTTTATGCGTTTTGGCCGTTCATTTGCACGACGACACTGTTTTGGGACGTGCAATTTTTTGAAAACGATACTGTTATGTGTCCATGCAAACTAAAGAAAACAGATTTGTGAAAACGGTGACATCATGTGCATGCATATTACACGTTCAGCCTAAGGCGCGTAGTGTTTCTTTACAAAGTGACATCGCCATCTACTGGCCTGGCAGCAGAATGCAGCATTTTTTGTCGTTTTCGTAGATCAGTGTGAACGGGATCGTTTTGACAACATTGTCGTCTGTACGCGAAAAAACGCAAAATAAAAACTTTTCCATTTTTAGTACATCGTTGTCATGTAAACACCCTAAATTTATAGGTGAACTACTATTAATTTTACTTTCCTATGGCTTTAGTACACATTTATAATTTTTTGGAGATTAAAAGCTGCAGTAACCATTTATGGAAGCTTGTTTTCTGCCACTAAATATAAAAAAAGGTAATTGCTACTTTTTTTTCTTAGAATTGCTTGTAAGTCAGAATTGTGAGATATAAACTATCAATTCTGAGAAATAAAGTCAGAATTGTGAGATATGAACTCGAAATTGTAAGAAAAAAGTCAGAATTGCGAGTTTATATCTCAGTTCTGAGAAAAGACATAATTGTGAGATATAAACTCACAATTGCGAGAAAAAAGTCAGAATTGTGATATAAACGCGCAATTGCGAGAAAAAAGAATTGTGAGATAAACACAATTGTGAGAAAAAAGTCAGAATTGTGAGATATAAACGTGCAATTGCGAGAAAAAAGTCAGAATTGAGAGATATAAATGCGCAATTGCAAGAAAACAGTCAGAATTGCGAGTTTATATTTCACAATTCTTCACAATTCAAAGTTCATCTTGCAATTCTGAGGTAACTCACATTTGAGAAAAAAAGTCAGAATTTTGAGACAAAAAGTAGCAATTCTGAATTTTTTTTTTTCTTGGAATTGCGAGTTTATATGAAAGTCGCAATTATCTTTTACATTTTTTAAAATTCCATGACGGAAACAAGCTTCAATAAACTATCCACTTTCATTGAATGAAAAAGCTGCTTGGACGTTTTGCAAAAATCTAACTTTTATTCCACGGAAGCATGAAAAACGGCTTTGTAATGGCACAAGGGTGAGTAAATGATTTTATTTCATGGGTAAACCATCCCTTTAAATTTCAGTCTACATTTACGCTACTTTTTTGTCCTTTGGACAACTAGTCCCCATCCACTTCCATTGTATTAACTAAAGCAGCTTAGAGTTTCAGCAAATTATCTCCCTTTGTGTTCCACAGAAGAAAGAAATTCATAAGAACAACAACGTTACGATGAATAAACAATGACAGATTTTTTTTTTTTTTTTTTTTACTCCTATCCCTTTAAAAAACTTTTACAACAGCGGCGATTTAGTTATCGCATTACGGCAGGCCGCCGCCAGAGGGCGCTACGGCGATGGAAAAATAACCCCTAGAGGAAGGGGAGAGGCGAATTTACCATCCAATGATATCGGACCAGAAATGATGCTACTCGCACTTTCGGTAAAGATAGAAAGAAGGAAAGGACGTGCACGCACAGAAAAGCTAGGTCAAGGTTTTTGAAAAAGAGCATATGCTTAAAATAGATCCGCAGAACCCACGGGACGCCACGCAAATGCACGGATCAGCATACCTGTACAGTTTTTTCTGCATGCTGTTTTTAAAGGATCCTCTACATCAGCTGCAGCGGATATAATGATGCAGGAAGCCTCATATATGCCGAAAACAACAATGCAAAGGCAGTGACAGCCGAGCTCGAGCTCTAGTGTGGTTTAACCAGTCCTGTCACTTCCTCCTCATTGACGTGTGCATGTTTTGGACTGTCAGTAGTAACGTTACGCTCTATTTGAAAACCACAGGACTTTATTTTTGATTGCATGGAGGACAGTGTTGGCCTGCTTTCCTGTTTTATTTAGTCGGATGAACCGGTAGCAAGCGGCTCGCTTACACACAGCGCGAGGAAATAGCGTTGCAGCGACCGGCAGACACCTCGACCTGCGGCGGGGATGTGTGTGAGCTAAAGCCGCCGGATATTGATGGCCGCGTCGCTCTGATAAGAGCCGATTTGAGCTAAAACTCCGCGACGGAGGTAAGAAAACAAAGCCCGGGAAATATCTGCTCGCGCGGTTGTCACATTTGAAATGTAATTCTCAACGGTCATATATTTTTTTTTTTTTTCATTTTAACGGTCGCTTGCGAGTTAGCTAGTCACGGCCTTCTTTAGCTGTCATTCGTGACCAAAATAAATAATTAAACACCATAAACCCTGATTTTTTATTATTATTTTTATTTGTTTAAACGGATTGCCCTATTTAAACGAACCATTTGGGAGTTATAATGAGATTAATGTATGTGGGTGTTAATTAATTGTGGAAGAGATTATTGTATTATTTAGATGCTGTAATTTTAGTCTTATCTTCAGTCTTTTACAACTGTCAAGATTAGATGGGATTCATAAATTGGCCAATCTTAACAGTAGCATGAATAGTTAATGAAGGTTATCACTGGCCAGTCAAATCACTTATCACAGTTTGATATTGTAGTCAAACTCCTGTTACTGTACCTGTAATAATGTATGCTGTATTAATGATTCAGTTTCTTGAATTACCATTGATATTTTCATGGATATTATATCTTTTAAAGAGCCTTGCTTCTATTTCTGTGTCATTTAAGTAATAGATGGGAATGGAAATGGATCATTTTTTGATTATGAGATATATAGTTTGGTTTTTGGGCTGTTGAATTTGTGACTTCTTACTGTCCATCAAAGTTAATTGGCTTTTAGAGATAACCTACCTGGTTGAAGAAGATTACTGAGCTCTACAAGTAACATTTTCCACTTTACGTACACCCATATAACACAAATACCTAATTTGAGTGATTCTGTGATGTAAATAAGTGATGTAACTATTTTGATATCAACATTTTAGGTTCACAATTAACACTGTTCCCACAATCAGGAAAAACTGTAAATGCGGGTTTTTAATGTAGTGATTTACAGGCCAGTAAAGGTCATTTATTTAGGGCTGGGTATCGTTCAGAAATTTTTGATACCGATACCTAAACGATACCTTACAAAAATTGTTTACACGTATGTTTCTATTTTGAATATACTTTTTTTTCAAATTATGCCAAGCTCTAAAGTATCTTATTAGATATAAATTTCTTTTTGTAAATATAACTTCTGCCATATGATTTTTGGGAAAAACTGGGAAAACTGGGTTGTCTCAATAGGCCGGTCATATAAATGACATTTTTGTGTGCATGTCTATATAATTTCTGTCCATTTTTGTGGGGTTGTTTCCTTGATGACCTTGTTTGTCTTGGTCTATTGAATGGCAAAAGTTAATCAACTCTTAGAAGTAACTTACTTGGTTAAAGATTAGAAAGCCCCTACTCTTCCATTACTCACAGACAAAAAGAGCTGTTTTTGATATAGTTTGGCTTATTCTGTCTAGTATCCATCCATCTATTGTTCTGTCTTTTTGTCCATCCATCCATCCATCCATCCATCCATCCATCAATCATTCCATCCATTCATCCATCATTCTGTCCATCCATCCATCCATCCATCCATCCATCCATTGTTCTGTCTGTCCATCCATCCAACCAGAGTTATTTTCAATATAGATATTTTCAATGGTTGCTTCTAAATTTGTACATTTGCTCCCCCAGTCCTAAATATGTGGTTCCATCCTCGATCGTCTGTCTTTGATTAATAAACACATCGAACACAGTCCTGCATCATCCATTTCAGTCTTGTCAAGATAATTGGGACGTTCTTCATGTCTTAATCGCAGGGTCACAATTATCTTGTCATGGAATTGTTCAATTTTAGCTGCTATTCCACTTCAGAGCCTCTTTTTGTCGCGCTTGCGCAAGACACTCCCTTTCGCTAGCAATCTACATTTTTAGTTAGCGAGACCTCATAGTTTGCCATGTTCTTTTCAAGCACATCGATGGAGAGGAAAAAATGCTTCCTTGTATCTAATTATCTTGCCAAAATGATTAGGTTTGTCCTTAATGAATCCTGTTATGAAGCAGCCATCGTAGAAAGAATGAGTCAGAGTATTGATTGCCTTCCACTCCCCCCCTTCCTCACCGCCCCGGCCGGAGAACGCCTGCTAATGGCTGCAGCTCTGGCAGGGATGTATGGGTGGACGGTGGTGAGGCAGGCCGCTACCAGGCTCATGACAGCATGCCGATATGACCCCGACACGGTCAGCAGCGGGTTGTTTCCACACCGGAGAGAGGGAAGCGAATCAACGGGGCGACACTACGCAGTTGCACCTTATTTATAGCCACATAGTAAACATTGAAATGTATTCCCTCCAAACAAGGCAACCGAGCATGCTAGGGGCCACAAAGCTGCTACAGAACATACGTGTGTTCATATGGGCCAGGAAGTTTGTCATCCATTGTGTTTCTGTGCATTCTTTGCAATGGACTTTCCTTGGGTAAAATTTATCATTGTATATCACGATAACTAGGTATGTCACATTTTAGTTATCTTTGCTGGAAAATCAACCCCAAAATGTACCTAAAAATGTAGAAATACTATTTTTTTGATAATTCATTGAAATTAAATACTTTAAATATACTTTAATACTTGAAAAGATTTAATTTAATTAAGGTATTAAATCAAAACACCATAACAGCTTTTTATGTAATATTTAAAGGGTTAGTTCAGCCAAAAATGAAAAATCTGTCTTTAATTACTCACCCTCATGCCGTTCCAAACCCATAAGACTTTTGTTCATCTTTAAAACACAAATGAAGATCTTTTTGATGAAATCTGAAAGATTTCTGTCCTTCCATTGACAGCTATGCAATTGAAACTTTGACGCTTCAAAAAGTTCATAAAGAGATCGTAAAACTAATCCATATGATCAGGGCGGTTTAGTGTCTTTAATTTTCTGAATAGACACAATTGCTTTATATGATGAACAGATTGAATTTACGCTTTTATGTTCAATATATGTTAATTTTATATTTACAACCTACATTTAAACCATGTCTACATTAAATAAATAGCTCGCATTTTGATCAACTAGAAATCTGCGACAGGTTTCAGAGTGAATGGTATGTTTTTTATTTTTATTTTTTAATAGTGCAGTACTATAAACTGTATAGCCAAATCTCTTCCGATTGACTTGTTTATACCCTTGCATGGTACATATCATCAGTGTTGGGGGTAGTCTCACGTAGCCACACCTTCAGACTGACGGCAGAAGGTCTGGACTTTGTCGCAGCTTTCGTTGGCCAAGGACCGCCTAGACTAAAGCAGTCGATCACAGTTTGTTTTGTTCCGCGTCATGTTTAGGAGCATGATAATGTAACGTCGATGTCCGTACAATTAGAGACCGCTGTGTAAAACTATTAAAACTATAGATTCTACACTGTGTGCAGAATTATTAGGCAAGCTGACTTTCTGATCATATTTTTTTTCCAAGCACATTTTACCAATTTCAATCCACATCAATCTTAATAACTACTATTAATAATGTTTTTAATCATTTATAAGTGATATATAATTGTTCATGAAGGCTGGAAATGAAAAACGCTTTATATTCAGGTGTGCAGAATTATTAGGCAGGTTTGCTTTTACAGGCAAAATGAGCCAAAAAAGAGATTTAACTCAGACTGAAAAGTCAAAAATTATTAAATACTCACAAGAAGGACGCAATACTAATGCAATACTAGAAATTGCAAAGTTAAAGCATGACCAGTGGACAGCAAAATGCTCATTGGGTCAGCGGGGTCATACAAAAACAGGTGGAAAAGAAAAGACACATGTTAACTGCAAAAGAGTTAAGAATTAAGGTGAAGAATTAAGTGTGAAACCATCAGGAACCCTTTAGTCTCCAGCGCCACCATTTTCCAGAACTGCAACCTACCTGGAGTCTCCAGAAGTGCAAGGTGTCAAGATCTCAGAGACTTAGGTTAGCTAAAGAATCCTAAAAAATGACCCGCTTTTAATAAGAATCACAAGCGGAAGTGTTATAAAATACATGGAGACTGGGTTTTTATAGGCCTTATAGACAGACAGATTGAGAGTGACTCCTGAAGGACCAGCACCACATCCTCTTTTACCACTGTTTGAAGAATTTATCTTCCAGAATCTGGTAGTAAGTTTTGGAAGATCATTTTTAGTCCATCTCTGCAAGACGGATATTTCAGGATTAGAGAGGGACTAAAAGTGAACTCCCACACTTTACTGCCAGATTCTGGAAGATAAATTCTTCAAACAGTGGTACAAGAGGATGTGGTGCTGGTCAAGCTGTCTGTCTATAAAGCCTATAAAAACCCAGTCTTCATGTATTTCACAACACTTCAGCTTGTGATTCTTATTAAGTGTGGGTCATTTTTTTAGGATTATTTAGCTAACCTAAGTCTCTGAGATCCTGGCACCTTGCACTTCTGAAGACTCCAGGTAGGTTGCAGTTCTGGAAAATGGTGGCGGTGGAGACTAAAGGGTTCCTGATGGTTTCACACTTAATTCTTCACCTTAATTCTTAACTCTTTTGCAGTTAACATGTGTCTTTTCTTTTCCACCTGATTTTGTATGACCCCGCTGACCCAATGAGCATTTTGCTTTCCCTTGGTCATGCTTTAACTTTGCAATTTCTAGTATTGCATTAGTATTGCGTCCTTCTCATGAGTATTTAATAATTTTTGACTTTTCAGTCTGAGTTAAATCTCTTTTTTGGCTCATTTTGCCTGTAAAAGCAAACCTGCCTAATAATTCTGCACACCTGAATGTAAGGCATTTTTCATTTCCAGCCTTCATGAACAATTATATATCACTTATAAATGATTAAAAACAATATTAATAGTAGTTATTAAGATTGATGTGGATTGGAATTGGTAAAATGTGCTTAGAAAAAAAATATGATCAGAAAATCAACTTGCCTAATAATTCTGCACACAGTGTATGCTGCAAACTTTACATACTTCACTTACTTTTGAAAATCCAGCGTTTAGTTGATCCTGATAAACGCTCATTGTCACTAGGGCTGGGTATTGACACAATTTCTATTCACATGCTTTCAATTCGATTACGATTTCGATTCGATATTGATTATTTTGGATGTAGTACATCAGTTACAGTACATGGCAAATTTTCTAGAGGAAAAAAATCTCTCAACAAATGCTGTAAACTATACATGGGAGTCAGTTGGTACTACATTACTATAATATTGATGGTTAACTTAAATTACAGGTTAACTTAAACACTTAAATTACACTCAATTATGTTTTTTTTTATATATAATAAATAAAGTTTAGAATTACATAATCATATTTCTACTCCAATTAGTTTTTTTGAAATATAAACATTTAAATCGTGGCTGTCATAACTGATTTATTCAAACATGCATTAAATATTGAAGAACATTATAGGCTAATTAATACGTAATGGTGTAGCTATAGCTATACATAGCTATATTTATCAGAAAGTTGCTTTCTAGAGTTCACTTTTCTAGCTGACTAATGAGTTTATGGTCACTGAATATGTTTTTCTGAGGTAAACGTGACGTTACGTGACATTGTTTACAAGCTGTTTTATTGATGTCTTTCCGAGGTTGAAACACTGATTGAGGTATTACACGAGAACATGATATGGATTTCGGTAAGTTGTACTGTATATTTTAACATACCTTCAGATGTTCATGCATGTTTATTTCCTGCTGTAACTGGTATTAAAGCAGACGAGAGGATGTTCACATGCGCTCCGTGCTGCCGCTTCTCTTTAACTGAGGCGCTAAAGCGATCTGTCACGCCACATTAAACAACGCCAAAACAGTATTTATTTTTTGAATCTCTTAATAAGATGGATGTCATTTGAAATCTGAGACTTTGCTTCAAAAGTAATAAAGCACAAAGATTATTGCGGTTTATAGGATGGGAGGCGCGTTACACGTTCTGTTCATTCATCAACTGAAAACAGACTAGACTAATCGAAATCTTTGGGATTTAAGAATCGATACTTGGTTCGTAAAAATGAGAATCGATTAACATCGAGAAATCGATATTGTTTACCCAGCCCTAATTGTCACAGTTGTAAACATGATAGCTTTCTTTTTCCATGAGGGGGTTTGGCTTAGTGGTAAGTTTGTTTCCAGGCAGACCGTTAAAGAACGCAACACACACGTCTCCTATAAATCCTGTAGAATTCAACCATTGAGATGATGATTTTGAAACTCCTGATGTGTTTCCAATTTTGTGTGCCATATTCATCAGACATTCAGCTAACGGTCCTTGGGGCGTGATGTCTGAGGCTATGTTGGGGGTAACGCATTACAAGTAATGTGAGTTACATAATCAGATTACTATATTTGAAAGTAATGTAAGGCCCGCCCAATAGGCCCAAAGGCGGTTTCCCACAGGACGGGGAAGGTTTCTTGCGCATTCGGTCTTTTCAGTGTGGCAAAGTAGTTTAATTCCAATTAAACGTTTATCTGACTCCATTTGATTATGACCTCGAATTTAGGTTAGAATGCCAATTGATAATTGACAATTTATACAATAATTTATCTAGACATTTGATTATTCTATTTAACTCTTTTCTCTTATTGTACTCGTTCATTCGGATTCCAATAACGCTTTGAGTCTCGCACCGGCCGGGCATACGATCTCATACGCACAATCTCGTCAGTCTTGGTCGTTAGACAGAGGCGATGACTAATATTCTAGAGGCCGTACCCCACTTTGCTCATTCTAGAATACGTTTATTTAGTCCCCATAGATCTGAACACACCGAATTAAGGTAAGATTACTTTTAACTAGGGGCCATGACCATTACCATAAAATCAGGCTGACCAATTTAGCTTCCTCTAGTGGTAACCTTATATAATCACACAGTGGTTTACCCACAGACACTTAGTTAGAATAATCTCACCATAACCAGAGGTTGAGGCCCACCCTGTTTAGATTGATCTAGCAACACTCTGTTGCTCTAAAAGGAAAAAAACCCATTATTAGCCTACACAGTCTAAGTATACTTAACTAATGCCAGTGTGCTAGTCGGAGGTCTAAAATATCAGCTGGTGTGCCCCACTGCTCCACCTAAACTGTACTTTAGTCCGTTACTAACCTAAGCGTAGATTTGTGGGGTTATGGACTTAACGTAATCTACTAGAGCCAATAATTTCAGAGTAAGTCAGAATAAAGTCAAATGTAACAATTTATTAGTCAGGTAAATGTGTCATGCCAATTACATAATCATCTCAAAGATGATCAATACAAACATCAAATGCTCAGAAACAGAGTAAAAGATGAATACCTGACATTAGAAAAATGCACAATGTGGGCTCATCTGCACAGGATTGAGTCTACTGCAACATCTCTTTAAATACTCAGACCAAGACAGAAACTTCTTTCAAATGGAAACATGACTTCACAATTGGAATTTGCATTAATCAGGGTCCCAGACTGAGTACCTTTTAGGGACAGAAGTGCATTTGCATGAAAGACCTGGTGAAGGTGATCACACCCACTACAGGGGGCAAAATAACTCTAAAATCTTTAAACCTTTATTACCTTCTGGTTAACTTCTGTGGGAATGAGACCTTTGTACCAGTCGCACTGAGACATTTCAAATGATACCAACATGTATAATGTTGTATGATAACTGTTCACATTAAACCATATAGATTTTGGGTGAATTTCAGGTCATCTTTGCATGTAGAGAGAAGAGGGGGTGAAGGAAGGGAGATGTAGATTAAGGCATTGCTGAGGTGTGATCGACTCGGTGTGATTACGTCTCAAATGGGGATGCTAATTTTGCAAGAGAGAGTTTGAATGTTAATTTCCTTTGTTTTCTCAACGAGTAGCCCTTTCTCACTCCAGACAGTCCGGCATTAGTCTTACAGTAACAAGTAATGCGTTACTTTTAAATTCACAACAAAATATCTGTGTTACTTTTTCAAATAAGTAACACGTTACTTTGTTTTCCCATTTATTGCCTGACAGCTCTCCTGACCCCATGTTGAGAGAAATCGAGAGTAAGTGCAGAGGTGTTGTGTGCGCTGTGTGAACATGATGGCTATTGTAGTTCTAGACTAAATGTGAGCGGGCATTTACTCATCTCACTTGCACAAGCAGAATTCACTATTCCTCAGAAATGAATAAAAACAGTAAAATGCAAACTCAAGAGTGTTATGCAAACCTGCAACTATTAGGATATGCTTAAATAATACAAATATACTTTATGTATTTAATGTCACTTTATTACCCAATGTCTTTGCTGCTGATCTTCGAATGATCCTATTCAACCATATCAATAAGCAAAAATGACTTCAGTTAAACATCACATTTGTGTTTCATTTTTTTGTTTTTATTGCTGTAAGTAAGTCATTTCACTTTTGGTGTGAAAGGGCCCTTTACATTTGCCAAAAATATAACTTTTTTGTTGTTATTAAAAACAAACAAGCAAGCCCAGCCCAACACATTACTTTCCATAGGGAGTAACACAATATTGTAATGCATTATTTTTTAAATTACTTTACCCAACACCACATATCATCATCACCGCCCAATCCAAGCCCTTTCTTTAAAAATAAATGAATGCAAATACAAAATCTTGCATTCGCGTGTGTGATATGACTGACAGTCGTTGGCGTACAGTGGAATCTGTTAACCCGTGTAACAGTAGCACTTTTCCCTCGAGCGGGCAGAGAGTGTAACAGAGACGCTCGACCCTCTCGTCTCCAGACACTATATCTCTCAGGTGAGACCATTAATAAATGAAGTGTGTAGGTTTATGTGCGAGCTCTTTGTATCATGTTTTAGTATAGCTTGTTCCGGATCTCCTTGAGTATTCATCGGGGAGAATCATCCCATCAGTCATTCCGGCATTGATGCGTCCTGTTCTATTTCTTGCTGGATTTTCTTGGCGAACGTTTCCACTGGGCACCACTGGTTTCTCCGCTTCCAGATATACCCATTGTGCTCGTTAATAAGCGTACTGTAGCAGGAAATGTGTTGGTGTTGGCAGAAGAGCTGTGTGGGCATATGCTTGGGTGTTTTTATATAACTTGCGGAAAGTTACAAATAACCATACCATCTCCATCGACATCTCTATTCCCTGTTCTGCTCATTAGTCAACTCAGCTGATCTGGAAGAGTTGATTCCCGCAGTTGACAAGAGGAACAGCATGGATGAGGATCCATAACAGAATGATCATGGGATCTTAATGGAATAATTCACCCAAAAAATGAAAACTTTACTCAGCCTCATGTCTTATCAAACTTGATGATTTTTCTATGGAACACAAAAGGAGAATTTTGAAGGATGTTTATGCAGCCTTTTTTTTTATTTTTTTACCACAATTAAAGGGATAGTTCACCCAAAAAAGAAAATTATCCCATGATTTACTCACCCTCCAGCCATCCTAGGTGTATATGACTATCTTCTTTCAGATGAACACAATCTGAGATATATTTAAAAATATCCTGGCTCTCCTTAGCATTATAATGGTAGTGAACAGGGGGCGTATTTTGAAGCCCAAAATGCATCCATTTATCATAAATATAATCTATACGGCTCCAGGGGGTTAATAAGGGCCTTCTGAAGCGAAGCGATGGAAAATATCCATATTTACAACTTTATGAATTCAAATTTGATTGTGTTCGTCTGAAAGAAGATAGTCATATACACCTAGGATGGCTTGAGGGTGAGGAAATCATGGGGTAATTTTCATTTTTGGGTGATAGTGCATTTGCATTTAATAGTGGTCAACTTCGACCATCCCTTTCAAGCTCCAAAAAATACAAAAGCACTATGCTTGCTGTGCATTGTATTTCAAGTCTTCTAAAGTCACATGACTTGAAATATTTTGTCATTATTGGCCTAAAATCCACAGCTCTCAAAGCTAATATTGATTCATTCAAATGCGTAGCAAATAAAGACTTTCTTTTGGTCTGTTCCTCAAACTATCATATGGCTTTGAATATAAGTGTGCAAGTCATATGAATTACTTTAATAGCGTTTTGTCACCTTTGTTGTTTTTGGAGTCATGATCACCATAGGAGCCATGATCACCATAAACTGTTGTTGTATAAAAAAAAAATAAAATAAAATGGCAATACAGGCTTGGATAAGTAAATAATGACTGAATTTCATTTGAGGGTGAACTATCCCTTCAAACACATCACAAGCCTCTCTGTGTTGAAATGTTACCATCCACTGACCTCGTCCTAATTTCACAAATGGAAAAGTTGCATAGGACAATCCCCAAGCGTTATTGCACTCATGCTGCTTGTGACGGCATAGCCAAACGTCAGTGTCTTTTGAAATTTTAATAGTGTTTGTCCGCCCCACTTACAGTAATAGACTTGGAAAGGCAATACACTGAAAGGACCACTCTATTAGTACGGACTTACCTGCTTCTACCTCTTTTGTGACATCAGTACTTCAGGTTTTTGTTTGTGTGTGGGCAATAGCTGTTCTCCACTAAGCAGAGCGCTATTATTAATGAATGCAATCAGGAAATGGCCAGTTGGTCTTAATAGGTGCCTAATCTTGGTAACAAATGAGGTCCGTGGTTGTGGAGTTTGTGTCATTATGGGCTCAGAATGGCGTGTCTGTCCAGAAGAAACTGTATATTTCTCACTTTTTGCTCTTGGAGCCCATTCGGACACTAATGGTTTTAGACTGTGTGGTGCTCTGAGTGCACGCCCACTGTGACTTTGATTGATGGTGTCAAATGATAAAAAGATGCTGGGGTAGGCGATATGTATTTAATATATTTGTAATGTATTTGCAATGATTTTGCTGAAGATGTAAAATGAATCAACATCGTAAATATTGCTTTGATTTTAATGTACTTTTAAGTGGTAACACTTTAAAATAAGGTTTTGTTTAACATTAGTTAACATGAGCTAACAATGAAAAATATTCTATAGCATTTATGATTCTAATTTAGTAATGCATTATTAAAATCAAAAGTTGTGAGCTAACATGAACTAACAGCCAACAGTTGTATTTATTAACTAACGTTAACAAAGATTAATAAATAACAAAGATTTATAATACTATTTTGCTCAATTGTTAGTTAATATTGGTTAATGCAATAACTGATTTCCTAAAGATTTTCCATGAATCAGTGCAAACTATTCAATTACAAGCATTAGATAAATACAACAGAACAAAGATACAAAAGAAATAAACAGTGCTTTATAGTTTTTCAGGTAAGTCTAATAGTATTCAGGTACAGAAATTGAATAATCAAATGTGAAAATAACACTGCATAGTCTTAACAAAATTAAATATAATTAATCTTTGTTAAAGCTACAAAAGTGATTTTCTCTTTGTTTTTGTTGTTTTATTAACATTAATGACTCAGATCGCAGCAGGAATATTAGGCTGCTGTCACTTTAAGAGCTAATGGACGGATCCAATATAATGATATGCATCTGTTTTCTTTCTCAATTTTTTACATTTACGTGAGCAATAAGTGACTGTTTGCGAGGATACTTGTCGAGACGGGTATTTTGACATCATTTTGAGCATATGTATCCGTTCAAGCACAAATAGATGAGAAAGAGAACGTAATTCAGTGTTCGTTGTGCACAGAAAACAGCGCTCAAGTTCCAAATTGAGTTCTCTTTCACGTATTTGTTTGTTCAAATGGTTTAAAATTTCTTGAATGTTTAAACTGACAGACCCTGAAACTTTGCACATTATAAACTTTCACTCGTATGACGGTTGAACTTTGCAATTAATCCCAAGAATCACGTTTCGAACTGTGATGCCTGGTCTTTACGGATTACGTACCAACTACGATCCCTTTACTTGACATAGGGCTGGGCAGTATATTGAGTTTGTACGATATACCAATATATTTTTAATATACGATATACGGAGCATACCGTTTGTAGAATTTTAAACATACAAGTAAGTGCATTTCTATGATAGCAGTAACTATATATATATATATATAAAAATCTAAATCCAAATAGAAGAATGTAGAAAATACTGAGATATGTATCGTATATCGCCATTTAGCCAAAAATTACAGAGATATGACTTTTTGGCCATATCGCCCATCCCTAACTTGACATCACACATGCTGCGGTGTGACTATTGCGAATGCGCACATCGTGATATCAATATATTGTTCAGCCCTATTCAGAACTCTAATTCGATGATACTTAAATATGAATACTGAGATACATATTAAATATCGTCAAAAAGCTGAAAACGATCTAGTATTCAGATGGCATGTTTGTGTCTCTTTACACAAAATTTGTCAACAAATTCTGATCCACAATCACAATTTTTCAATAGTTGTTTTAAACTGTTGTATGTGCAAGGAGTTTGCAGATCGGTCGATTTTGTTTTCTTGTCAATATTCAATATTTCAATATTAGACTTTGCTTTGAAATGAATATAAATATAATACATGTGTTCACATATAATGCATTTACAAAAAGTGTATTCATTTAAGCTGTTTGTGAACCTATATAAATTATTAGGCCCATTTCTTTGATTCACATGCATTGATAGAGTCAGATATTTTCTTTTAGATGCCTTCTCAAACTCTGTTTATTCCTGCCTTGTAAATGCATTTCATTATATTTTTTCATAACGATCTCTTAATCTTCACCAAAGAAGTGAATAGCGCTGACTCTCGCGAGAAGTGAATCAAACAGACACTCTCCATGCGACTGGCTGTTTGCAGCACGTGTCACACTTTCAGATGCACATGCTTCAGATGCACATGCTTCATGCTTCGCAAACTCTGAATTGATAAAGAACGTTTATACCGAGCGCTGAACCTGATCTAAACCAGGTTGGATTTATCTGGATATGTCAACTCTAAACCTACTGAAACTCAGCTAGCTTCATGCAGCACGGCCTCTGGCTGTAAAATGATATTCAATATCAAACACCTGATGCAGTATTCAACAGTGTGATCGATTTCTCAAGCCTCAAGTTATGCTAATTTCATATAAAAATCGATGGCAGTCCAAGTCGTTCTGTTCTACAAACTGATTTTTCATATTTGTTCTGCCTTTTGAATATTTACACGCAGCTTAATGCTGAACCTGGCACGTATTTCCATTTATGGTTTTCATCATTACCAGTTAATCAAAGCCAGAAACAACAGCTCGATTAGCTGCATTGATGATGGTGTCTGTGGTGAGGCTTTTTGGCTTCTGCAGTTCGGCAATGTTCCTCTCCGAAGTTTGAATCTGATAGGGTACCAGGGCCAGCGGAATTTTCCCTCCACCACACACAGCGACCCGCTTACGCCATCAGCCCTTTCATCATTCTGTCGAAACAGCCTTGTTGCTCACTTTCTAAGCGATTTGCATTTTATTGTGAGGTTTTTAGATTTGCATTTGTTATTTCAGCAGGTATTTGCAACGCAAAGCAACGCAGAAGGAGATGAGGAAAGGAGTTAAGGAAAGATTTCCATTGATAAATTTTGCGCTTAGCTATGGAGTATCAGGAGCCAGGTTTAAAATGATATGTTCTCAGCGTACAGGTGTCATATTTGCATATATTTATCCCTGTCAAGGCTTGAGTTTGGGAGATTTTCTTTGGTTCATAATATGTGTTTGGATGCATTTGTATGTCACTGTGTTTTTGCATTTTCCCTCCTAGCCACGTTATTTGTTCCTCCCCATTACCCAACAGCATATCAGCAGTCGCATCAGGTATCCACCTTATGAAACTCATGCATTATACCCCGAGCCCCCTAATGTGCTCCGCCAACACCAACGACGTACCATCTCAGACTCCGACGGAAGCCGTTTTCTCAGTAGATTCCATTTTTTCATGCGACTGGCCCCTAAAAAGGTTTTTAATAGCTCAGAGTAGAAGCTCTGCATGAGATGAGTGGCTGACGATTATCTGAGCTCAAATCCCCGTGAGGTGAGTGATTTATTACAATAATTTAAAGAAACGAGTGAGCACGGAGGCGAGCCACTATCAGCTGGCCCGCTCTATAAATAAACTGCCTTTTCTCATCATCCGCCCCTCACGTCAAGGGTTTGTTTGCGCTTCCCTCTTCTTCCATTTATTCATGTGCCTTGTGTAGCGGCGCGTTGTCTCCGACTTATTTGCCTCTAATTTATCTGAAGCAGAAGAGACTTCGGATGTTGTGATAAGAATTTTATGGTGTTTTCAAAAAAGCTTAGTTGGAAGCGAAGCATGTCGCCCGTGTGTGCAATTAGTAAGAAGGAAACACTTTGGAATGGTTATTCTGTTTTGGCAGTGATGCATTTTGTCCATGCAAAGCTGTTGTACTTTACATGCAAACAGACTTTACATATGCAGACGAAATCATAAAAAATATTTTTTGAATTTTGATTTTTAAGACATTATGGCCTGGTTTCATAGACAGAGCTTAGATTAAGCCAGGTTTAGGCCTTAGAAGAAAAAAAAAACATTACTGGTGTGCATCTTGAGAGAAAACGGCATTGACATATTTTAAGAGATTTTAAGATACTTTCAGTTAAAAAAAGCTCAAACATGCATTTTAGTCTGGGACTAGCTTAAGCCTCATCTGTGAAACTGGGCGTAAATGTATAAACTACGTTTTTTGTTTTCTGAAGAAAATGTTAGTGAGGCTTTTCAAGTGGCACGATACTACATGTGGCTGGTTGCCAGGGTGTTGCTATGTGGTTGGTGTTCTGGGTGGATTCTAGGGATGGGCATTTTTGTCAATTTTTCATTTTGAGTACTGATAAGGTTTTAAAAACAAATACTCAGGGGTGGGGCATGTCTGACATACACTGTTGCGAAAATGATTGTTGACAAATAAAAATATGACAAAAATATGTCCATCAAAATATGAAAATATGACTAAAAAAATAACATTGCAAGATTGCATGAGATGAAGCTGAAGAATGAATGAACACTATTAAACTGAAGCCTGTTCTATATGACACATCCTATATGAGATTACTCCGGCAACATAAAAGTAATATTAGGTCCTACAACTTACAGCACAAATCAGCATAAAAGGACACAAATGCACATGTGAACTTGACCATGCACGTTTGAATGTGTTATTCCCGTTGTGGATGCGCTTTTCTACAATGTAACAACAACGCTGAAACACGGGCAACTAAAGCGCGAAGAATTCACAGCATTCTAGTACAATAGTGTTCTCATTATAATGTTATATAGGCACATCTTGCATGTATTTTCATGATCATAGTGATTCCAGTATCACTGCACATGTTCAAATCCATCACTTTTTCATTTTCATGATTGATCATTGCCATCACGTCTGAGTACTCGTGCACATCCCTAGTGGTTTCCCTCCTTTTTTGTGCTGTTTTGTTCTTTAGACTTATATTTAAGGACCTAAGATTAGGGATGCATGATATATGGGCCAACATATCGTATCGGCTGATAAATGGTCATTTTTAATGTTTTTTGTTATCGATCCGATAAGAAAATTTAAATGCCACTTGAAATCAATAACCTTTGTTAATGTTAGTTAATAAAACATTTGTGTTCATGTTAGTTCACAGTGCATTAACTAATGTTAATAGATACAACTTCGGATCTTCAAAAATGTTTATCTAAGATTAATACATCCTGTAGAAGTATAAATGGTATGCACGTGACGTCAACATTGGTTTTCAGCGTGAATGCCGCGAAAAACACAAAACACATCTAAAACGGGAAAGACCTGTGTGATTGACTGTACAGATAGATTTGACAAGAAAGCTGAGGTATATTTTTATAGACCGCCGAAAGCAGAAAAGAGAAGCAAACGTATCGCTGTAATTCACAGAAACAGCTGGACTCCAGGCAGCAAAACGTGGATTTATCATTTTGTCAATATGTTGAATTTCAAGGTAAATTCATACCTTATATATTGTATTGTTATATATTGTGTTGACAACTCAACAATTAAATATTTAGCATCTTATATTCTGCATAATTGGATGTTTTTAAATAAACGCTGACAAAAACTATACAAGTTTTAGGGCCGGACGATATTACAATATGTATAACACTGATATAAGTGATCCCCAGGATTTAGACCTACCTATATTTGTATTTCCCCGGTGTCGAAATCAGGCACATGTCAGGAAACACGATTCCTGGCTGCATGTCAAAATCCATGGATCACTGGATCTTTAAGTTGTAAGGAACACTATATCCAAATTATACTGATAATCGTTTGTTTTACTCGTGTTTTCGCAGATTCCCCTATTAAATCCAGTCATGCAGCAAGATCTTTTGCCACTCAGTCCAACTGAGGGGGCATGTTCTGTCGGGAAAGTGTCGTCAATGCATACCCTCTATTGTTCATTCATTGTTAGTCCATGCATAACAAAATGAAACCTTTTTTTTTATAAAGAAAGTTGGCTATAGGACTGTAAAACAAACAACATATAGATTTATAGGCCAATATATTGGTTATCAGCTTTCAAATATAAAGAATTATTGGTATTGGCCAAAATTGTATTATCGGTGCATCCCTACCTAAGATATATCTAGACTTTTTTCACTTGTTTTATCGTCGACCAGTTAGAAATCATAATTACATTTTCTCAACAAAACATGAGGAAGTTACTGAAGGTTTGAGGTTTGTTAAAATCTTAGCAGACACTGCTTATTGTTTCATTTTAAAGAAATTTGCTTTAGCCTTTGACACCTAAAAATGAGATAATGGTGTTAATTCTCATGGCAGTGATGCAAATAACCTCTTTTTAATCTCCGCTATCGAGATGTACAAGACAAAATTGGTCACAATAGCCAACAGTTGTAATATTCAAAACACACCCAGTGTCCTTTGTCCTGTTAGACAACGTGTCCAAAGCAAAGGAAACAGAAGGAAGCCCTTTGTCACCGTTGTGTGCTCATGGATTTACCATTGCATTAAAAATCCTGTTTTATTTTGTCGTGTTCAGCAGTTACGCTGGACCAGTGACGTGGGTCGTGTGCGTTCAGAGCCAGCAAGTGTCAGACTCCTGTGTCTGCGTATTGTCGGCAGCATTGAGACGCCAGAGGACTTCAGATCAATTAAATTTAACAAATTGCCGTTGCTAGATAGACGGGTCTGTTAACAGAAACCTGCTGATGGCGAGATAACGGATGAGTGGCGTTTGGTGCTGTACACAACAGGCTCCGTCAACAGGTCGGCTAGAAGGATGTGAAATGTCAAACATACCCAAAGTCCCCAACCTATTTCCTGTTTTTGAACATCACATAGTGAGACATGCATACCACTTCTTTTAAGGTTTTAAGTGTGGTTGTCACGATAGCAGTAAGAATGAAATTTCTTTATTCTCAATACAGTGCTTCCCACAGGTTTGAAATATACTTGCGGTGGTAGCTGGGTGAAAAATCTTCCTATTACCCATGGCACAAAAATGGTCAAAAAATAGTGTTTTTTTTTTTTTTTTTTTTTTATACAGTATTTTTATTTATTGAAGTTCATTTTAATTAAATAACATATACATTTAATTACATACTAACATTATGCATTATTATGCATTGTAAATAATGCAAAATTACAGCATTTAAATGGTTCTCCTTTTCCTATGTTCTCCTTGCTGTCATATAGTGTCTCTCTCAGTGAATGGGACACAGATTTTACTAGTAAAATGTATAAAATGAATAATATATGTGTCAAATAATGTTCTTAGTCTTTTCTTCCTGTGGGGGAGACTACAATAATTTACTATGAATTAAATGGAAATCAAATTAAATACAATTTATTGTGTAACCAAAATCCCAATAATGCCCAAAAGAAAAAGAAAAAACTTAGCGTGTGACTTTTAATTATAAACAAGCCCGAAGTACACAGGTACTCTTATTTTGAAATGTCTGTACTATTGCAGGCTGATCTTTCAGATTCTTACAATCGTCTAAAACATTTTATATAAAGGCCATAAAGTAGACATTGTAATAATTCATCGACTTGAGTTCATTAGCAATCGCTTGGCATAAATCTGCGCTTTTCATTGATTGAGAATCACTTTGAAGCAGTCTGAAGCGCTGTTGCGCAAGCTTGTAGAACGCACAACAGCGCCCCCTTGTGACTTTGCAACATGCAGCACCTGTGGGAATGTTAGCAGGAGTAAACAGTTCTGATGCACACATAACGAGCAGGTACGAAACGACTAGTTAATCGATCGTGGATGGTTTCATTATCTTGCGCGGATATAAAAGTATAAGAGGATAAAAATAATAAAAGCAAAAATGTGTCTCCAAATATACTTGGGCGGCCGTTATTATACGTGGGCGGCCTACAAGTAAAGTCTATGTGTGGGAAGCACTGCAGTACTAAAATTTAAATTTTAACTCCACCAAAATGCTATTGTACACACTTCCTTTAAAAAATTAGTTATACTATTGTTCAAAAGTAAGATTTTTTTTATTGTTTTTGAAAAGTGTCTTCTGCTCGTCAAGGCTACATTTATTTGTTCAAAAATACAGTAAAAACAGTAATATTGTGAAATAGTATTACAATTTAAAATAACTGTTTTCTATTGGAATATATTTTAAAATGTAATTTATTTCTGTGATCAAAGCTAAATTTTTTAACATCATTACTCCAGTCTTCAGTGTCACATGATCCTTCAGAAATCATTCTAATATGATGATTTGCTGCTCAACAAACATTTTTTTCTCATCAATTTCTTATTATCACTAATGTTGAAAACAGTTGTACTGCTTCATATTTATGTGGAAGCTGATACATTTTTTCAGGGTTCTTTGAATAGAAACTTCAAAGTAACTTATTTTTTTGTAACAATGTATAAGTCTTACTTTTTACTGTGACTTTTGATCAGTTTAATACATCCTTGCTCAAAAAAAGCATTAATTTCTTAAAAAAAAAAAAAAAAATCTTACTGACCCCAAACTTTTGAACGCTAGTGTAAATATTTAAAGAAAATATTTAATATCATAAAACATTAACCAGTTAAAAAAATATGGCATGTGGCTATCATTGTATCATAATTACATTATTAAATAACAATTACTTCAAGAGTTGCCAAGTTATTATTGAATAAATAATGTTTAATATTTTTATGTCAGATGAAATTAGCTATGTCATCATCTTGTTATCGTAATAGTTTTCAGTTTCCCTCCTGTAGGCATCCCGTATGACATTGGATGTCTGGAGCTGCTGTGTTGACTAACTAACCTGATGCGTTGTCGAAATTGTACACCGCTTCGAGATGCCCAATCGTGGTGGACGCCAACCTTAAAGAAATCAATAAAGAGCTCTTAGCGTCCCTGCAGAGCTTAAGGCAGTGCCATATGAAATGTCACACATATCTAATCTACGGGCAGACCTCACATTAGCACTGTTTAAGTGAATTAATCTCAGAGGTCGATGTGTTTCTGGGAACCGCAGTGAGCTTTAGTGAGCCAATATTCATCATTGATAGTTTTCATTAAAGTGAATTGTGGTACCACGCATGTTTTTCCAGTGCAACCTTTGGTTAAACAAGAACATGTCAGTTGATTGAGGGAAATTTTGGTACATGCAAATAATCATTTACAAAGTCAACTATTTAAAGATTAATAACGGAATAAGATGATCTCAAGCTGAGAGACTGTATATTTGCAAGAAGGTCACTTTGTCTTTTTAAAGTAAAACTAAGTGGCCATTAATGTCTGTAGTTGAGTTAAACATTAGAACACAATGTTCTTGAGAGCAAACTAGAAAGATGGCTTCTGTCCAGATATCTTTTGCAATTAAAGACGTAGTGATAATATCTGAAAAAATATGATGTAAAAAGATCACTTTTTACATATTCATCTTATCTTTGGTTGCATCACAATTCACATTCTTTTACTGCACACTAGAAGAACTTGTGACTGGTACATACTAAGTGTTGTGAGACAGTACAGCAGTGGCAGCTTTTGCTCAAATTCCTCATCATTTCTTGGAAAGAGACCCAGCACAAATTCCACTTCCGTATGACAATGGATTGTGGGTAGTGGTCTACCCGTATAGGTTTTTCAGTGGTTCATGCTTATATTTAGAGTGCAGGATGGCTAAAATAATGCTAATATAGCCTAAATTATTAAATTATGGCACATTTGGATGTACATAAAATTGTTTAAATTAAAAGAACACTTGGTTGATTATGATTTCGATTTTTTTAACTTTAGTTAGTGTGTAATTGTAACGAGGTTAGTAGATATGGGAAGAAGGAGGCGGGAACCGGCGAACATTGAACAAAACTTTAATCTCAAAATAAACAAACAAAACGAAAGTAATGCCGGCAGACCCTCGCGGACGTCTGCCGGCCACACAAACATAATAAAACATAACGTAAAGTCCAGGCCTGGTCCTCTCTCGTCCTTCACTGATGTCGCTCCTCCTTTTATGCCTCCGGAGCTCCTCCGTGAGAGACTCGAGGCCGGCACGCCTCGCAGGTGACGCTCATTATCACTCGCGTCACCGGCCTCGCGCCGTTCCCTCACGGCTCTCGCCCGCCCTGCTCGTCACATACCCCCAACGCCCCTCGCAGGCCGGGGGGTACTCCCGAGACTGCGCTTACTCCCCCCCGGGGCCTGTCTCGGCGGCCGCAGCACCTGGGGGTAAGGACAGACGAGACGAGAGAAAGGAGACGGAAGCAAGGGGAGCGACAGGACGAGAGAGGGGAGAGAGGAAAAAGAAAGAGGAAAAAAAAAAAAAAATTCTGGGTCCGGTTCCCAGACACACTGCCGCTCGGTCCTCAGCCTGCCGAGAGGCTTTTCCTCGCGGTGCCACATGCGATGGCACTGGACGCTTGGTGGACGGCCCGATCCTCGACCGCCTCCTGGCGGCCGGCGATGGCTCCTCCGACTGAGGGCAGCCGGCAGCGAGTCCCCCGTCCCCTGCTCCTCCCCTTAATGGCGGACGGCAGCAGGCTCCGGCCACACAAACATAATAAAACATAACGTAAAGTCCAGGCCTGGTCCTCTCTCGTCCTTCACTGATGTCGCTCCTCCTTTTATGCCTCCGGAGCTCCTCCGTGAGAGACTCGAGGCCGGCACGCCTCGCAGGTGACGCTCATTATCACTCGCGTCACCGGCCTCGCGCCGTTCCCTCACGGCTCTCGCCCGCCCTGCTCGTCACAGTAATGTTGCTGTTTGAGCATGAACAACATCTGCAAAGTTATGACGCTCAATGCAAAGGGAGATATTTTCTTTTACAGAAATCGCTTTTTAAGGACTACAACAAACGGCTGGTAGGGACTACAACCAGCTTCTTCCTGGTTTAGTGACATCACAAACCCTAAAATAAACCCCGCCCCTGAGAACACGCAACAAAGGGGGCGGGGCCATGTTGAGCTGCTTTAGAGAAGAGGAAGAGTTGTTGTAGTCGAGTGTTGTTGTTCATGCCGTCATTTTACACCGGACTGCTTCACAAACGAGGGTCAATTCAACACAAAAGATTAACATGACGGCACATGCTAGTCGATGAGTTGAATCAACTCCACAGCAACTACATAAATTTATCCACTAACCATTCAGAAACGTCCAGTTTCATTCTAAAAGTTGTAACTTCTTCCTGAGTCTCTCCATCAGTGTCGACTCCGGTTTGAACAATGTAAGGCTGAACACCGTTACTGACAATCCTCATTTTGGCTGCGTGAGATTCTCCAGCTTTGTTGTTGTTGAGCTGTTAAAGCTCCGCCCTCTTCTGGAAAGGGGGCCGGGAGCAGCAGCTCATTTGCATTTAAAGGGACACACACAAAAACGGCATGTTCACACCCAAATAGGGGCAAATTTGACAAGCTATAATAAATGACACATTCAATCTGGGGTCCCCTTTAAAAACCCATCTGACCAAAAACGAATCATTAATTCAGTATAATTAGCTCAAAAAGCAAGCATGCATACTATTCAGGATGGATAGTATGTAAATTGGAAGTCTGTGTTGCATTGCAAGTGTAAATAATAATTAATTTGATGTTTTGAAATATAGTTATAAGTTACTGGCAGGTCAGAATCAATGCCTGCAGAATTCCACAAAATTGGATCAGCCGTCATTGGTTAACATCAACACATTCCCCTTTCCCTTGTTTATTTATTAAATATTTTGGCTAATTTAATAATGCTTTCAGCCACTAATGAGAGTGTAGTAGTCTATTCAGTGTTATAAATGTTTACCTCACCATGTTTAAATGTATTTTTACAGAATTCTGCAGATTTCCCTCCATAATCAGTGTGGGAAATGCAAAAGCGTTCAAAGGCTTGAGTCAATTTATGAGGTTGGTGTCATTATGTCAGTTTCAATGACTCCTCCCTGTTCATTTTTCCCCCATTAATTTTCTTTTATTCCATTGATGCTGCGTAATGCTTATTGACAGACCTGCGCTCATATTAAGCTGCAGATGTTCCTCTCCTCTCCACTGACTGAATCGAATAGCTATCAGTCAGTCTGGAAGAGCGAATGCAAACAGGAGGGGGCGGGACCTCTCATGAGCACAGCAGTTAGTGGGCCGTCCCTGAGCCACTTTCATCACACCAACTCCAGCCAATCCCATAACAGCCTTTTGCATTTCCATGGCAACAGAGCTTTATAGCCTCACAAGAGGTGGATACAGGCGAAACGGCAGAGGAAAAAGGTTGCAAGTGAGAAGGAGATAAAAAAAGAGACATTTTTTTTTCCTTCATGTTTCCCCGATGATTTAACTGGCAGCGTTTGATGACATCTTCATTCAGATCAGAGGATGAAATAGCGCAACAATGGTGGCAGGATGCTAGAATGCTTCTGTTTGGGAATGAGATGTGGACCGGCTGCTTTCTGTCCATTGATCGGATCAGTTGGATAGACAGCGTGATAAGCGCCATCTAACAGGTAAAACGCCTATGCTTGGACAGACGTCTTGAATCTCAGCGCCTGGTTCTTGACACAACTGATAAACAGGTGTTTTTTGAGGGGACGGAGAGTTCTGAGGGCTCAGTTCAGACTGCATGTTTTGTTTTCCTGTTTTTGATCCGAGTCTCTAATGGAATGCTCATCATTCCCACAGTATTTTCACATGCAAATTCATCTGTGATGTCTCGGCTGTGATTTGCCGTTCTTAAGACCCAAACAGCCTCGCAATTTAACCGATACACGCCTTTTAATGGGGGAAAAAATCTTAAATCCAATGATGTCAACATTTTTTAAGGATGTACATTACAAATACTGTTAGCTCAGACGGCATTTCCTCATATGTTTATATTTAGATACAAACAGGTTCTCTAATAGGTATCATTTTGATCAAAAGCCTGTTGAAGTGTGACAGATTCTGCCGCCCCTAAATGATGATATGCCATTTTAACCATGTGGACACTTGACACAAACAAGCAATTACCTTACCATGATAATTAATACGCCATTAAATGTTATTGCCCCCTTTTTAGTCGCTCTCAAACTCCTGTATTTTGCATTTAGCTTTCGAGATGTGCTTAAAAAAGATATCGGGTTGTGATGTCCGTGTGTGTGTTTGTTTGGACGCATAGTTCCTGGTAAAGCAGTCTCAGTAGGGAACTGTCTTCTTATAGGCACTTGCCAACGGAAGGAATTTTTAGAAACCATCTGAACATAATTATGGAAAATTGCTTCTGATGCAAACTGCAGTGCATGTCTTTTTGACGTTACAGATCGGTGACAACACATGCTCCGACGTAGTACGGTATTATTTTAACCAGCTGGTGAGAAATAGGAAGATAATGCGCTGAAAATCCCTCTCCATACTAACATATGTCAGTGTTGTGTGACACGTCTGACACAGACGAATCCCATAGAGCTCGTGTTTTGTTTTAAAATGCCACGATGGGGTATCCGGGCGATCCAGACTAACCGGTTTCAATGGGAGTGAAGATGTCATCTGTAATGTTCTTTGAGGAATATGTAGATGTCTGTTCAAGGAAGCAGGCTTTGTCGGGAATGTAATGTGGCATCTGTCTCTGGCATGCAGCAGAACGTCATAGGCCTTCATGATGGTGTCTCAGTGCATTTTGGCTGATATTTCAGGTCTACCCACAAGCCCAGAGGAGATGCAATGCTCAGGGTCCCTGACCTAGTTCAAGACCAAAATGCACCAGTGCTGGCAGCTGTGACTCACCAGCGGTGACCATTACAGACTTGTTCCTGGTCTCGATAATCATTTCCAGCTGTGACCTTTTATTGCCTGTCCTGTGGAAGAATGACTAAACCACAGATATTCTGATATATATATATATATATATGCCAAAAGAGGATAAATGCAATCATTTTATTGTGCTTTGTCATTTCTAAAACACTGCACTATTGTATTTGATATCCTTAATTTAGATTTTGTGGCGTTCCAAATCGGCATTTGTTTGCATTTCTGTGGCATTCCAAACCGGCAAAAGACATTTATTTATTTTTTTTATTCGGAGCACAAAATGAGATGTTTTGCACATAGTGACTTTGAAAATGTAATTTATTTCTGTGATGCAAAGCTGATTTTTTTTTTTTTAAGCATCATTACTTGTCATCAGTGTCACATGATCTTTCAGAAATCATGTGCCGATTTTCTTTTCAAGAAACATTTATTATTATTAATATTGAAAATAGCTATGCTGCTTCATATTTTAGTCATTTTCTTGTATAGAAAATGTATCTTGATTTAAGAGATATTTA
This sequence comes from Megalobrama amblycephala, assembly GCF_018812025.1. Classification (NCBI taxonomy): domain Eukaryota; kingdom Metazoa; phylum Chordata; class Actinopteri; order Cypriniformes; family Xenocyprididae; genus Megalobrama; species Megalobrama amblycephala. Next base: position 58,331,870 of record NC_063045.1, read on the forward strand.
TACTTGAAATAAGACAAAAATGCTTGGTAAGAAAAATTTTTTTTTGCAGTGACATTTTTTAGGATTCTGATGAATAGAACGTTAAAAAAAACAGCTTTTATTTGAAACAAATCTTTTGTAATATTATAAATGGCTTTACTGTCATTTTCATTAATTTAATCCATCCTTGCTGAATAAAATCATTAATTTCTTTGACCCCAGACTTTTGAACGGTAGTGTACTTGTAGCATTTAAATGATAAATCAAACAGTTATAAATTACTATTATATATATATATATATATATATATATATATATATATATATATTTTTTTTTAAATAATAAATAAAACACAGTTTTGTAACAACATAAGGGTCTTATTTCCTATAATAATACCTAAGCTTTGGAGTATCTTGGAATGAGGCAGTGGTGATAAACAGTAGTTTGGTCTTTAACCTTTCCTTTTGTTAGCCTTTGATTATTGTTACTATTTTTAGAGACTTGTCGAAGGTCCAGCCAATCTATTGTAATTGTGTTGAATGCTTCCTTTTCACCAGGGGCAAGACAGCGCAATCACACCGCAAACCTTTTTACTGCAAGTGTGTGTGACGTAACTGAGCCATACGAAGCTATTTATAGATCAAATAGCAAGATATTTTTCGTCATGGATGCCATTTTTAGCTCTGACAGCTGTTGCACCTAACATGGCCCCTCTTGGGAACCTTGAGATGGTCGCTTAGTCGATGGCTGGTGATTGTTTATGAGTCTTGCGGTGTTTGTGTTTACACCAGCTCACCTTTCTGCTCACACACACTCAGCTGTCTGCTTTACCTCTCAGGGAAGAGTTGGGTAAGTTGTCTGTGGATAATCCGTCTTACACTAAGCGGTCTGTGTCATGTGACGCGCCCTGTAGAACTGCAGGAGAGTTACGGTGTCTGCCGGACCTCTGTGTCATCAGCAGGTGGATTTACGTTTCTCAAGGCAGCCGAAGGTCAAAACGAGGCCCCTTGTGTTTTGTTTCTGGGAATCGCTTGCATAGATGTCATTCGCGGACAGTCGGATTCCGGTACAGCACTGCTGCCGTACAGTAACACTGTATTTATTAATTGCGAGTTGCTGGCGCTGCATGTGTTTGAGACCACTATATCTGAATACATAATGCCTGTGATTATACAGAACATCTGTTGGTTTTGTGTTTTGTGAGTGATTATGGAGTAATATGGAATATGCTACTTTGCAAACAGAGAAATACACTGTTTTTAATATGCGTTTCGGTTTAAAGATGCTTTACCACTGTTTTTCTACATATATATTATAGTATATTATAGAATATTATAGTATATGTATTACATATGTAGCATTTTGTTTCATTTTGAAGAACCAGAGTTTTGCAATTAGTTTTTTTTTTTTTTTTTTCTATGTATAAACATATATGAGATTTTATTTATTTATTTATTTATTCTTCTGTAGACATGCCATTTTTCATACTGACTGCTGCTTTTTAAAAACACTTTGTCTGACTGGTTCAACCTTTGTAATCTCGAGTCATTTTATTAATCAGTATTTTTGTCTTGTATATATCTCAATATCCTTCAAACAACATAAATTTACTCAAGCCAACTTGCATAAAATATTTAGACTTATTTTCAGAGAAAATATCTTGAATCAAGTTCGTTTTTTTAAGCATTTAAGCAAATTTATGTGGTTTATGGTGAGGATTGATTATGTTGTGATATTTTCACTGGAGATCCTTATTATGCAACACTTGAGTTAAAAACAAAATGTCAAAGGCGATCCCCTGGACATCCGTAACTGATTTGTCTGTGTTTTCTCCCCAGGTCTGAGAATGAGCTCAGCTCCTTCTCTCTGATGCACTCGAGCTAAGGGCCGTCCTGGTGGATTTGCCCCTGACCCAGCGGAGCGTTTCCAGCCCCAGCCCCGCTCCACGCCCATCATGCTGATCAAAGAGTACCGCATCCCCATGCCCATGAGCGTCGAGGAGTACCGCATCGCTCAACTCTACATGATTCAGGTTTGCTCATGGTTTCATCTTGCATTAAAGCAGTAGAAAATTTTGCCATTATTTACTCCGCTTCACAATGATGCTCATAATGACAACGTCTGACAAGCTCCAAAAAGGATTAAAAAAACTCCATAAAAGTAGTTTGTACAGCTTTTGTGCTACATTCCAATTCTTAATGTAATATTAAAATATGATGCATATACAGTATGATTCCTATAATAAAATATAAGTTAAATTTAACATTTAAAATGTAAAGTTTTACATTTAAATTAAGTTATCTACCAAAAATATTCAACATCAAGTATGGCGACTTTAGATGCGTCAAATAAGGTTTGACATCAATAACGTTTGACTATAAGACACGCAAGAAACAACAGCATCTAATCTGTGCCATATTTTGAGATCTTCGGCTTAAAAATTGGTGTGTTCTATGGCTAGGTAAAAGTATTTCTCGATTTGAATCGATTCTCATTTTTATGAACCGATATCGATTCTTAAATCGATATTTTTGCTTGTGAACGAATCATCCCTTCATCTTTACTACAAGTTATAGCATGAAATAAACATGAATGATCATCAGAAGGCATGTTGAAAGATACCGAATTTAACAAAATCCGTGTCATGTCTCATGTATTCGTTTAATCAGTGTTTCAACTGCGGAAAAACGTCAATAAAAAAAATAAGCTTGTCTATACAATATGTCACCAGAAAAGCCATTGTCCAAAAACTTGTTAGTCAGCTAGAAAAATTAACTCTAGAAAGGAGCATTTTGCTAAATACAGTATACTATGCTAGGGTTGTCAAAAGTACCGGTACTTCAGTACCAAGTCGGTACTGACATGTTAAAAATGTAACGATACCAGCATTTCCCCCTAGAATTTTGAGTGCTGTTGAGTGGATTCTGACTAACTTAAACACCTAGTTTGTTCTTCACAGGAAACTATCGTACAACTTCATTCATATTATTTTTATGTGCTTTTTTTAGCCTATTTGAAGCTTGACAGACATGGTCACTATAAACCATTGTGTGGAAAAGAGCTGTGTGAATCTCCTTTTGTGTTCCACGGAAAAAATAACAGCCTGTGGGTTTGGAACAACATTAATATGGAAAAAAAAAAAAAAAATGGCAGAATTTTCATTTTTGGGTTCTCCTTTTAAGCACGTCATGCACTTCTGTTGTTTCTGTGAAGTGCGTAACATACAAAAAGATGTGACTCACAGCTGGCTTGCTTGGTGTTTCCTTTTTTTAAAACATGCTGTACTCTCTGGGTCAAATGCAATGAAACTTGCATGTTTGAATCATTCAGATATGATGCACGCATTCAATTTTACAGAACAAAGATGGTGCTTCACGTCTCTTACCTCAGTCTATTTTTGGTAGGGCACAATAGTTTCACATGCTCTAAAAATTTCACTAAATCTGGCCCGTGATCCCCTGAGAGAGGATGTCAGAGAGGTTTCGGGTGCTGGCGAGGCAGGAAGCACCTTACGCATTGTGCTGATGCCGAAACCACCAGCATGCTAGTGGAAAAACGCTGATGCTCATCGGCAGCCAGGAATCAATACGGACCACTGCGATGTGCTAATGTAGATGTTGTGAGTGTTTCTAGAAGGGCTAATGTTGTGACCTGTGGTCTGCACCATGGCAGTGTTGGTTTACTTATTGCTATTTGTTGAAAAGGCAAGGTAATAGCTTTGTTTTGAAAACTAGTAAGCTCCCTAGATAGACAGCAGTGTAAGACATCATGGCCAGAAAAGCTGTTCCAAAAGATAAGCAGCAATCTTCGAGTTTTCATTTTGTCCAAATTCTAAGGTGTAACAAGTATCTTTCATAGAGAAGGCAATCCCAGAATGCACTGGGCCGAGATCAAGAAACAAAACAAAGATGGCGAAAAATTCAAAAGTAATATTGAATAAGTGAAGTTTGAAGTTTTTCAATAAAAATAGTTCAATCTAATAGGGCTGTATGATTAATCAAAATAAAATCGTAATGATGACATACAAGAAAAGTGTGGACGATTTACTGTTTCGTTTCCTTGATTTGCTAAATTGTGTACATGATTTACTATTTCGTTCCCTCAATTTGCTAAATCGTGCCTACGATTTACTATTCCATTCCCTCAATTTGCTAAATCGTCTGCACTACTTACTAATTCGTTCCCTCGATTTGTTAAATTGTTGCGGGCAATTTACTAATTTGTTTCCTCGATTTGCTAAATTGTGTGCATGATTTACTAATTCGTTCCCTTGATTTGCTAAATTGTGTGCACGATTTACTAATTCGTTCCCTTGATTTGTTAAATTGTTGCGGGCAATTTACTAATTCGTTCCCTTGATTTGTTAAATTGTTGCGGGCAATTTACTAATTCGTTCCCTTGATTTGTTAAATTGTGTGCATGATTTACTAATTCGTTCCCTCGATTTGCTAAATTGTGTGCATGATTTACTAATTCGTTCCCTCGATTTGCTAAATTGTGTGCACGATTTACTAATTCGTTCCCTCGATTTGCTAAATTGTGTGCACGATTTACTAATTCGTTCCCTCGATTTGCTAAATTGTGTGCACGATTTACTAATTCGTTCCCTTGATTTGTTAAATTGTTGCGGGCAATTTACTAATTCGTTCCCTTGATTTGTTAAATTGTGTGCACGATTTACTAATTCGTTCCCTTGATTTGTTAAATTGTTGCGGGCAATTTACTAATTCGTTCCCTTGATTTGTTAAATTGTGTGCACGATTTACTAATTCGTTCCCTCGATTTGCTAAATTGTGTGCATGATTTACTAATTCGTTCCCTCGATTTGCTAAATTGTGTGCATGATTTACTAATTCGTTCCCTCGATTTGCTAAATTGTGTGCACGATTTACTAATTCGTTCCCTCGATTTGCTAAATTGTGTGCACGATTTACTAATTCGTTCCCTTGATTTGTTAAATTGTTGCGGGCAATTTACTAATTCGTTCCCTTGATTTGTTAAATTGTGTGCACGATTTACTAATTCGTTCCCTCGATTTGCTAAATTGTGTGCACGATTTACTAATTCGTTCCCTTGATTTGTTAAATTGTTGCGGGCAATTTACTAATTTGTTTCCTCGATTTGCTAAATTGTGTGCATGATTTACTAATTCGTTCCCTCGATTTGCTAAATTGTGTGCACGATTTACTAATTCGTTCCCTTGATTTGTTAAATTGTTGCAGGCAATTTACTAATTCGTTCCCTTGATTTGTTAAATTATTGCGGGCAATTTACTAATTCGTTCCCTTGATTTGTTAAATTGTGTGCATGATTTACTAATTCGTTCCCTCGATTTGCTAAATTGTGTGCATGATTTACTAATTCGTTCCCTTGATTTGTTAAATTGTTGCAGGCAATTTACTAATTCGTTCCCTTGATTTGTTAAATTGTTGCGGGCAATTTACTAATTCGTTCCCTTGATTTGTTAAATTGTGTGCATGATTTACTAATTCGTTCCCTCGATTTGCTAAATTGTGTGCACGATTTACTAATTCGTTCCCTTGATTTGCTAAATTGTGTGCACAATTTACTAATTCGTTCCCTCGATTTGCTAAATTGTGTGCACGATTGACTAATTAGTTCCCTCAATTTATAAATCGTGTGCACGATTTAGCTTACCTTTTTCCTGCATGTTATGTGCGGGGCTCTGTACAATAGTAATTTGTCTTTTTTTGTTTAATAATTTCATTTAGTAGTAGTAATAATAATAATAATAATAATAATTTTATTTTACAGTACTTTAGTATTATTAATTTATAGTCATATTGATATATAACCACAAAATGTTTGGCCTTACAGACAAGCACAGCAAACCTGGCACTTTTTTTAAGATTGCAGTTTTTATCAGAAAAAGTACAATCAGTGATTTCCCCCAAATTGCTTTTATACCTTTTAGAGTATCGTGGCAATAGTTTATCAACATGTTAAGCTCTATTGGAACTGATTGTAAGTTGAGTCTTGAATTCATTTGTGTGCCACAAAGTTGCTGCTTTACATATAAAGCGTTCATCAGAGCTGTATCTAGCGAAACGTCTGTCTGTAGAGGTTTGGGTGAAATATAATGAACTAGCTCGTCTCCAGCATGCTCAGATCGTTCTTCAAGCTCACAGCGAGGTTACGGCCACAGATCTAACTGAGCTTCCACCCACATGCTCTGCTTTCTCTGAATGGTCTTATAAGGTTAATTAGCAGTCTGTCAATGCAGCTGCCTCTCAGTGTTGATGTCAGTGAGGTATTAAGCAAACGGCCCCTATAGACAGCCAGGACGTTACTATCCAATTGCAGCAGGCATGCTAAATTTAAGCACTTGTGCTAAGTCAGTGGACATCAGAATCGAACGTTGACTCGCATAAGACTTGAAGTCCTTTGGGAACGAGTGTCTAATTAGCAGATTTCTAAAAGCGTGAGTCATCGAAAGTGTGAAGTAGCGTCCATATGACTGATGGTTGGATCGTTTAGGCTTGGCGTAGAGATTCGAAGTTTGAAGCCAATTAACACGCTAAATCTGCATCTAAAGAGAACATTTGTGTCCTTGTTAAAGTTAGTTTCACTTGTTTATTTGGATTGTTTTATGCGTTCTTTCCAAGTCTCGCTGTTTATAAGCACCATCTGTTGACATGCCATCGCAGAGTTCCCCTAATGAGTGTGCGGTGGGCACACACACGGTTCGGCATGCTCGTACACTGTCAGAGTGACCCCGCTGGTGTAGTATTAAACCTGTGTGTGTGTGTGTGTTTGTGTGCCCATGCTTCCGATTACAGCGACTGCAGTTCTAGTAGCCTCATGTTACGTGGCAGAACTCTGGTCAGAAACCGTGAACAGATGTTCAACGCTGGTGGAAATATAAACAAATCTAGTTCCGCTGTGTAAAGAGTGAGGTGGTTTTTGGTGTGTGTGATGCACCAAAGATGAGTTTTTCACTTCATGAGCCAGTGTATGTCATCCGAGTTGAGTCACACCAGTGCATTATGGATTTAGATTGTTTGGTAATTGATTACTTCAAGCTTGGGTGGGGCAATCAAATGAAGCCACATCATGGATATTAGTGATTTTTAAATGCACTTTGTATCTGGCAATTAGAGAGATAGTTCACTCAAAAATGTACTCATCCTCAGGCCATCCAAGATGTAGGTGACTTTTATTCAGCAGAACAATAAAGAAGATATTTAGCTGAAACCATGGTGGTCCTTGGTGATTCACATGCAAGTCAACGGCTACCGTCACTTTAAGAGTGAAAAAAAAAAAAAAACATACAGGCAAAACTGACACGTGTTTGTTTACAACAGAGAGGGAGGACTCGTGTGTTGTATTGTTCATCAAAATGGTACCTGCTTGTGCTCATCCTGGATTGCTTGAGCAATCTCAGTCAGAAAGGCTTTTCACAGATTCTTAAAGGCACAATATGTAAGATTTAAATTAAAATATCTAAATCCAGAGAAATAAGCTATTTTAACCAGGACACAGACCATGTCCGTGCATCGATTTCCGGTTTTATTTTGTAGAAACCACCGAAACACCAAAGATGCTTTAATATATTATATGTTTTATTAGACAAGGGAACAACTGTTTGGATACATTTATAGACAGTAAACGAATTATTGTTATATAGCTCAACATGTTTAGTTTTATTGTTTGGATCAAATTTTCTTGATTTTCCGCAAGTGCCATGTTTTTACCATGCCTCAGGGAAAAACACTATTTTGTCAAGTGGCTAACATAGCATAAGGTAACTTTAGTAACAGTAGTACATCATTTTCTCCGTCATACAGTATGTTTTAAAGTTAATTGCATGCCATTTAGCAACACAAGCCATCCAGCAATTTTTAATATGATATTCTAATATCGGTCTAGCAGCATACTGCAGTGTGCAACAAGTGTCTCACAGCAGCCGCCGAGCGAACGCACAGAGTAACGTTATAACATAATTTTCAACACACTCAAATGTATCTAATATGATAAACAGCGCTGCGTTTATCGACCGGAAGAAGCAGAAGCGGCGATTGTGTCATAATAAAAGCTCTGCTGCTCTCGAGCCGTGTGTCACGCTCGTCTCTCATTATCAATCGCTCCAGCGGCCTCGTTCTGCTTCGTGCTACAGTAACGTTAATAATCTCATCCATGAACATGATTTCTGCCTGAGTCCCGTCGGATTCTTTTCCACCGGCTGTGAGGTGAAGACAACATCTCCCATGATTCCGTGCTCAATCTCAACGTCATCAAGCAACACCTTTGTTTTGAATAGGTGACCTCTAGTGGCGAAAACTTACATATTGTGCCCTTAACGTTTGAGCTCCCGCACATATGTCATTATGCGACAGGAAGCTCATGCTCAGGACCGTTTGCCGAAGCGGTGGATTACAGGTAATAATGCTGTAAATAATGTTCAGTTTCTTGCACAGACCAATCATTTCGATTCATAAGACCTCAATGAATTGTCAGGAGCCACAGGTATTAATTTTGTTTTGCCTTGATATGTTTTTTTTTTTTTGGACTCTCAAAGTGACGGTAGCTGTTGACTTGCATTATATGAATCACAGAGGCCCATGGTTTTAGCTAAAAACTTCACTTAAAAAATTAACTTACACCGTGGATGGCCTGAGGGTAAGTAAATGAACAGATTTTTATTTTTAGGTGAACTCTCCCTTTAAGTTTCCTAAACCACGTCATTTAAGATTTTTTTTTTTTTTTTTAATTAATAGCGTCTCTTACCTTGTGAATCTGTTCAAACGTTTTTGTCATCACTCCAGTGTTAATGGATTTTTTTTAATTTAATTAAAAATATATGTAGATTAATGTTGCTGTTTATATATTCATATAAATATGTTTTAGTTAAAAATATATGTAGATTAATGTTTCTATATGTTCTATATATTGGCAGTGCTTCCCACACATAGACTTTACTTGGGCGGGCCGCCCAAGTATATTTGGAGACACATTTTTGCTTTTATTATTTTTATCCTATTTTATACTTTTATATCCGCGCAAGATAATGAAACCATCCGCGATCGATTAACTAGTCGTTTCGTACCTGCTCGTTCTGTGTGCGTCAGAACTGTTTACTCCCGCTGACATTCCCACGGGCACTGCATGTTGCAAAGTCACAAGGGGGCGCTGTTGCGCTTTCTACAAGCTTCAAAGCGCTTCAGACTGCTTCAAAGTGATTCTCAAAAGCGCAGATTTATGCCAAGCGATTGCTAATGAACTCAAGTTGATGAAATATTACAATGTCTACTTTATGACCTTTATATAAAATATTTTAGACGATTGTAAGAATCTGAAGGATCAGCCTGCAATTGTTTAAACATTTCAAAATAAGAGTCCCGGTGTATTACGGGTTTGTTTATTAAAAGTCACACGCTGTAGTATTTTGGTTACTAAATTGTATTTAATTTGATTTCCCATAGTAAATTATTGTAGTCTCCCCCACAGGAAGAAAAGACTAAGAACATTATTTGACACATATATTATTAATTTTATAAATTTTACTAGTAAAATCTGTGTCCCATTCACTGAGAGAGACACTATATGACAGCAAGGAGAGCATAAGAAAAGGTGAATCATTTTAATGCTGAAATCTTGCATAATTTACAATGCATAATATTAGTATGTAATTAAATGTAATATGCTATGTAATTAAAATTAATTTCAATAAATAAAAATACTTTAAAAATCACACATTAATTGTTTGTCACATGTAATAGACCATTTTTTGTGCCGTGGGTAATAGGAGGATTTTTTTGCCCGGCTACCACCGCAAGTATATTTCAAACCTGTGGGAAGCACTGATTGGTGTATTTGTATAAATGAAAATGATTTAATACTATTCTTTCTTGTTTTCATTTAATAAAAAAACTGTTGGAAAACATCTTTTGCTATTTTTTTAAAATGTATTTTAAATGTATTTTTTACTACATTTTACTTTTTGCATGAAACATTTTAAATCTGTTTGGCAACAGTGGCTTGGTTTTGGTTGAAATGCTGGTTTGTCTATATTTTTTTTTAAATTCACCCTTTTAAGCCATTTCAATGCAAGCACATAATTATATTGAGATATGTATTGAATATTGTCATTTTTTTTGTTCTATACACCAGCAGGAATTTGTCTTTCAAAGCTTCCGTCACAGCAGCATCACACTTTCCCGCTGTATCCCTCGCTCTCCTGTTTTCTCTTTCTCTCCCCTCCGGTCAGACCCCCTCCTCTGCAGCGTCACAGCTGAGCTCCGGTTGCCATGGATACCTGTGACATCAGCCGGAGCATGGCGCTCACTGCAGTCATTTGTTTGTGGCGCGAGAGGGGAGACGGAGGGAGAGGTCACGATGATGCAGGCCTGTTGCCAGGGCAACTTCACTCCCGTGATTTCTGCTCTCCGCAGATGGGCAGTGAAGGTGCATCGCGCCGAGGTTAAACCTCTCACATGATCTTCGCCGTCCGTGTCCATATAGGGCAGCATTTTCTTTTCACTCATCCACGGAGATGCTAAATTAAGGGTAGAGTTGAGTGTGGGTGGTAAATTTCAACTGGAAAGCAGGAAATCTCTGTGGATGCTCCTTTTTAGGGCCTAGTCATTTTTCATTTGAATTAACGTCATCCATGTGAAATATGTAATTAGCTAGAGTGCACAGGAATCCTGCCAGGCAAAACTGAACTCCAGTTTTCTGCTTTCTATCAGTTACGGTAGTCGCAACACGGCTCTCGGTGCCAACCGAGCATTTTTCTCATCTTCATTATGACCTCTCAGCAGTTACTTGGCCTTTCAAATATATTCATTTTGCATTATTTTCATCAAAAAGTGCTTTCTCAGGCATAAAGTACATTTTGTACCATCAGCACTACCTTCATAAAAAGAAATGAATCCCCACTAAAATACTATTATTATTATTATTATATTTCAACCATTTGAGGGTCTGATTCTATTAAACTGGGTCATTTAAAAGTGATTATTAGAGCTTCTATCAGCTGTCAACCGGAAACATCATGTGATCATCAAGTGATCGATTATGTTCAGAATTGAGCAGCGAGAAAATTTTTGTTTCAGTACTGGTTCTCAACTGGTGAGTTGTGACCCAAAATCAGGTCACAAGTCTGTCCCTATAGGGTCGTGATTAGAGGGGAGACACAACTGTGCTTGTTGAACATAAACAGTTCATTATTATTAAATGTTGCTCCATATCATCTCTGCACGTCCTCTGAGTCTGGGTCATTTTAACGTGCATTTGGGAACGAAAACATGCGGCAACCATCTTCACAAACTTGTAATTAGAAGCGCTCTCCTTGCGGTGTTCTGTCAAAATAAGAGTTTGATGGTTTAATGTTTGAAAATGAAACTTTCATTATGAAATTTGGCACACAGAGGACAGTACGAACATTAACCACAGCAATTTTGGTGTATCTAACTCAATCCCTCTAGCGCCACCAAACTGTCCAACTTACGTTTATGCTAATAACTTCTGAACCGTAAGGGCTGGAAACAAAATTCATTTTCCGCTCATCATTTTCCATTCTGAAAATTTTTCGCCATTCTTAAGGCCTTTGCACACCGAGTCCGAAATTTTCGCATGCATTTTTTCGTATTCGTAATCCTAAAAATTCGTCACACACAGAGACCTTGCACACCGAGTCCGATTGCATATTAATGAATGCGTTGCGAAAAAAATCGCAAAACAATACAAAATGAAGTCTTCAAGCAGTGAGCACGATTTAGTTGTCCTCTCTCTCCTTAAAAAGAGGAAATATTGGGTCCATCCAATTTCGAGATTGCATAGAGAGAAAGGAGAGTTCACCTCATCAAGGAGCTGCGTGATTATCCGAGCGTTTCAAAGTTTACTTCAGGATGTCAGTGGCTCAGTTTGATGCTTTACTACTGGCACAATCTGTCTTTATATTCAGTCTCTTTGTATTCCTCACGTTGTTTGTCATTCAGTGCTGCTGTTTTGTCCTGTAGGCAACGTTGATCAACTTGTCAAATGGCATTCGGGACACTCGCGTACGGTGGCTCTGAATTGTCAAAACGTCTCTCAAAATGCGTGCCACGGATGCGAAAAATGCATAAAATCGAACCTGATCCGAATATTTTTTTGACGGACGAAAGTTTCGGAGGCAGTGTGCAAACGTGATTGACAAAACGTGAGGTCGAATTTATTTTTTAACGTGCGAAAATTTCGCATGCGAATATCGGACTCGGTGTGCAAAGGCCTTTAGACAATTTGTCTGATTTACACATGAATTGACTCAAATCATCTTCATACCTTGCTGGCAAAATTTGTTAAATGCTTTTTGATGAAATGTTCTCAAATAAAGTGTGCAATGCAATGCTTTAGCATATTGAGATGAATCTTAGTACGTCTTCACAAACATGACCTGAGGCTACGTACAGTGTTTTGGTACAGTGCCACCTACTGGTCAGGAGATATGAAAAATTGATATTTTTGCTTATTTCTGAACGATTTGCCTAAAAATCATAAAACTGGCCTCTCTTTTTATTCAGTGCAGCATACCGAGTCATATACCCAATTTTCCAATATTGGCCATTTTGGGCTTCGACAAATTTTTAATTTTGTAGTAAAGTGCTGGAATTTGCACGTATGCATTAGCGTATAGTTACGAAACTCTGTATGTGTTATTGGGACCATGCCAAAAGTTTCATAACAGTGCCACCTTCTGGTCAAAATTTATAATTAATTTCAAACATGTTAATAGCTTTTAATTAATTTTGCCTGTTTAAAAAAAAAAAAAGGTCTTGATAGATTTGTTGAGTCATATTGAGAACAGTGATACCAATTATGCCATATTCAGTAGAACTTGCTGTCCGCCATTTTGAATTTCTTTGAAAACCTACTTTTTCAAGCTCCTCCTACACCGTTTGTTAGCCTGGAAAATCCAGCCTCACCACTATACCAGCGGATGAGTCTGGTCGGCCATTGAATCAATTCGTTTCTAGGGCGGAGCAAATCCGAGCAAACAGGAAGTGGAGTAAAAAAAATCAGAGAAGGGCGGATATGACGTTAGCAAAGCGACAAGAGAGTCAACAGCGAAAAGTAAATAATTAATGTATTTTTGGTCATTTAAAACTGAATTCACGGCTGAATAGAACAAACTCTCGGGTCTCCCGTGCGCAATCTTTGTTGATATTGAATGGTCTTTCGCCGCACTAGAGTGACGCTATTTGTGTCACTGAAATAAACTAATCTGATTGCACGGTACGGTTTGGAGTTGACTCGAATCGCGACGGAGGGCGGACTGACCAGACTGATATATTTTGTAGAAGATATATCAGTCTAGCCTTGCCAGGCAAACCGTTTGATTTGCAAACCGTTTGATCAAACTGTCTGATTTTCACCAAAATTAGCTCAGTTCATCTTCAGACCATACTGGCAAAAAGTTATTAAAAGTTTTTTGAATAATGCATCGAATAATGCATTAATCAAATTGTTGGTTTGATGCCAAATTTATTCTGAAGCTGTAACTCTGCAACTCTTTGGCATTTTGACACCAAACTTTGTGTGTCATTGTCACCTCACACTGACCACACCATAATAATTTGATAACAGCGCTATCTATTGGTCAAAAGTGATAAGCAATTAAATAATATTACTGGTAATTGTATTAACATTTTTTAAGCCATTTTGCATAAAATAATCTAAATTTTTTTTTAATTACTCATTGTTGAAGTTGGTCTGATGCTCCCAGCCATGCTTGCATGACTCGTTGTGCCTTTTTGCGCTTGCTTGACCCTGATAATTGCTGCTTGCAGCTATATTCATTACTATCTTTATTATTTTATAGCCATATTGATATAAAATCAGAAAAAAAATTGTGCAGCCATATGTTGATGCAAAGCAAACCTGGAATGTTTTTTTGTGCAGCCCTATTAAAAAATCTTATGTTTGGTTTTAAGAACAGTTTTGGTAACAATTTTGGTGCTACATCAAAATCACAATCACTGATACAAAATCGTGGGGAAAAACATTGCAATATAATTGTACTGCACAACCTTATGGTGTCAAGTCCACACTTCTCTAAGGTGTGTGTGTGAATGTGTGTACGAGGGATTGATTGTAGCGAGTGCGGGGCCTGATGTCATCTGTCAGCACCATAATGAAGTGCTGGCGACTCCACGCTGGGAGGATGAGCAAAAACAGATACCACGGCCCAGTGCTTCTTCCGCCCTTTCCCTCTCCCGCCTGCCATTTGTCTGTCTGTCCCCACCTCCTGCCACCTCCAGCTGCTGACAGCTCACCTCTCTAACTAGAAGATGTGATTGGTCCATTTCTTCCTGCTCTGCACATGTGAGCAACCTGCAGATGGCTTGAATGGGCTCCTGCTTCACACGCATAATGTGGAATGTGATGGTCCGACGTCAGTCTGCAAGTTTGACAGAAAGATAGAGAAGCAGCTGTCTGACATTCAGAAATACACGGCGGCTATTCCCTTGCTGGCGCGGACCAGTGCTTTTAAAATGGAAATGTATTACTCTCCACGTATCTGGCGATAGAGGACGAATTAAAACCCCTGAAACTGAGAGGCCAAGAGTGATCGTTTCTCAGGCGTCTCGGCTGCGGGACAGTTTGGCACTTGCTGAGCACAGACTGACGTTGCACCTGTGAGCAGTCAACAGAGCTTTCCACTGCTTGTGTTTCCTCATGTCTTGTGCCAGTCAGGCTTGTTCGAAATTCAGGATTGAAGGATTGGCTTCCTTTCAGTTAATAAGTGTGAATTTGAATGGTGTGTTGGAAGTTGAATAAGTTAATAATCGAAATGACAGGAAGAGGAATTTACTGAATTAAAGTGTTAAAGTGTCTTTGAATTTCTTGTAACACAAGTAATGCATTCTAGAAAATAAGTTATTCTTCCACCCTGATTACAAAAGTGAATTTAGTAAATATGATTAAAATGTCATAATTAATAAATTAAAGGGAACCTATAATGTCCCTTTTACAAGATGTAATATAAGTCTCTGGTGTCTCCAGAATGTGTCTGAAGTTTCAGCTCAAAATACCCCACAGATCATTTATTAGAGCTTGTCAAATTTGCTCCTATATCCTATATTCGAGCAAAAACACAGTTTTTGTGTGTGTCCCTTTAAATGCAAATGAGATGCTGCTCCCGGCCCCCTTTCCAGAAGAGGGCGGAGCTTTAACAGCTCATGCTTCAACAACAACAAAGCTGGAGAATCTCACGCAGCCAAAATGAGGATTGTCAGTAACGGTGTTCAACCTTACATTGTTCAAACCGGAGTCGACACTGATGGAGAGACTCAGGAAGAAATTGCAACTTTAAAGGCCTTTGCACACTGAGTCTGAAATTTTCAAATGCGTTTTTTTGTATTTGTGATCCTAAAAATTCGTCATGCACAGAGACCTTGCACACTGAGTCCAATGCGTATTAATGAATCCGTTGCAAAAAAAATCGCAAAACAATACAAAATTAAGTCTAGTTGTCCTCTCTCTTCTTAAAAAGAGAAAAAGAAAGAGGAAATATTGGGTCCATCCAATCCGAGATTGCATAGAGAGAAAGGAGAGTTACACCTCATCAAGGAGCTGCGTGATTATCCCAAGCGTTTCAAAGTTTACTTCAGGATGTCAGTGGCTCAGTTTGATGCTGGTACAATCTGACTTTATATTCTGTCTCTTTTTTTTCCACACGTTGTTTGTCACACAGTGGTACTGCTTTGTGCTGTAGACAACGTGGATCAACTTGTCAGATGGCATACGGTGGCTCTGAATTGTCAAAACGTCTCTCAAAACGCATGCCACGGATGCGAAAAACGTAGAAAATCGAACCTGATCCGAATTATTTTATGATGGATGAAAGTTTCGGAGGCAGTGTGTAAACATGATTGACACAACGTGAGGTCGAATTTATTTTTTAACGTGCGAAAGTTTCAGATGTGAATTTCGGACTCAGTGTGCAAAGACCTTAAGAATGCATCTGGACATTTCTGAATGGTTAGTGGATAAATTTATGTAGTTTCTGTGGAGTTGATTCAACTCAACGACTAGCATTTGCCGTCATGTTAATCTTTTGTGCAAATCCAGCGTTGAACTGACACTCATTTGGGAAGCAGTCCGGCGTAGATCTGTCTAACGTTTTATCCATCTATCGTTTTATCTATTGTATCGTCCTGTCAGTGCCCATGTGGTCGTCTCATGAGAGCACTCAGAGGAAATGAAAATGGTATAACTTTCTTCTTTGTCTCTGAAACAAACTTCACCTTAATGAAGGTCTTAAGTAAGCTTTGTCGGCTTTTAATCACCCCACTATCATCTTGATAATGCACAGTCACGGCTGATGGGATCTGTGTGGCCATCTGCCCTGCGAGTGCGCCAGCTCCACTGGCCTGTCATCATCCATCTTTTATTTAAACACAGAGGATGCATAACAATTACATAATTGCACCTACATTCATGTCATGAATTAATTCAAATAGAAATGTAAAACAAAAATGCTGTACAGAATTAAAACTGATGTTTGACACTGATCCAACATGTGTTCACTTTCAGGGGCCTAGGACACAATTTTAAGGGGAGACACTCCTTCCCTGACCCTAGGCTTTTCCATAGTAGACTTAAATGGGCCAAACTTGTCCTTGATGGCTTCATAAGTAACTTGATATGCCATTAGCCACCGGATGCTTCCAACTACCTTCGTATGACCTTCTCAAGCGAGGCAGATATGATGGCATGTGCTACCCTGACTGGCACAGTGGGCCCTCTCCCAAAATTCACAGCTCCGGAGCCTAGCCAAGACTAGACCCTATTTTTACAGTTCTGTCTGCTGGCATTCACAGTGAGTCTTGGCTTATCTTACTGACACAAAGCTGAAGGTGTGGCGTTCCTTGATTGGCTAACACCAGTAGCGCTGAGCGTGTAATTGACTTCTGTTGGGTAGGAGTCAATTCTGTTTTGGGATAGACTGTCACCTTCCATTAACATTGAGTTCCGAGTGTCCTAAGAGGTTTTAAGGTTTAAGCTTAGCTTAATATTATCTATTTAACTGCTCTGGCATTATTAGATGAGAACTGAATTGAGCTGGATAATGACACTAACTAGTGATGCACCCATCATGATTTTTCATGGCCGATTCCGATTTTTTTACAAGCAAATTGGCCGATTCTGATACCAGCATGAGCATAGCATGAGCAGTTTAAATTAGATTATAATTTCAAGATTTAAAACTAAAACAGAATGGTCTGACTTTAGATTTGTGAAATGATGCTACATAAGACACCTGCACAAAACAAAAACGGCAGACGGACTGAATGAAAATGCAAATTCACTCTCTGACAGTAGGTGGCACAGCGATATAGTGCATCTTTGGGTACTTCTGTACACAAAGCAGTTCTGCACTTATAAACACTACTTTATAGAGGGTATGCATTGACGTCTCTGTCCCGCTGGAACACGCCCCCTCAGCCATACTGAGTGGCAAAAAGAGCCTGCTGCATGACTGGATTTAATAGGGGAAACTGCAAAAATGCGAGTAAAACAAATGATTATCAGTTTAAACTAAATGTTGGACTCGATATAGTGTTCTTACAACTTAGCAAAGATCCAGTGATCCATGGATATTGACATGCAGCCAGGAATCATGTTTCCTGACATTTATATGTACCTGATTTCAATGCCGGGGAAATATATAAAGCAAATTTTATATATCATCTAGTCCTGAAAAAACTTGTATAGTTTTTTGCAGTTTTTATTTAAAACATACAATTATGCAGAATATAAGATGCTAAAAATGTATTTGATTTGGAGTTGTCAATACAATATATAGGCTATGATTTTACCTCAAAATTCAACATATTGACTCAAAATAATAACTTCAAAATCCACGTTTTGCTGCCTGGAGTCCATTTTTTTTCTGTGAATTGCAGCGATCCATTTGCTTCTCTTTTCTTTAGCTTTCGGCAGTCTATAAAAATAGACTGGACAAGAAATCTGAGGTATATCTGTACAGTCAAGTTTCCGAAGTTTGCACAGCTCTCTCCTGGTTTAGATGTTTTGTGTCAAATCTATCTGTATTGGCAATCGCACAGCTCTTTCCAGTTTTAGATGTGTTTTGTGTGTTTTTCGCGGCATTCACGCTGAAAACCAATGCTGAAAGTGATTGGGCGTAACCACAATCACTCCAGCCGATGGTGACATACTCTCTATACAGAGGTAAGAGGAAAAGAAAGTGTCATCGAAACTTTTCTAAAGACTGTCAGTTCCTTTCAGAGATGCATTCATATAAACCCCTACCCCCAATTCAGTATTTATATTTTTATTCCTATATTTCGAGCATCGCGAACACTGAGTTTGCTGTGCCTGGTACAGTATTAACTGTGCTCTCATCTTTTATCTCATCTTTATCTTCAGCGTGTCCCGTCTCTGGCCTGTGTTAACGTCCTGTTTACAGACTTCGTAATACTTCAACAAATGATTGCAATGCAGTTTGTGTGCAATTTCGAAATAGAGATCGGCCAAAATAAAACAAAAAACATCCGGTTGATCGTGTGTTTGGAGCTAAAATCGTCCAGTTCTGATTTATGCATTTATAACACCAACTTTGCAACACTGACACTGTTATTGAACTGAATTCAGTGAATTGAATCAACTGACTTGAGCTGAATAATGACACTATTATCTTCTGTAGAGCTGCATATAGCTGAATTGATCTTGTTCCATAATCCATGAGGTTTACATTAACACTGTCATTTTCCTGTTTATTAATGTGACGCTGCTTTGAAACAATCTGTATTGCATAAAGTGATATATAAATAAATGTGACTTGACTTCATTATAATTCTGGGCCATTTGGAAGTCTGTGAACCCTAATCCCTGACCTTTCCCTCCATGCAGAAAAAGAGTCGTGAAGAGAGCGAAGGCGAGGGCAGTGGGGTAGAGATCCTGGAGAACCGACCCTACACAGACGGCCCCGGCGGCACTGGTCAATACACCCATAAGGTTTACCACATTGGCCAACACATCCCTAGCTGGTTCCGCTCTATCTTGCCAAAAGCTGCTCTTCGTGTGGAAGAGGAATCCTGGAACGCCTACCCATACACCCGTACACGGTGAGTGCCAGAGCTCCTAATAATAAAACCCTCTGGCTCTTTTTCAAGAGTACTCGAGATAAAGATCCAAAACAGCTTTTAATATTCAAGTCAGGCCTTGTTGTTCTGGTCTTAAAGTAAATGTGAAATCAAAATAGATCTGTGTTTACTTTTTTAAAGAGGCCATATTGTGCTCTTTTTCAAAGTCGTGATTTTGTTTTTGGGATCTACTAGCAGTGTTGGGGAAAGTTACTTTTAAAAGTAATGCATTACAATATTGCGTTACTGCCTAAAAAAGTAACTAATTGTGTTTTTTATGAAAAGTAATGCATTACATTACTTTTGTGTTACTTTTTCTCTCCTGGCTTGCTTTTTTTTTTTAATAACAACAAAAAAGTTCTATTTTTGGCCCTTTCACACCAAAAGTGAAATGAATAAGCCTCAGGCTGAAGGAAATGCATATTTACACCTGTACAATAGAGGGCGCAGCTCAAACAAATCTTTCAGCTGTGCTGACATTCTGGATTAAGAAGAATAGGATACAGTAGAAGGAAGTTCAGCACTCTTATCTCTAAATCTAATCTAAAGTAATTTTTGCTTATTAGTATGGTTGAATTAGATCATTGAAGGTCAGCAGCAAAGACATTGGTTAATAAAGTGAGATTAAATTCATAAAGTATATTTGTGTAGTTTAATATAGTTAATTATTACAGGTTTGCATCAAATTCTAAGGTTGCATTTCACAGTTTTTATTCATTTTGAGGAATACTGAATGTTTCCGTGCAAGTGAGATGAATAAATGCATGTTCACATTTAGTCTAGAACTACAATAACCATCATGTTCGGACAGTGCACACAACACCTCTGACTTTTATTTCTCTCAACATAGGGGCAGGAGAGCTGTCAGTCAATAAATGTGAAAAAGTAACTTGTGTTACTAATTTAAAAAAGTAACTTAGATATTTTGTTGTAAATTGAAAAAAGTAATACGTTACTTTACTAGTTACTTGAAAAAGTAATCGGATTACGTAACTCAAGTTACTTGTAATGCATTAACCCCAACACTGTCTAGTAGAACAGGTTTTCATGCTTGAATGTTTAAAAAAACAAGTAGTATTTTTTTAAGTATTGTTCCCATATTTGGCATTGTTGCAGCACCACTCTGTCATTAACACTCTATTTAGTTACAGTCTCTATGAAGCACCTCTTTCCGAAAAGCGCATGTTCGAGCGTGTTTGGTAAAAAATATCCCGCCCTTTACCATAACCGCAAGTTTTAACACACTACTAACGCAACCAGGCCTTGCCCCTTTTTTTGCTTATGCCTTGTGCGGAAATTATTTAAATGAGGAATATTGTGACGTGTTTGTTCCCAAAAGCTTTACAATGGAACCTTTTCATAGAGAAAAACTCCCGCTGGAGGGACTTTGTGCTTTGTAACTTTGCGGACCTTTTTCATGCTCAAAAAGCAGCACTACACACTAAAGAAAGTTGAAAATGTAAAATAGCAGAATAGGACCCCTTTAAAGCATCTTTCTGCTCTCATAGTTTCATGTTGAGTGATACATTTCCACTGCAATAAACATGTATCTGTTATCTAATGAAGGGGTCATGGTAGATATAGACAATGCCTGTGTGAAGAGGGGATAAGCTTGCATGAATCTCTGCGGTAATGCATGACACTGATATGATGAAGTGACATCAGAGTTAATCTCTCCTCGCCTGTCTTGCAGCTACACGTGTCCTTTCGTCGAAAAGTTTTCCATCGATATTGAGACGTACTACAAGCCGGACACGGGTAACCAGAATGACGTCTTCAGCATGTCCTCGGCCGAAAAGAGACAGCGGGATATAGGTAAACTTTCTTTATTTTCATTCCGCATGTTTGATGCATATTTTAAATTGAAGCTTTTAACAGTTTTTGACGTGCAAAATCACAACTGAGCATTTAGAACAATTACATTTACAAGAGGTCCAGTCGTTAGCATGCTTTTTACCATGCGAGCACTGCTTGCTTCTGACACCAGTCTCAAGCAATCCAGCAGGAAGAGTCATGCTCTGGAGTCATGCCTCAGTGTTTAAGATGCAGACAGCGTGCCGCTTCATTGACATAGTACCATGCTGCTGCTGGGTAACGTGCCGCTGCACGAGATCCCCGTTGCACTCTGGGACAGGTACTGGAGGCTTTCTTAGCTGAGCATAGACAGACGCAGACACTGCAGGGGGAAGCGCCCTGTGAATGCTGTTACATAACTCCATTCCTGACTGAAAACATGCACCTTTGTCAGTGTGCTGTGGAGACACCTAGAGGCTGTCTGGGAACACGGCAGTCTGGAAACAGGAAACAACCCAAGATCAGCAACCAATCTGTACTTCGCAACTGTGAATAATTGAAGACCTACAATGTTAGGTTAAGACATGAAAGATTAGAGATCTGAATTAAGAGTTGTTCTTTGAGAAAAAGCAAGTGAATAAACAAAGAACGGTAAAAATCATAAGAAAACTAATGTGTGTGTGTGTGTGTGTGTGTACATGTATATGTATATACTGCATAAAAAAAAATATACTGCATAAAAAAAAAACATTGCTATTTTTAGTAATACATATTCGGTAACACTTTATTTTAGGGTTCTATTCTCACTTTTAACTAAGCTTATTAGCATGCATATTACTAGGATGTTGGCTTTTTATTAGTACTTAAAAAGTACATATTAATGCTTTATTCTGCATGACCTTATTCTACATCCCTTAATCCTACCCAATACCTAAATTTAAATGCTACAAAAACTACATTACTAACTATTAATAAGCAGTAAATTAGTAGTTAAGGTAAGGCAAAAGTTGGAGTTAATAGTGAATATGTGTTCCCTATACTGAAGTGTTACCACAAATTCAAAGTTCCATATATGGACATGAAAAAAGTAATGACCTTTTATAATGGAGCAAGCTGATTCCTAATGCTAAATAAGACTTTATGACACATAAGACAAACAGATAAACCAGGTTTTACAGCCTCAGACAACTCAAGGTCCATGTTATTACCTTTCAGAAGGTTCAATAAAATCTCAGTGATGAACTGATTTCGTTTGCATTAATGGATTTAATATGAACCACCATTTGTGCCTTGTTCACCCCCTCTCCCCCCCAAAAAAAAATGCAATCGCTAATAGAAGCAATTGTCTTTCACAGATCCTATCGATATTGTGAACGATTTCATTGCCCCTCATGAGTACCTAGTTGAGGAGGACCCTAAACTCTACAAGTCGAATAAAACCCAGCGGGGCCCCCTGTCTGATGACTGGATCACAGAAATCAACAACAACCCAGGCAAAATGCCTGTCATGTGCGCTTACAAGTTGTGCAAAGTGGAGTTTCGATACTGGGGCATGCAGTCCAAGATTGAGCGGTTCATTCATGATGTGGGTAAGTGTTTGGAAATGTTCAGACACCTTCTGGGATTCTGGGTAACATATAAGCAATATCACACTCATAGCCGTGCGATATGCCTTTATCGGCCGTAGGTAATCACAGCGTGCTGATATACAGCCATATAGCATGGCTACTCATGTGATATTGCATTTATACAACAGTTCAGTGGCACGAGTGTGTAAATAAATAAGAAATAACAACGGAGTGTCTTTAAAACCCTCTTGTGCAGAACTACTTCATTCTGCCACGGATTCAAATCTCAAGCTGACAGTTTGACCAAGGCTCCGTTACTAGTTCTAAAATGTCACTTTAGAACTAGTAACGAAGGAATGTTGAGTCCCTCCATTGAAAATCATTGTATTTTGTACAGTATTATAGAGAGAGAGAAAGATCGCCTTAGCGAGCATTACCTGTGTCTGATATAACATTCATTCTTCAGGTCGATATTCATAATATTATATACATTATAAAAATCAATTTGAATGTCCGCTGAGGAAAGCAATATTTGTCTTTTTTACAGTTAAGGGAATTTTCCATAACAGCGCTTGTTTACAAAAGTCTGTTTCAATTTAAAAGTCCAACTATGTATTAATGTAACTTTCACTTAATCCATATTACACACTAATGGACCCTTTCTCAATACCAAATACAATATATTATTTATATAACATAATATTTATTGAGCAACAATATTTAAATTAACAACAATAGCCATTATAAATGACAATAGGAAACAAACACAATTGTACAATTCAGTCAAACATAGAAAAGCAGTGCTCTACAGCAGTGAATTTCAATCTTTTTTGAGTAATGGACCCCCGTCATATTTAGAACCGTCCTCAAACACCCCAGAATAATATTGGCTCATTGGTATCATTAATGTCTTTGTGATGACCAAATGCAGTCAAGTATAATTTACTACTACATTAGTTGACTTGTCCAATATTCAGTCATATCGTCAGTTATATTATACATATATTATCTTCTTCTTTTATGGGAATATGTCAAATGTCAGTTATTTTATAAGGACCCCCTAGCATTATGTCAAGGACCACTAGTGGTCCACGGACCCCTGGTTGAGAAACACTGCTCTACAGGATGTAAGTAAAGTATAGCCTTAATATTAAATGAATAAATTTAACATAGCCCAATCGATTTGCTCAGGAACAAGTAATAGATTAATAAGAACAAAGATTGCCTGTTTTATGTACCCAAAATGAATTATATCTCATGTTTATCCCCGAAGCACTGGCCGAGATGAAGCTGTTCTCAGCGGGTACACGAGCACTGAACGGCCGCTGATGGCCTGGAGCTCGCATCTCCGCAAACGTCTAAACAAATTGTAAAATAGGCGCTATAATAAAATATGATTCACATATTTCAGGTCTAAACAACTACATTCTTGCCTAAAAAAAAAAAAAAAAGCTCTTAAAACAACAGTTCGTTGTACAACAAGTGTAGTATTTTTAAAATATATGGTGGATTTGCCCAGTCACCATGACAGTCGCTTTAAGCGAAGTGATACAAACGGCGAAAAGGTAGGAGTGCTGTTATCACTAGAATATCGCACAGCTCTCAGCCAATCAGATTCATAGGATAATTTTCATTTTTGGGTGAACTATTCCTTTAAGCACTGTTTATATATATATAATATATATAAAAATCCAGTGAATTTATTATCACCTTGATGCCAGTACCAGTCAGTGGTATCCTCTACCATATGTCCACTGTTATTAGTGCTGAGAGGACAATTGTCTCTCCAATAGTTCTATATGAGTCAGCTGATCCATCTGTTGCATATGTGTGTGAATTGATGCTTGTTAACATCCTGTTATCGTTGTGCGTGGGTGGGCAGCAGGTGTCAAGCATTTTGTCAGGAAAAAAGCCCTTAATCATTAACCTGCACTTAATGAAAACGAGATTGATGCAGTGCGAATCCAGTGAAAATCTACGATTGGAGAACCACCTCCTCCTGACTACATCAGGGCAGAATTAATTTCCTTTCCATGGGCCGTCCGCTTGCCGCTTAATCTTTTTTATTACTTCGATATCGGCTTGTTTATTGGCTCCTTTCTCTGATAATTTGCAAGCGGACTGTTGTTGTTCCTCATTTGCGAAAGTCTTTAACTTCTTGGGCTGATTTCCTTTTATTTATATCAGTTTTTCCTCTCGCTGTTTCCTGGCCGCTGTGAAAACAATTTTGTTTGCACGTCTCTTCATTACTAAGTACAATTATCTCAAAAGGCTGGTTAACTGCTTCTTTCACACATCTTAATCAATTGAGGAAATCGCACAAGGAAATGAGCCAAACCACACCTCGACCCCAAATGTTGAGCGATCTCATATGCAGACTCATCAGTCTAAAACTAAATCTATAAAAAAAAAAAACATTTTTATTACTTGGAATAAAATGAACATAACCTGATCTAACAAGTAACTAAAACTTAATGAACTAAAACTAAACATTTAAATTGAATGAAAACTCTATAGACACTGAAAAATGACAAAAAAAAAAACCTCTAAATCTACTAAAAATTACTAAATTAGTAAAACTTAAACGCATAAGTTTAACATGGTTGATAGTGTTGAGAAATGTTACTTTTAAAAGTTTTTTCTTATGTTGCTTTGTCACTTTTTATGTAAAGTAATGTTACATTTTCTCACCATCTTGTCTGAGGCTCTTTCTTCCACAACAGAAGTGCTTTGCTTGACTCACAGGCCTAGCAACTGTCCAGAACATTTCAGAACACCTTATCAACTGCAAAGCATTGAGATGCTGACTTATGCATGGGAAACTGTACTCTCATTATCTTCAGAAGATATAATCTACTGTGAACATTTCTTTTTCCCCACAAACTAGTTTGCATGCAGTGACTATGGAAACAATTTGTCTGTGCTAACTTAAGAATTAATCTCACAACATCTTCCCATCAGGGCTGAGGAAGGTGATGGTACGCGCTCATCGACAGGCCTGGTGTTGGCAGGATGAGTGGTACGGTCTGACCATGGAGGACATCCGACAACTGGAGCTGGAGACTCAGCTGGCCCTGGCGCAGAAGATGGCACAGTACAGCTGCAACGAGGAGGGCGGCGAGAACAACGGCGCCGTCACCAGCCCCGAGAAAGAGCTCGAAGGCAAGGAGGCCGTCAGCTCCAACGAAGCGGATGGTACGGCGAGGACCATGGGGGACACGCTGCAGGCACGAGGAGAGCTGACCAAGCAGTGGTCCACCTCTTCCAGGTCCTCACGTTCCTCCAAGAGGGGCGGTAAGTTCCTATCGTCTTTCATGTGAAATTGACCAAAATAGAATAGACTGCTTTGTTGGCCTGGAACAACTATATTTTGAGGGGAATTATTGGTTCATGTCTTACTTACTGATGACCAGTTGCTTTTTTTCCACATGGAGTTATATTAATAAAAACTTAATAAAAAAGCTGCTCTGTTTGTATACCTGTATTTTGAAAATGCATGGTGATCACGAGCTATTAGGATTAAGCTATTAAGCTCAGCTTAAAGGGTTAGTTCACCCAAAAATGAAAATTCTGTCATCATTTACTCACCCTCATGTCGTTCCAAACCTGTAAGACTTTCGTTCATCTTCGGAACAAAAATTAAGATCTTTTTAATAAAATCTGAGCCAGTTCTGTACTGGTTTAGTCCAAATTTTCCGAAGAGACACGATCGCTTTATATGATGAACCGATTTAATTTAGGCTTTTGTTAACATATAAACATTGATCAGAGAACATAAATAGAAGCTCAACTGAACCTGCTTGATGTGCGAAAATAAACCTCATTGCTGAAGCTCAAACGTGCTGCGTAACACAAGAATGAACCTCATTTGTTCTTGCATGTCAAGCAAACATGCTTGAATCTTCATTTATCATAACTGATGTGCGCGTTGATGAATGTTTATGTGTTAATAAAAGCCTAAATTCAGTCTGTTCATTATATAATCACAGTGCTTCCCACAGGTTTGAAATATACTTGCGGTGGTAGCCGGGCGAAAAATCCTCCTATTACCAAAATGGTCACACAAAAATGGTCTACTACATGTGACAAACAAATAATGTGTGATTTTTAACAGTATTTTTATTTATTGAAATTAATTTTAATTATATAGCATATTACATTTAATTACATACTAATATTATGCATTATTATGCATTGTAAATTATGCAAATTACAGCATTTAAATGGTTCACCTTTTCCTATGTTCTCCTTGTTGTCATATAGTGTCTCTCTCAGTGAATGGGACACAGATTTTACTAGTAAAATTTATATAATGAATAATTTATGTGTCAAATAATGTTCTTAGCCTTTTCTTCCTGTGGGGGAAACTACAATAATTTACTATGAATTACATGGAAATCAAATTAAATACAATTTACCAAAATACCAATAATGCCCAAAAGAAAAAACGTTAACGTGTTACTTTTTTAATTATAAACAAGCCCGAAATACACCGGGACTCTTATTTTGAAATGTCTGTACTGCAGACTGATCCTTCAGATTCTTACAATCGTCTAAAACATGTTATATAAAGGCCATGAAGTAGACATTGTAATAATTCATCAACTTGAGTTCATTAGCAATCGCTTGGCATAAATCTGTGCTTTTCATTGATTCAGAATCACTTTAAGCAGTCTGAAACGCTGTTGCGTGAGCTTGTAAAACATGCAACAGCGCCCCCTTGTGACTTTGCAAGGGGACTTTGTAAACAGTTCTGACGCACACAACGCGCAAAAACGAAACGACTAGTTATTCGATCGCGGATGGTTTTATTATCTTGGGCGGAAATAAAAGCATAAGAGGATAAAAATAATAAAAGCAAAAAGGTGTCTCCAAATATAGTCTATGTGTGGGAAGCACTGAATCAGGTGTTTATTTTCAGGGTAATGTCTCATATTAAGCATTGAAACATAGAACTAACATGATTTATCATTTATCTTTAATGTATGGTGTGTGCAGGAAGCCCTTCACGCCACAGCATTTCTGAATGGCGCATGCAGAGCATCGCCAGAGACTCGGAGGACAGCACAGACGATGAGTTCTTTGATGCTCACGGTAATGCAGGTTTGATCCTCCGTTTAAAAGGTGCTCTTGACAATCTGTTATTTACTAAAATCTGAATCCTTGTTCCTCAGAGGACTTCTCTGACAACGAGGAGATCTTTCCCAAGGAGATCACCAAGTGGAGCTCCAATGATCTGATGGATAAAATCGAGACAGCGGAGTCAGAGGAAGCTCAGGGTATGCGAGGGATTATCTTCACCCATCTGACACGCTCTAGGATTGCAGGGGGTATTGCAGGCGGGTGATGCAAAGCATTTTTTCCAATGCTTTGGTTTTGTAATGCATAAGCCGAGCCCACTGGAAAGAGTTTTTTCCATTCATCCTTCAAATACGGAGATTTTCACATCTTTAATAGGATTAGCTGTAAAGGAGCCCCATTGACTCTGAGGAGGTTAGGGTCTGTGTCAAACAGTGTGAGATTATGGAACACTAATTACACAGAATTCCTTGCTGTTTGCGAGACGGATCTCGCTGCTCGCTGGACTCACGGGCCGTGGAGGTTTTTACACTTAGGAAAGCCATGTTCAAATGAAAATCTAACACTAGGTGCCCTGTCATATGCAATGTGTGTTTTGCTAGTTTCAGCCCGACACGGTTATCATTTTCACATCCAGCGCCCACGTTGTTTAAATAGCAAATGCACTCACGTCCATCTGCTCACCCATGGGTTTGCTGGTCTGAAAACAAAGTGTGTTCAGGCACATTGTTGGCGTGTTGCTATTTTGAGACAACTGAAAACAACTGCGCCATTGACCAACAAAAACCTGGTCTGAAGTCAATAGCGCAGTATTTTTTTTTTTGTTATTTAAAGACCGTGTTAGTAATATGTGCCTATAGGCGGGTGTACAACGCACATACACTCTGCTTATTACACACACAGCAGCAGCACACAAACATGCCAGATATTAAAAATAAAATAAAAATACGACGCTATAACCTTGTGCACAAGCAGATCCGTTTACTCTCTGGAGAAGCATTCACTTGCAAATTCCACCATGTAAGTAGCGAATCCGCCATGGTGCAAGCGCATCTGGGGCCCGTTCTTCGTACGTTGCTAACTCGGTTAGCTGGATTTGATTGTTGAAAATTTGGCATGATCTTGGATTGTTTGGTTATTCAACGTTCATCCTGGACTTGCTCCCATAGCAAGCATAGGTGAGCAGGCTTATTTCATGTAAATAGGATTAGATTGCATCTTTTTAAGTGGAATTGATACTTAAAATCTGTCCCAGCCACTGCTACTTTATTTCAAGAGTACTCTGCATATCCAGGGATAGTAATTTAAAATGATAATAATTTACAAATTTTGAAAATATTATAAGGTTGTGTAGTCTCTAATACTATAGACACAATTTTACTCATTGAAAGATTTATTTGTGATGGAATAATTACTTAATGAGCCGTGCATTAATTTGAATGGTGACAGCTATTATGGGAGTGGCTTGATGCAGAGCAGGAGATGCAGAAAACTTGATCTTGACTTTAATTCATTTTTAATTCAAACTTTAATTAATGCTGTCACGTAACAAATCTGCTTCAAAGATAAAATTAAATGAATTGCAAATTACAACATTGAAATAAAAATGTAATGACTGTACAAATGCTCGTGAATCTAAATAATTGGGAATCATGTAAAAAAAAAAACAGTGCACATTTAATTTATGTATTATAACATTTATGTCGTTCTGTCATTTTGTTCGCTTGGCTGTTTCATTATAAAGGTCCAGAAATTCATCAAGGTGTCTTTTCTAGTTATATGATGTCATTACGTTGCTGTGTTGCCGCCAGCCAATCACTGCATTGCTGACCATGGTTTCGAGGAACATGAGAACGAGCAGTAATCCTAAACTTAATCCTGAAGAACTTTGAAGAACCAAATTAGCCAGAGATCAGTTATCACGATTAGAAGATCTAGCATCCGTCAAATCATCTCAGATGTATTAAGCGAGGTACGAAGGTGGCTTTTAAAGGGAATGGGAGATGACACTCTGATTGGTTTATAGCATGTTACGCCCAAAACACACCCATGACTTATTAAGAGACTAGGTAAAACCTACTGTATGTAGACCATGCGCCTGGGTCGTTAAACAAGCAAAAGTGGATTTGGACACGCCCGAAGTGCACCTGCGCCATATGCTTCAGATTATGTACTTAGATCATTAAAATAGGGCCCTAAGTTTTCTTTCATTAGTAACAATAATAATAATATATTTCTAAAATAATTCTATTAATCATATGCAAATATATTTGATATTATTGATAATAATAAATTGATTAATTTATAATTTAATACTATATATGAATTAGTATTCATTTAATATTAGTGATTAAATTTGATTTAATTAATATTAATATATTAAGTAATAAATTAATTTAATAATATATATATATATATATATATATATTATATATATATATATATATATATATATATATATATATATATATTTTTTTTTTTATTATTCACAATTTAGTAGTTTATTAATATTAATAATTATTTGTTGTTTTTCCTTTTCCATCAATGCAGATTAGTTTCAGAACTAATTATGATACATATGTGAATATGTTTTTTCTTGCATTAAGTGCATTCATTTTATGTTTCTAGGTGACTTGTATCAAGAATCTGGGACTGCCAACGCAGAGCGACTCAATGAGGTAATGTCTACAATTGTGCATTTTCACAGAATGCTTTTCCATTAACATTAATGGAAATATAATTCAACTTAAACATTACATAATGCATATTTATGCAGCAGCGCTCTTGGTGTCGAATTATTAATGCAACTGCATCAGTGAAAGACGCATTGATCTACTTGTGCTAATGGAGCAAAAATTCTGCAATGGTCACGCTGTGTTTATGCTGACGTAAAAAGAGGGGGAAAAAGCATTAAAGCTTCTCTGAGGGTATGTTATGCAACAGCTCTTTCAGTTAGTATCAGTGCTACACTATCACTGAGCAATCCCAATGACCTTTCACAGAATGAAACGGCGTCACTGCAAAGGTTGGCTCAGTATATAGTCATAAGGTCAAATTCTCATAGTGTGAAGGGTTTCATGGGGACGTGTCGTGGAAGAGCACGATCAGGGCTTTTTTGGGATGATCTCAGTGCTCTTTAACTCTGGTCCGCAGAGACCCAGGTCCATGCGGCACTCCACGGTCCGTAGGCGTCGGCGTACATCACGCAGACGCCCAGCTGTGAGTCACAGCGACACCCGTCTGTTTAGATCCGGTAGAAATGTAGATCTTGTCATGAGTTATGTAGAGTCAAAGGTGTTTTCCTGTGTTGTTGCAGTTATTCATACAGATCGTGTTGTGTTTGCGTAGAGTTTAGCTGATCTCAGATGTAGTATTTTGTAAAGTTGACACACGTTAGAGATGTAGACAAGTAGTTCTTCTTTTACCATGGAATAATCTTCATTAATCGGACAACAGTGATGCCCACTTTGTCTTTGTTTCTGGAAGTGTCTTTCCCATTCGTTTTGTCCTCAGGATTTTTCTTCTTAAAAACAAAAAACAAAGGTAGCACTTTATTATAAGGTGACGTAGTTACACATTACTTCATGTACTTAATAACAATGCATAATTACAAGTATCTAACCTAAACCAATCCCTAACCCTAATCGTATCTCTATAGTAGGTACTGTAGATGTATATATAGATGTATCTGTGTAGTTAATAAATATTACTCAGTACTTATTTGAGTAAGTACATTGTAACTACATCACCTTAAAATAAAGTGTACCAAAACAGAACAAATCAAGACACATTTGAAAGATAATGGGATTTTTTTTAATCTGATCACAATTATTTGAAATTATGATAACCAGAAAAATTTGTTATAAATATATATGAATTTTAGTGTATATATATTTATAACAATACATATCATTTAGCAGTTTGTGAATGTAATGTAGTCTAATTTCATTATTCATTAGTTTCACATTTTTCCATTATAGTCATTAGTATTTAAATAATAATAATAATAGGTTTCTAACATAACTATATTATTTAATCATATATATTTGATGTATAAAACCTTAATTGTATTTTATTAATAATAATAATAATAAACACATTTAAATGAATTTATCAGTATTTCGCATAATATTAATAATTTATTAATTTTATATTTATAAAGATTTTATTAATTTTATTAATTTATTGAAATTATTTTAATAAATTATTATTATTATTAGAGTATTTAAAAATAAAAATAATTGAATTTTTCCTAGTCTTCGTTGACTTCTTTTTATTAGTATATTATTATTAAAAATAAGAATATTATTTAACAACAGTGTAATGATTCATGCCATTCTACCCTTTTAAAAATCTAACTAGCATGAACAAATAGGATAATTAAATCAACCATGCATCATTTTTTTTGTGTGTGATATTGAGCATAATCATAATTGTTTGTATGACAATGAAGTCAGCCAAAATTTCATAATCGACATATAGACAGCTGTAGAAAAATACTGTACTTATGAGTGTGAATGAACTGCTCTCTCCTCATAAACCAGCAGTGATGTTATGTTTTTTATGAATTTCCTTATCAGAATATATTTTATATCAGATATATTGAATAATATTAAATGATATATTAGAAATCACCACTTCTATATTTTATTCTCTAACACTACAACACCTCCACGTTATCTAATGCAATATAGGTTGCTAATTTTAACTGAGGTCATCTGAGCAGCCACACATGTGACATGGTTTCTACAGAAGCATATGTCTGCGTATCTCATGGTTGGTCTGTCTTGAAAGATTTGTGTTTTCTGTCTATGGAGATTTTGAATGGGATATGTACTTCCGGAAGGCTGCTGTTGCGCTCTGTAGGGTGTTGTTCATTAGTAAGTCGTCCTCTTTCACAATAGCATGTTGTCACGAGTGTGTGTGGATGTTTTAAATGAACCGAATGCAGCTGCAGAAACAGCCGTCCAAATGTGTCCCTCAGGACTGTTCCTCACAGCAGTGCTTACAGCCGTCCAAGATCCACGTCCTCCTCCTGGTCCTGCATGGCGGCAACATCCTGGATACGGGCAGCGGAGACCAGAACAGCAAGCAGGGGGACGTCAACACCATCAGCAGCGCGTTTGATGCTGTGATGCGGGTTCATTACCCAGCTGCATTGGGCCGCATCGCCATCCGCCTGGTCCCGTGTCCGGCCGTGTGCGTGGAGGCCTTCTCTCTGGTGTCAAAGTGAGTGTAAAACACACACACTCAATCCATTCAGGACACTAAACATGACATCTGGTAGTCAGGAGGTACTGTTGGGGAGTAGCTAACTTTAAACTAGCAACAATTCCAACTTTTTTACCTTCTAGTACCATGACATTTATTGCTTAATGTTTCCCTGCATTCAAATAAAGAGATGTTACGTCGCTGTTGATATTGATTCATTCATTGCACTTTTGAAAACGCATTGCGGGATACAGTTCTGAGCTGTGTGCTCTGGTTGTAAACGGCGCATTTTGGCAAATGTAGCAGGTCAACCGAGTATTGCATGCATAATGCAGAAAGACTGGTATGGTAGTATGCCACTCTGCGTGCTAATTCAGTACATAAAACTGCTTCTCGCTGGTAATAACCCAGCATGCTCTCTGTTCTTGCGTCCTTGACACAGTTTGAGTCCCTACAGCTATGACGAAGGCTGCCTCTCCAACAGTCAGGATCACATCCCTCTGGCCGCCCTCCCCCTATTGGCCACCTCTGCACCACAGTACCAGGACGCCGTGGCAACGGTCATAGTGCGAGCCAATCAGGTCTACGGTGACTTCATCAAATCCCTGGAGGGGGCCACTTTCACTGGCCAAGTCAGTGGTTTGGGTTTTTCTCTATGTAATTATTTACTGATTTGAGCAATGGAAAAATCGTTTGCCAGTGAAATATGCATCTAGTTTGTATGGAAGCTTGTTTCCCCCACTAAATAAAAAAATAAAAAAGGGGAATTTTTTATCTCACAATTGGACATTAAAACACTCAATTGTGAGATTATATCTCACAATTCTGACTTTATATCATGCAATCCTGACTTAACTCGCACTTTTGACATTAAAACTCACAATTCTGACTTTGTAACTCATAATTCTGACTTTATATCTCGCAATTCTGACTTTATATCTCGCAATTCTGACTTTATATCTCGCAATTCTGACTTTATATCTCGCAATTCTGACTTTATAACTCGCAATTCTGACTTTATAACTCGCAATTCTGACTTTATAACACGCAATTCTGACTTTACAACTCGCAATTCTGACTTTATATCTCGCAATTCTGACTTTATAACTCACAATTCTGACTTTATAACTCGCAATTCTGACTTTATAACACGCAATTCTGACTTTACAACTCGCAATTCTGACTTAACTCGCACTTTTGACATTAAAACTCACAATTCTGACTTTATATCACACAATTCTGACTTTATATCTCGCAATTCTGACTTTATATCATGCAATCCTGACTTAACTCGCACTTTTGACATTAAAACTCACAATTCTGACTTTATGTCACACAATTCTGACTTTATATCTCGCAATTCTGACTTTATAACTCGCAATTCTGACTTTATAACTCGCAATTCTGACTTTATCTCGCAATTCTGACTTTATAACTGCTGACTTTATATCTGAATTCTGACTTTATAACACGCAATTCTGACTTTATAACACTGACTTTATAACTCGCAATTCTGACTTTATAACACGCAATTCTGACTTTATAACTCACAATTCTGACTTTATAACTCGCAATTCTGACTTTATAACTGGTAATTCTGACTTTATATCACGCAATTCTGACTTTATAACGCAATTCTGACTTTATAACACTGACTTTATAACTCGCAATTCTGACTTTATAACACGCAATTCTGACTTTATAACACTGACTTTATAACTCGCAATTCTGACTTTATATCTTGCAATTCTGACTTTATAACTCGCACTGACTTTATTCTGATTTATTACTCGCAATTCTGACTTTATATCTCTCAATTCTGACTTTATTACTTGCAATTCTGACTTTATATCACACAATTCTGACTTTATATCTCGCAATTCTGACTTTATATCTTGCAATTCTGACTTTATAACTCGCAATTCTGACTTTACAACTCGCAATTCTTTATAACACGAATCTTTATCCTAATTTATTGTTAATGTAATTCATTTTCCAGGAGCTCTTTGCTTCTACCTTCAGTTAAACTGCTAACAGTGATTGTAATTAATTACCTAAAGTATATTATTTGCTAACTACATTCTTTAAATTGTAATGTTGACATCCATTTTCTGTAAAGCTGCTTTGAAATGATATGTATCGTGAAAAGCGCTATACAAATAAATTTGAATTGAATTGAATTGAATTGAATTCTGACTTAACTCGCACTTTTGACATTAAAACTCACAATTCTGACTTTATTATTGCAATTCTGACTTTATATCACTTCTGACTTTATATCATGCAATAATCTGACTTTATATCACGCAATTCTGACTTTATAACACGCAATTCTGACTTTATAACACGCAATTCTGACTTTATAACACTGACTTTATAACTCGCAATTCTGACTTTATATCTCGCAATTCTGACTTTATATCTTGCAATTCTGACTTTATAACTCGCAATTCTGACTTTATAACTCGCAATTCTGACTTTATATCTTGCAATTCTGACTTTATAACTCGCAATTCTGACTTTACAACTCGCAATTCTGACTTTATATCTCGCAATTCTGACTTTATAACTGCAATTCTGACTAAACTGGTAATTCTGACTTTACAACTCGCAATTCTGACTTTATAACTGGTAATTCTGACTTTATATCACGCAATTCTGACTTTATATCTCACAATTCTGACTTTATAACACGCAGTTCTGACTTTATAACACTGACTTTATAACTCGCAATTCTGACTTTATATCTTGCAATTCTGACTTTATATCTCGCAATTCTGACTTTATTACTCGCAATTCTGACTTTATATCTTGCAATTCTGACTTTATATCACGCAATCCTGACTTAACTCGCACTTTTGACATTAAAACTCACAATTCTGACTATATCACACAATTCTGACTTTATATCTCGCAATTCTGACTTTATATCTTGCAATTCTGACTTTATATCTCGCAATTCTGACTTTATAACACGCAATCTCTATATCCTAATTTATTGTTAATGTAATTCATTTTCCAGGAGCTCTTTGCTTCTACCTTCAGTTAAACTGCTAACAGTGATTGTAATTAATTACCTAAAGTATATTATTTGCTAACTACATTCTTTAAATTGTAATGTTGACATCCATTTTCTGTAAAGCTGCTTTGAAATGATATGTATCGTGAAAAGCGCTATACAAATAAATTTGAATTGAATTGAATTGAATTGAATTCTGACTTAACTCGCACTTTTGACATTAAAACTCACAATTCTGACTTTATTACTTGCAATTCTGACTTTATATCATGCAATTCTGACTTTGTCATGCAATTCTGACTTTATATCACGCAATTGTGACTTTATATCACGCCAATCTGACTTAACACGCACTTTTGACATGAAAACTTAAGATTCTGACTACCACACAATTCTGACTTTATAACTCTCAATTCTGAGAAAAACAGTCAGAATTGTGAGATAAAAAGTCACAATTACCTTTTTTATTTTTTATTTCATGGTGGAAACAAGCTTCCATAAGTTTGTTTGCTGAGGAGTCTTAATGTAAAAATAGCCTTTGGGATAAATTGCGTTATTTACAGCATTTGGTTTTCTTACTGAGTAACATCACACAAAGTGTTCTTAATCACAAAGTGATATCACATTTGTCTGTGTTTGATTTCTTTGCAAAAGTCTCTTTTGAGGCTGATTATCATGTAAACATGTCACATTACATGATTACATGAATTCACAATCACAATCAAGTGTTGTGAATGTCCTTTCATCTTTATATTGTCATTTATCTCATTCATTGCCCATGAACATGACTTTCTGTTTGTGATGTAATGTGTGTCTGTCTGGTATTTGTGTGCAGGTGTGTCTGATTGGTGACTGTGTTGGAGGGATTCTGGGATTTGATGCTCTTTGCAGCAGCAACATCACAGTGTCAGAGAGTCAAAACAGCAGCAGACGTGGCAGCATTGTCAGTGTGCAGGTAAACACACATTTGCACACACACAAAGCCTGGTCATCCAGACAGTGATTAATTACCCTTAAAGGTAGGATAGGCTATGTTTTTCATAAACACTTTTGGTAAACTCTCTTCACATCCTGACAGCAATCAATAATCGTAGTTGTCTAAATATTAAAAACATGTGGACATATCTGTGGAAGTCTCAGGACCAAAAAATGTTTGTCCAATCATTCCATTCAGTCCAAATTAAAAGAAACAACAACATTCAGACAGGGTCAAAATAGGTTCTGCAACAATGTAAATTATAAGAAAAATTAGTTTTTGAACATTAAATGATGTAAACGTATTCTAGTAGACCCCATAAACTAAATTATGAACCTTTAAATGAGCATAATAGGACCCCTTTGATAAATAACTTAAGAGATAAGACAAATTGAATCATTTTGAATTAGTTAAAAGTATGTCATTTACTGTAATGCATCACATTCTTTGTTTCAAAAGAGCATAAATATCCTGTTTTCCATCATATGACCCCTGTAATACTAATTACTGATTCACTTCCTCCGCAGGACAATGACCTATTGTCACCAGGGATCATTATAAACAGCACTCACTGCTCGGGTTCTGGCTCGGGTTTGTCTCTGGAGGGCAGTCGGCACCTCAGCCGTAGTAATATTGACATTCCACGTTGCAGCGGTCCGGACGACCCCAAAAAACAGCTGCCCCGGAAGCGCAGCGACTCCTCGACCTATGAGCTGGACACCATTAAACAGCACCAGGCCTTCCTGACCAGGTGAACCACAGTCGTTCTTTTGTTCCTCACCCAGTTTGTTTATCATTCAAGTGAGCGTGTCTGTTTTATTTATCATAATTATGTGCACCATGGACTCTTTTTACAGACAGTGATGACATGTTTCCACAGTAAATCTAGCAAAGGTTTATATATTTTCATTTTTATCAAATTTTATGTGCATTCATAACACTATACTTTCTTATATTACCTTGGCATTAATTTACAGAAAACTAGTTAACGCTGCTGCGTGAGTGTTTCTAATACAATGGCTGAGCGAGTGATGGCAATCAAGCTCCCTATAATTTTTTTCCTCTTTTGAAAAGTCCTAGAAATGCTGTTGTGGTGTTTACCCAACTATTAACGACTTAAAAGGATTCATATACTGATATTAATATTGGCCAATATTAGCATTTCATTAACTTGTTAGTTAAGTCTGGTTATGTTTGATTAGAAGCAGACAATAAATGCTGGATTTTAAAACATATAAGGTACATTCAAATATTACAGATATTTTATAACAGTGTTCCCATGATCATGGAAGACCTGGAAATAATAATATATTTTTAATTGCTTTTCAGTTCTGGAAAAGACATGAACAAATATGAAATAAATAATGAAAATATTTCATTGAGTAGATTTTAGGGATGCACTGAATTTCCGATAACCAATAATTCTTTATATTTGAAAGCTGATAAATATATTGGCTGATAAATCTAAATTCAATTTTTTTTTAATTTTTGAGAGCCTGATTACAAGAACAAAAGTCTCACCATTAAAAGCCATGTCCAAAGCACACAATTATAATGTTCTCATTCTAATTTTATGTAATCTATATGACAGACTTGCACTGCACATATTGCACTTAACTGTATTTTCCTTTTAGAAGTGACTCCAATAATATTTCAAGCAATTCAGAACCGTTATGGCAAACAGTGTGCATCTGAAGTGTCTCATCTTAAGGAAATAATCCATTATTTATCGGCATTAATATATCGGCTAAATTTCCTTATCGGACTGATAACGATAACATTAAAAATGAACATATATCGACCGATACCTATATGGTGACCGATATATCAGTCATCCCTAAAAGATTTTCATCAAATCAGTCTTTTCAGTCAAATATTTTAACCCTTAAATGCATGACTGTTTCGCCAATCATTCTTACATATTCGGGTCTTTATCGACCCGGATATATATCTAACACGGAAGGATCTCTACCTGTCGCGATAGTATAAAACTCCTCTGATATTAGAGTAACAATTACAGAAGAATAAAATAAATCACATTTTGTTACCTTTTGGAGCTTGAAAGAGCTCAGTTTGAGCAGATGTTTTATGCCATCACCACTGTCCTCGTCAGAGCTCATTTCCCAGTAAATTCAGCAAATAATGGGCTAATTTTATGTTTGAGGTCATTCATGATCTCAAACGTATTCTCAAAGCTTTTCAACATCAACTTTTCAAGAAATTTTCAACATCTTCAAAATCAATATTTGAGCACTAACAGCTTCACCAGATTCATCCTGAGTGTTACAGTCATATTTGATTGCGTTCAGTACTTGCTCTGCAGTAAATCGCTGAGCCATTTCATGTTTTTCTTATTTTGTTTTCTGTCTAAATGAGTCAGTACTTCAACATTGTGTATCAGACATTGCCATCTTGTGGAATAAAGGTGAATTGCTCTTATTCTGTCATCTAAGATTCAATTATTGTTGTGCAGAAAAAATATACGTACACTTATACACACCTCGGGTCGTTTGCGACCCTATACAATTTTTACAAAAAATTTATACAAAAATAGGCATTCTTTTATAATTTTATGATTTTTTTCTTGTTATATTCTTTATAATGAATTGATTGAGGAGTACCAAGAAAGTTGATGTGTAACTTTAAAAAATGAACGAGGAGGAGGGTAGTGAATGACGTCCCGGGTCACTAAAGACCCGAGGTATGCATTTAAGAGTTAAAGGAATCAAAGTGGTTCAGAAAATTAAATAATTCTTTAGCAAATTGGTCTGAATCAAAATCAAAATTATTCTATTTTCAAAAATAGAAAAAAATCCTTCTCTAAACTTTTTGTTTATGAAATGACAATTTTTATTCCACAAAAGTGTGAGCTCCACAATAGTTTATTTTAAAAATGTATATTAGTTATAGATATTTGCTGAGGTCAGTGCATCCCTACTTGTGACTGTTGTAAAAATG
The DNA here is from genome assembly GCF_018812025.1 of Megalobrama amblycephala. Lineage (NCBI taxonomy): Eukaryota > Metazoa > Chordata > Actinopteri > Cypriniformes > Xenocyprididae > Megalobrama > Megalobrama amblycephala. The sequence continues at coordinate 58,371,566 of NC_063045.1, forward strand.
TGTATAATAATGTAAATTGTGTATATATATAGTCTGCACTCCAGCGTTTTGAGGAACGATCCGGGTTCGCGTCGGTCCAGCAGCAGTACCATGCTAGAAGGAGGTGGCGCTCTGGGAAAGTTTGACTTCGAAGTGTCCGACTTCTTCCTCTTCGGCTCTCCACTAGGCCTGGTCCTCGCTCTGAGGAAAACTGTGGTCCCTTCTTTGGACGGTATGTTAACCTTGAAAACTCTTAGTATAGTTTCTAGTGGAAGAAGAGTGATGAAAGAGAATGAAATCCTGAGAGGATTGGATGCCAAAGCAATCATTTAAACTGTATTACCCGGATTGTGTAATCTCTATTGTTCGTGCTGTTTTTGTTCTGAAGTCCAAATCTTTTAAAGGCTTCAAACATATTAATCCTAAAAGCAACTTAAATTTGCCAGCAGATTACTAGAGGTTGTTTTAGAGGGCTGGTGTCACAGAGGAAAGTGAACAGTATGCTGACAGGAGATTCCCAATCCAACATCTGTCATGTAAAGCTCGTCAAACAAAACAAAAACAAGGATGAATGTGTTGAATGAAATACACTGAAGGCATAACCTCCTGCAACACCAACAGCAACTTTATTTTTAGCTAGTTTATGGTGAAAGAAAATACTGAAGTATGCTACCGTTCCGAAGTTTTGGGTTAGTGAGATTTTTTTTTTAATACTTTCATTCGGCAATGCATTAAACTGATCAAAAGTGACCGTAAAGACATTAATAATGTTACAACAGATTTCTATTTCAGATAAATGCTGTTCTTTTGATTCATCTAAGAATTCTGAAAAAAGAATTCCACAAAAATATTAATCGGTACAACTCTTTTGAACATTGATAATAATAAGAAATGTTTCTTGAGCAGCAAATCATCTTATTAGAATGATTTCTGAAGGATCATGTGACACTGAAGACTGGAGTAATGATGTTGAAAATCCAGCTTTGATCACAGGAATAAATTACATTTTCACATAGAAAATACTTCTTTAAATTGTCATATTTCACAATATGACTTGGTGAGCATAAGAGACAATCTTACTGATGCCAAACTGTTGAACAGTAGTGTATAACTGCATGATTCTACTTCTAACCAGCTGAGAATATATATATATATTTTTTAATTAATCTTATATATTTTATTTTAATAAATGTATATTCTAACACCAGAATTTTAGATCAATTTAATACATATTTTTCTTTTGTGTTTCCTTCCTGCAGTGGCTCATCTTCGTCCGGCGTGCCAGCAGGTTTACAACCTGTTCCACCCCGCAGATCCGTCCGCTTCACGTCTGGAGCCCCTGCTGGAGAAGCGTTTCCACCTGATGCCACCGTTTAGCGTACCCCGCTACCAGCGCTTCCCGCTGGGTGACGGCCAGTCGGCCCTGCTGGGTAAGAGTGGAGAGATTTCTCAGTCAACACGTACACCTGCTAAGACCCGGATTACACCTGGTACTTATAATATCTATCACAAGTGGTCAGGCGAGACAGATTGCTGTTTTTCAACTTGTATTAACATGCATCTCAAATGTGTGTCCTCTGACCACACATGATTGGATTTAAAGAGGATGGTCTCTTGATATTGTTGACTACACACCAGTGTTATTTCAGTATCATTGAAATACGATTATAGTTGTCATTCATTTTTATATTTTCTGTGTTTTTGTCATGTTTATTAGTTTTGTTTTGTCTTTTAATTTATTTTGGTAACACTTTACTTTAAGGTTAATTTGTTAATGTTAGTTCATGTATTAACTAACATTACCTAATAATGAGCTATATATTTGTTACACTATTTAATCTTTGTTAAAGGGTTAGTTCACCCAAAAGTGAAAATTCTGTCATTAATTACTCACCCTCATGTCATTCTACACCTGTAAGACTTTCGTTCATCTTCGGAACACAAATTAAGATATTTGTGATGAAATCCGATGGCTTAATAAGATTAATAAATTCTGTAGTAGAATTTTTAGAATTTTGTAGAATTTAAAAAAAAAAATGTTTAATTGTATTTCACTTAATATTATTTTATTTCAAGTAAAAAAAAATGTAATGGTTTTAGTTTTTAGTTAACTACAGTGCATGTATAATTATTATGCAAGTTAATGTTTTGATCATTTTTTTTTCCAAGCACATTTTACCAATTCCAAGCCACATCAATCTTAATAACTTCTATTAATTTTGTATTTAATCATTTATAAGTGATATATAGTTGTTAATAAAGGCTGGAAGTAAGAAAACGCCTTATATTCAGGTGTGCATAATTATTAAGCAGGTTTCCTTTTACATGTAAAATGGACAAAAAAAGAGATTTAACTCAGACTGAAAAGTCAAAGGTTATTAAATGCCCACGAGAAGAATGCAATACCAATGCAACACTAGAAATTGCAAAATTAAGGCATGACCATTGGACAGCAAAATACTCATTGGTTCAGCAGGGTCAGACAAAAACAGTCCAAGAAGGAAAAAAAAAACTGCACAAAAATAAATAAATTAGGAATTTAGTTTATGAATTAGTTATGAAACCATCAGGAATCCTTTATTCTCCAGTGCCACCATTGTAAGAACATAAAATATGGTCAAAATATCAACTTGCATAATAATTGCAGAATAAACAACCATGCTGAATACATCACTCACATGTAATGTCTCAAAAAAGCCACACATAACTGGCTAGTTTACATGTTTTATTGCAATGGATGATTGACAGGTGAGTAGCCGTTCTTTTGTCCAGGGTGCATCTGGACATATTACAGTAGCGTTTACACTATAAATGCAATGTGGTCACATGCATTTCAAGCTATATCACATTTTGGACTCCCGTTTACATTTGAGAAATCATGATTGTAAACGGGGCCTGCGTGTGATTGCATGTGTATTAAAGCAGATATTTTTATGGTTTAGTTTAAAGAAGCACTTGTAAAAGAGCATCGTCCATCACTGCAGTTCCGGCGTGAGTTTTGCTTCACGACTGGTGTTCCCGTGCCTCTGTTTGTGTCATTTCTGTCTGTTATTTGTCTTTATTTTCTGTTTCTTTGTCTCTCTCCCCTTCACGTCGCTCTCATGTCTCCACGTCCCTCATGCCGCTGGGTTTGACATGTGGCAGTGGAAACCATCCAGAGTAACCCTCACCTCCTGTTGGAGAGTGTGAGCTTTGCCGCCCAGCGCTGTCAGGATGGCATCAGCGAGACTTCCATTCCCGTCCCTGTGCTCAACTGGCAAGCCATGCCGGCCCCCGCCGAGTGTGTGTAGCCATTCCTGGTTTCTTGCATCCCTTTAGTGTAAACACCCTGTTATGTGTGTCACCCCTGTGAGGCGTGTGCCCTCATTTCACATAATCTGTGTTTGTGCGTCTGCTTTGACATTGATTCTGTCATTTGGGTTTGTTGTTTTTGAGTTTTACTGGGATTTCCTGCCACTGGATGCTGCAATGTGGAAATGATGGTATTGAATTTAGAGGTGAAGTGTGTATTTTTTCAATGCTTAAATGCTTTTTTCTATTTTTATTTAGTGTAGACACAATTATAAGGCATTTATATGTATACTTAAAAAGAGTGTTACATTTCACCACAAAATCATAAAGAAAAATCATACTTCACATGATAATTAAAGTCTACCTGTAGTCTACCTTAAAACTCATCTTTAATCACCAAAATGACCAATTTAAATGTTTTTTTTCCTGTGAAAAAAAAATTTCTTCATGCCTTAAAATAGTTTGAATGTAACTGCTTCATTTAGTATACGCGGATCATTAATATGCAACTTAGCCCCACCTCCATTTGCTCACGCCAGCTCAGAGATCCACTCGGTCAACTTACTGAGGTAAACGCTGCACAATGGTATCGCTCTTTACAACATTGGACACATAACGGTAATTAATATGATTAGCCTTTTGCTTGACTATGTTATCAAATAGCTACTGCTAATGTTATACAATGTTCTCGTTCACCATCTCGGAGTCAGACAGCTGCCTTCTAACAATCAGTATCCTTAAAAACACTTTACAACTCAGAACGTCAGTGGAGAAAGGCATATAGTTCATCATAACATCGTAATATACATCACTATACTGCTAAATCTACATGATACATTTCATATAAACAGAAAAATATACCAGGATAACCTGGCTTCTCTCAAGACTCCCCTGCTAGTTCACTGTTAATGATATGCTAAAACCTGCCAGCACATTGAAGTGATTGGTTACAAGGTAGTTTGTGATGTCAGCAATTTCAAACCGCGGGTTTGAGACTCTTTTTTTCACTGCAGTTTTAAGGAGAAAATACTCAGCAATGGTGTTGACTTATGAATTTGCACATGGTTTGTCTTAAAGAATATTAAAAACACCACATAGACATATAAACAACATTAAACACTTGATTTTCACCACAGGGAGACTTTAAGCATATTTCACCCCCAATACTTAGAACTGTAAAGCATCCAGATGTTTATATGTATATATATATATAGTTTATATATATATATATATATATATATATATATATATATATATATATATTGTTATGAAAATAGTCCTAAAATAGATATTTCTTTCTTTTGATTCTGGTGTGAAATATAACCTAGACATGTTCTTGAAAGATGTCATGAGTTTTGCCCATGAGCGGTCCAACCTTTGGGGAAACTTGTTTGGAAACTAGCGCTATTTTGCAATTTCATTCAATGCAACTAGTACTGCAGAAATGACACACTCCACCTTTAAAATGACAATACAGCAAGAATAATAAGAAAAGTGTGAATTCAAGCTTGACTAATGACAAATCCTGATTCTGAAGATGGGCTTGCATGTGTATTTGGTAGATAATGCCCCATGAGGACTTCATGTAAAAACATTAAATCTAAAAAGTCTAAATTCCTCCAGAATAGAAGGAACTGATTAAAATGGACTCTGGGGCAGTATTTACTTCTTTTATATCTCTTTGGATTTGTGTTTGCATCTTCTTTTCACTTCCTTTATTCATTTTGAATTAAATGGCCCTTTTACAAATGTATAATGTTTCAAGCTCTGATCCAAAATCTAGTGAGATCGCAACAATACCTGTGATGCTTTCTAGATAGAATGCTGCCTAGATAGGCAGCTCACTAGGTTTTGGAACTGAGGTTTAATCAGTACTGGAAAATTGTCAAATTTCTGGGCCCTAATTTCCCTGTCAGTTCCTGGTCCCTGCGAGTAATTACTGGTTTTGTTCCTCACAGCGGATGTGATGCAGTCCCACAGCATTATGTTTGGGGATCACTCCAATCCTTCGTCTCCGGCATCCATTCCAGCCTTCCGCGGGACCCGCAGGGCCAGCGAGACCAGCATCGCTAGCCAGGTGTCGGGGTTAGCGGACAGTTACACCGCCTCCAACATCGCCAACAGTAAGTTAACACATGGTTAGGTTAAATGGAATAACAAGAAAAATAATCTAGATATCAGGCTGCATTTATCTGATCAAAATTACAGTAAAAACACTAATATTGTGAAATATTACGACAAATTATAATTATTTTAAAAATGTAATTTATTCCTGTTATCAAAGCTGAATTCATCATTACTCCAGTCTTCAGTGATCTTTCAGAAATCTAATATGCTGATTTGCTGCTCAAGATTTTTTATTATTATTAATATTATTTATGTTGAAATCAGTTGTGCTGCTTAATATTTTGGCTGAAACCATGATACATTTTTTCAGTATTCTTTGATGAATAGAAAGTTTAAAAGAACAGCATTTATTTGAAATAATGTTACTTTACTGTAACATTTGATCAATTTAATGTGTCCTTGCTGAATAAAAGTTTTCATTTCTTTAAAAAAAAAGTCTTCCCCAAACTTTTGAACAGTAGTGTGCTGCAAAGCAAAAACATTTTAAAGGATTAGTTCACTCCAGAATTCAAATTTCCTGATAATTTACTCACCCCCATGTCTTCCAAGATGTTTTTGAGGAAAACATTCCAGGATTTTTCTCCATATAGTGGACTGCAACGGTTGAAGATCCAAATGTCAGTTTCAGTGCAGCTTCAAAGAGCTCTACATGATCCCAGACGAGGAATAAGAGTCTTATCTAGAGAAACCATCGGTCATTTTATAGATAAAAATAAAAATGATATACTTTTTAACCACAAATGCACTGCTTTGTGATGCGCCACGCATTGCGTAATCACGTTGGAGAGGTCATGCGTGACATAGGCGGAAGTAAGGAGCAAGTGGTTACAAAGCGAAAGTGCAAAGAATAAGTCAAATGGCCAGTAAGTCAAACAAAAAAAGGTAAAACAACGATGTTGTACGATTTTGAAGTTGGAGGAGAAAATGAGCGTGACCTTTCCAACGTGATTACGTAAAGCATGGTGCATCACAGAGCAGTGTATTTGTGGTTAAAAAGTATATACATTTTTTTTCTTTTTTAGAAAATGACAGATCGTTTCACTAGATAAGACTCTTATTCCTCGTCTGGGATCATGTAGAGCTCTTTGAAGCTGCACTGAAACTATAATTTGGACCTTCAACCGTTGAAATCCACTATATGGAGAAAAATCCTGGAATGTTTTCCTCAAAAGCCTTAATTTTCAACTTTTCAACTGAAGAAAGAAAGACATAAACATCTTGGATGACATGGGGGTGAATAAATTATCAGGAAATGTTCATTCTGAAGTGAACTATTCCTTTAATGCTGCAACTATCACATGTGTCATGCTCACCTTTTGACTACTGTTGTTTTGATGTTGTTGTTGTTTTTTCTCTAGTAACACACGCATGCCAACTTAGACTCTCCAAAAAGCTCAGTCTTTTGTCCCAATTGGCCCTCCCCTATAATAAAATCAGCTCCCGAAGCTCCTCCCTCAAATCCTGCAAAGCACAAAATAAGCAGCAGGTAGAAAGGCAGGATTCCAGCAGTTTGGATGATACAGATCAGAGCATCTCTCTAGGCTTTGAGCCCTCACCCTCGCTCGCCTCAGACCCGCCATCGCCGTGTGTCCCGCTGGACATCGAGCAAGGTACTTGGAGCGTGGGTAGAGGTCCGGTCAGAGGGTCTCCTGACCCTCCAGATGCACCCGCTCTCCTGTTTGCCTGCGTTAGTTTCTACCATTGCTGCCTTCCCTGCAACCCTCCTACTGCCTGTTTTAGCCCTCCGAATCTTCAGCCTGTTTTCTTGCTGACCTCCCCAGCGCTGACGCCTTTGTTTTCCGAATTCATGCCCCCATCCTTTAAAAGCTCAGCGCTGGTGCTCTGGTTCTTCATCTCTGGAACCCTGAGCCGCTCTGGGTTTGCTCTGGATGATGAAGACCTTCTGAAGATCCTTTGAAAGGACGTTGACTTGTCTTGCTCCCATTATCTGGCTATGCGTCATGCTTACGGCCTGTATGTCTTCTGTTAGCGGTCACTAAATTCACACTGTCAGCCCAAATCCGATTATTTGTGTATCCGATTGGAATCGTTGTCGAATAATTGTAGCTCGAAACAGATCAGAATGCATTTCATGTGATTTTTGGCCGTTCACACTTGCTAAAATCTGACCTGATTTCAATCAGACATGCACAAAAATCGGATTTGGACTGATAGTCTGAACGTAGCCTTATAGATAAGGATGGGAATCATAAGGAATTTAGTGTTTCCGATCGCACATTTTTTAATTTTTTTAGTACTTTTGAGGAAAAGGTCTCAACTATGTACTAAGAAAAATGACTTAATTAAAATATAAATTTTTAAATGACTATTATAATATTGTTATAATTATATTAAAACCTACTGTTTTTGGTAACATTTTAATGCAATAAAAAGTTTTTTTGCTTATTATTCTGCAAATAATAATATTTATATAATATATTATTTTTGCACACAATATAATATATTATTTAAGCAAATAATATATATATTTGGGTGATTTACTAAATTGCTAATTATGATCAGGGGCATGAATTGAATATTATTATTTAGAAAAATGAATTACAAGAAAATATTATTTTTATATTAATATTCAAATATAATATATTACTTGGACAATATTTCAAGCTAGGAAGAAAAATTGCTCAAATTTGCGTACGAATCGGGGAAATTAATTGCTACATTTGTGGTAATGCATTAATCATTTTTATTCCATAATTTTTCTTTAAAATTAGTCACACCAAGTTAATATTACTTTTAAGTACCATTTATTCCAGGTCTGTTTCAAATTAGGACATGAGTGAGTTTTTTTTTTTTTTTTACTGATTAATTTAAAACAACATATATATATATATATATATATATATATATATATATATATATATATATATATATATATATATGTGTGTTGTCTGTAAATACAGTCTTCCCAGTCAAAATGGAACCAGTTTTGAATAAAAACTGGTTTTCAGTTCCCAATCCTACTTGTAGAGAACTAAAGGCCATTTGCAGATTCAAGAACACTGAACCCCACTGAAACGACTTTCAATCCAAAAACAGGGTGTGTTCTTGAGTGTCTTTGCAATGGGTCATGGGAGGAAGAAGACAAGAGATGTGCACTACAGCCTCACATGGCCCAGTGCACATTACAAAACAACAACTTTCCATTTCTTTCCTTCCTTTTGATCCCCTGAAGCAAATCTGCATCATTTGTCCCCATCCTGTCCTAGAACCAGCAGCTGAAACATTCATAAATTATGTACAGATGAAACAGAAATCTTTAATGGTATTTGATCCTGCCTTTGTAGCGGTAATGGTTCGGACAGGCATGACTGAATCTCTCGTGTCGTTTCTCCTGCAGTCGCTGCGCGCTGGTGGGGCACGAAGCGCGTTGATTTCGCCCTGTATTGTCCCGATGCTCTGACTGCGTTCCCCACCGTGGCTCTACCTCACCTGTTTCACGCCTCCTACTGGGAATCGACAGACGTTGTGTCTTTCCTGCTCAGACAGGTGAAGATTACCATATGGTTTAAGATTATAAAATATTTAGTCTTCTTAAAGGAATTTTCAGGGTTATTTGCAATAAGAAACATTATTATATAATATAAAAAAATATTTGTTACTAGCTTTTATTAATATATATATATATTTTTTTAAAATATTTTTATTTATTTATTTTAATAAAACTTAAAAGATTATCTTTACTATATTAAACTTTACTGTTTTTGGTAACATTTTAATGTAATAAAATAAGGGATTGCCTATTTCAAATTAATTTTAAAAAGTCTAATTGAATTAATTGCAAAAATATTATTTGAATTTTGGTGACACTTAAGCTAGGAAGGGAAGTGATGTCAAACGATTAATCGTGATTAATCACATCCAAAATAAAAGTTTGTGTTTACATAATTTATGTGTGCACTGTGTATATTTATTATATATAAATACACACACATACATATATTTATTTAAGAAATATTTACGTGTGTGTGTGTGTGTGTGTATATATATATATATATATATATATATATAAATATATACATGCATGTGTGTATTTCTATACACATATATTATTTAAACACAAACTTGTATTTTGGATGCGATTAATCGTTTGACAGCACTAGAAATAACTAATTATGAGATTGACGTACAGATTGGGTTGTGAACTGTTAATTTTGGTTGTGCATAATTTGTTTTTATTGCATAATTTTTCTTTAAATTATTAGTCATAGCAAACTATTATTATTTTTAAATACCGTTTTATCATTAATGCAATTATCCTACAAAAGCAATTCCTTTTAATGAAATTGTGCAAATGTAATATATTTTTATTTGGGTCTTTTTTTCTCTCTCTCTCTCTCTTTTTTTTTTTTTTTTGTCTCTTAGGTAATGAGGCATGAGAACTCAAGTATTTTGGAACTAGATGGGAAGGAGGTGTCCGAATTCACTCCGTCCAAACCGCGGGAGAAGTGGATAAGGAAGAGGACCCATGTGAAGATCAGGGTGAGACGGACATCTCGACATTTCTAAAATCTCATGTTTCTAAAATCTGGATTTTGCTGACGTAAAGATGTGTTTGTGTTGAAGAATGTTACAGCAAATCACCGCGTGAACGACGCCGTGTTTAATGAGGACGGCCTTCAGGTAGTCACGGGCCGCTTCATGTACGGGCCGCTGGACATGGTCACACTGACAGGAGAGAAGGTTAGTGCCCTATAAACTTTGGTTTGTGTAGATCCCAGAGACTGAAAACTCAGTTAGCCCATCCAACTTCACTCATTCTCGCCAGAAAATATACAGATCTACTTGAAGTAGGGCCGCCCCCTAATACTCAACTAATTGTAGAATTTTATTAGTCAGTTAGTCGCAGAAAAAAAAAAAATGTGGCAAAGTCACGCAGTCCGTGAGGGACAGATCGTTAAACTTGTGGCAATTACAGTATGTCAATCAGGAAATCCAAACGTTTGCCTATCATCCATCAACCTCAAATATGGCTTATCATTTGAAACACGTAAGTGACAACTTTACATGGCTGTTTGCTATAACGTTAACCTAGATAAATGTTCGCTATTATTAGGCGCATATCCAAGTGTTTGTGTGCAGTGTGGAAGCTAAAGTATAGCGCTTACTGCAAGACATGGAGGTGCCGGCGCAATCACTTGTATTTTTTCTGAGAACAGCAGAAACAACTTTAAATACTGTCATTCATACAGATATGAGTAATACATCATTCGAAACTGGGGTCTACTATAATTGCAACTTTTTAACATAATTCTGAGTTCTTTTCTCAGAATTGTGAGATATAAACTCAGAAATGCGGGATATAAACTTGCAATTCTGACTTTTTTTCTAAGAATTGTGAGATATAAACTCGCAATTGCGAGTTATGAAGTACAATTTTGAGGGGAAAAAAAGACTATATCTCAATTCTGACTATAACTCACAATTCTGACTTTATAACTCGCAATTGTGTTATAGTCAGAATTGCGAGATTTTATATCATGCAATTCTGACTTTATATCACGCAATTCTGACTATATATCTTGTAATTCTTAGAAAAAAGGTTAGAATTGTGAAATTGTTACTTTTTTAATTTTTTTAATTCAGTGGTGAAAATAAGCTTACATAGATTTCCTTTCTTCAAATTCATTTCATCCATAATTGTGCTGTTTTCAAGGTGGACATCCATATCATGACCCAGCCTCCGTCCGGTGAGTGGGTGTACTTCAGCACAGAACTAACCAATAGCAGCGGCCGAATTTCCTACGTGATTCCGGAGAGCAAGCGGCTGAGCATCGGAGTGTATCCGGTCAAAATGGTGGTCAGGTATGTGTTAAATGTACATTTATTCTGCACATGAACGGTTGTATTTTCAACAAGTGAACAACATCCTCTTTGTCCAAAGGGGTGACCACACATCTGCTGACAGTTACCTGACCGTGCTGCCGCGTTGCACAGAGTTTGTCGTGTTCAGCATCGACGGCTCTTTTGCCGCCAGCGTGTCCATCATGGGCAGCGACCCTAAAGTGCGAGCAGGAGCGGTAGACGTGGTCAGGTGAGAGCTTGTCTTCATTAATTTAACTCCATGAAGGCAATTGTGATCAGTGTTGGGGGTAATGCAAATTTTTTACATATTTTGTATAAAGGTTCAAAAAAACTTCCATTATTTCATACGTCAGGCTTTACAAGGTTAATGAAACTCATAGGTCAGTAATTTGTAATGTTTCCTGTTGCTGCAGGCACTGGCAGGACCTAGGCTACATGATAGTGTACGTGACGGGGCGGCCAGACATGCAGAAGCAGCGTGTGGTGGCCTGGCTTTCACAGCACAACTTCCCTCACGGGATCGTGTCCTTCTGTGACGGGCTCGTTCACGACCCCCTCCGACACAAAGCCAACTTCCTCAAGTGTCTCATCACAGAGGTGAGAATACGCCTCCTTTTCTGTAGGTCAGGGGGTTGTGGGTAATATAGTACTGTCATTTGCAATGCATTAATCCTGAATTCATATCGATTCATATCCACAATATTGATTAATGCATAACAAAAGTCTTAACTTACAATTTTAAGAGGTCTCAAATTTGAAATGATAAAAACAGGAATTGCAATACGGCCTAATGTAATTATTAAACAAAAGGCAATGATTTAATTAAATGTGACCATTTTATTAATTTATTTTAATTTAATTTAAAAAATGTGGCGCTGTTGCACGTTCTACAGGCTCACGGTTACTGTTAATGAATTATGACAATGTTTATTTTATGGTGTTTTGTACTGTAATATGTTGTAAGGTGCATATTTTATCTCCCTCATCTTTTGAATTAGCAGCTGGAAGTAGTAAAGATGTTTCAAAATAAGAGTCCCGTGTATTTCAGGCTTGTTTATAATTGAAAGTTACATTATGCAAAAAAAAAAAAAAAAAAAATTCTGGATATTACTGGCATTTCAGTTACAAAATTAACTGTATCTGACATTTAATTTAACAAACTCTAGTATCTTCTCTCTGGGTTGTCCGAAATGACAGATTATTTAACACTTTCATTGTATAGATTTTACTAGTATCAGCACAATATTATTATTAGGGGTTCAAGCGACGTCTGCAACGTCAGCAAGGCTCACCCTGATCGCCTGATAGGGGCGCTACAGCGGTTGAAAAATTTGACATCGCTCATGGCACAAGACGGGCAAATTGCATGCACGGATTTGCTCGTCATTCTGGTGAAATTTTCGTGTTCTTTTGCGAACTAGACCTAGGTTTTTGGCCCGATCGGAACCAAACCAGTGCTGCGAGATTCTCCGGAGTCTGATTGTCAATAATTATCAAAAATTATATTGAAATTTAGATTGAAATTTCGCCAAAGCGTTCAAAATGGGTGGAGCCACTTTTACTAAAATGGCTAGAACTTGTGAACGGAATGAGATTTTTCACCAAACTCGGCACACCTATGTAAGAGCTCATTCTGTGGTCACATGAAAAAGGATGTGGCGATGGCCACTTGGTGGCATTATAACACGAAAAAAAAATGAAAATGGCTATAACTACATCATCGTTAGTCCGATCGACTTGAAAATTGGCATGCAGAGTTTTGTCCATTATTGTCTGTGAGGACATTGACGCACATCTCAAAAAACATGTCCGCCATTGGCCAATGAAGATTAAGCAGCTATCAGACAAGATTAACGGAGGCCAATCGGAATGAAACTCACTGGACCTGTTTGACTCACGGCCCTAGAGGCCTGCGAGAAATTCAAAAGAAATCTACCACCGGGTTGGCAATTTTGCATTTTCCATGTGCGTAAAGGATTTTGTATCGTGTGATTTTTCGCACACGCCCACGACATTTGTACCGCATGGCAGAACTCCTCATTCTGAACAACTTTGCCTCAAGGACCACCGCTGTCCATCGAATCGTTCATTAAATATTGGAGATTATTTCGAAAACCAACTTTGGCAAACTCGTCCTAGGTTTTTGGCTCAACCTCAATAAATGTTTAAAAACCATATATTTCCTATGGTAAATTTCCTGTATTGGCTGTAAATGGTCTTTTCCATCTATGATCGAGATGGTTACAGGCTTGCTTAAATAAAACATAATACCGTTTTATGCATGTACTTAAAAGTGCTTGAACCCCGATAATTGCTGCTCGCAGCTATATTTTTAATTTCCTTTCTTTAAACACATTTTCATATCAGCAAAATTGATGTTTATATTGTAACACTGTAACATTTGAATGTGCGCACCAGCCTGTTTAATCAAGTAAAAGAATCCAAGATGCATTATTTATCAAGATTTTTTGGGTTTGTTCTGAATGGATATACATTTGTGCAGGTCTTAAAATTCTCTGCAGAGACACTGTGTTAGCCTCTGCTCAAATATACATGAAATGTATAATTAAAAAGCTGCTCATTTGTAGGCACATATGAAGATCTTCGCTGCTTATGGCTCCACTAAGGACATCTCTGTGTACACGTCACTTGGTCTGCCACCATCGCAAATCTACATCGTGGGGAGACCAACAAAGAAATTGCAACACCAGTGTCAGGTATCTTTATGCACAGTTTTTCCTCTCTACTTTTTACAAGTTTTTCTACACTTTCACTGAGCTGTGACTCTCTCTCCACAGTTCATCGCCGATGGCTACGCGTCTCACCTTTCCCAGCTGGAGTACAATCAGAGATCGAGACCCGCCAAGACTGGCAGCGCTCGCATGGTCCTCCGGAAGGGCAGTTTCGGGCTGGGCGGCAGTGGCGACTTCTTGCGGAAGCGCAATCACCTGCTGCGCACCATCTCCTCGCAACCCACGTCCTCGACTCCGCCCGTGCAGGTAGGCCGCCCGGAACGTGCTCAGAGCCAATCGGAATGTGACCGCGAGCGGGCCGAACGTGCGCAGAGAAGCATGAGCATCGCCGCCGGCTGCTGGGGCCGAACCAGCAAACTTGAGGGCGGAGCCCTGAGCCCGAAATAGGCTCCTCCCACCGGGTCCAAACTCTGGAGGCACTTCACTGGGCACACGGGCTGCAGGAATGGTAGGAGACGGACACAACGTAATCTCACAGTATTACAACAGACTCTGTGAGCAAATCTCACGGCATTATTATTGTTGCATGGGACTTTTTTCGTTCGTATTTTTGTTTTTTTAGACCGGCAGCCAAACATTTTCCAGAAATCTAGCGCCTTAAGCATCGCTCTGGGTCATGGCCCTCACCTCTGACTTGATTGAATGTACTGTTGGGACTGAAAACACGGATCGTTGGGTGGGTATGGACTCTTCCCGCTTCCTCTATCATTCCCCAGACTTCCCTTCCGGTGTCCGCAGAGATTCCCACACATGTAAATACGTGCCTCCTCTTACCTGCTCAGGGCAGCCATGAACTTGAGGAGCTGATAAGACCCAGAGGCCATTTTAACCATTCGTTTCCGTTGGGTCGCCCCATCCTGGCAGCCGAGTTGAATCGCAGCAGAATTTGGCAATAAGGATCGAAGCCCATCACACCAAACTCCGTCTGCAGGTCATCAGAGGCCTTAACTTCTTATTCAGAGCACGAACGAACTCTCAAAGGAACAACAATCCCTTTACAAGGCCATCTGCTTGCAATACCTCCAAGACGCCACCTCCACATGGGCTGCTGGGTGACCTTCCACGTCTCTTTCTTTCTCGACTGCTGTTTCGTTAACTTCTGAGCCACCAAACACCGGTCGCAAGCACATGCCACATCTGCTGAAGTAAACTTTTCTGCTGCTGTCATCGTGGAGAGAATTTCCCATCGAGGACGCGCCATGCAGCTCGCTGTATTTGCATGTTCGATGGCGACGGACAACTTTTTCGCTCAATCATTTCCTCTCAATCCTTTGCACTCACTTCCGGGTGATCAGGAGTCGCTCGCTTGATACTGCCGACGGCCAAAACGAATTCATTTCGAAAGCTGTAGTTCTGCAACTGCATAACCTCATTGTTATTTTGCACTAGTGGAATAGTGGAGGTCCTTGTTACCATCTCATGTCGCTACATGGCGTTCGCGTGTAGTACATGTCCCTTATTATTTATGGCAGGGTATTTGTGCGCGCACGCGCGATTATATAGTTCTCCGAAAGCAAAACAAGGCAAGAAATGTGCCAAAAGCAGGCAGATCATAGGAACCCAAACACGTCCAACGTTACCGATGGATTGTAGCAACGTTTCCCAAGCGTTTCCATGGCACATGTATAATGTTTTTAAGATTTTAGATCATTTTAGATCAACTTCAGTTATCTATGATATTGTCCATATGTTCATATGTAAGTGATTGAGGTATATAGAAATTGTGCTTTTAATTTTTGCTATTTTAAATCGGACAGCATGACAAAGTCGGGTGGAGTCGTGAACCGTACACGGTTTGTTTCTATATATCATGAACACACTGGAATAGCCATGCTGCATGTTGCGGACGTATTCTTCTAATCGAACTGGGAGGCTTCGAACGTGGCCTTTGTCTGGAGTGTGGATGTTCTGAACCGAACTGAATGGGACTTCAAACAGTGTAGATACTGTAAAGATGTAAATTTCACTATGTAGGATATGTTACGGTCAGAATTTATTTATTTCTGTAGCTTCATAAGATGATGGATATTTCAGGTTTGACTGTATTTCATGTGTTGCTTTATTCTTTTGTCCAACAGTTCTTGAAATGCTTCTTTTAACGGACCAATGACGTGTCTCCTTGTGCATAATCGTTGACAGTGTTTCCGTAGCAAAACTCTAGATGACGCAACCACCGCCACCGCACGGACAATCAGTTCAGCAAGCAAACAACATCCTCGAAGCATAACGGGCAAGGAGCACGCACACCTACACATGTACAAACGCTCGCTCTGGAGACCGATTTCGCGCATTGAAATTTCCACGTAATGTGAATTGGAATTGTGAATGTGGTTCTGTGATAAATTTGCTCCAAACAGCTGAGTTTAAATTGGTGCTGTACGATTTTTGAATCAAAGTTTCAATGGCGTTTGGACTGGTATTCCTAGTCTTCTTCTGGTATGACCAGTTTTAATGCGTCTAGTTCAGTACTAGACATCAGGGGTTCTCAGTGGAAATATGCTGAAAGGTTTGTGAACTTGTACCGCTGATAATCTAGGTCATCTTGGTTGTTGGTTTATGATTTGAATGTCAACCACTGAACAAATTCTCAGTCTGGAAATTGCACATTTACGTTATATTATTCCACACACTTTTGCCACCTGAACTGTCCTACTTCTACACTTCTTCCTGTTTTCGAATCAAGTTATTTTTCACCAATGTTGAGAGAGTTGATACACTCCATGAGTTTCATTTCCGAATTGTTGAGGTTAAGATTCAGACACATCGCAGGGAATCGTACGACATTGTGATCGACAATTGTGCCACAGTTTTTACACGGCAAACATCCGTTTAAACATCCGCGGCCTTGCTTGTAGGCCAGTGTATGAGTATTATATCTTCAGATAAATCAGATTATAGCCACTTTTGTACTTTGCATGTCGGAGAGAAGCTTTCGTACACTTTCCTGTATTCTTCAATAATGGGCCACACTACAAACCTCCAATTTATAGTTATTACCAATATGCTGTTGTCTATATAGAACATCATATCAGTTGTTAATACCAAATATTTAAATGATCTTACCGTTAATCCCAAATCCAACCATATTTTTTTAAATACTGGCATCTGAATAATGGCATTATATTACAAGATGATAAATGCATAGAAATACTGGTAAACTGTTGACATTACAGTATTTTTGACATGTAAATGCTGTCTAATTAGTGTGCAGGTGTTTCAAAACACAAGATCATTGGATGAAATAAATATGGTGAAATATCCCGAAACAATTATGTTTTGTGCCCATTTTATTTGTTGCCAAAACTTTCAGATTGCTGTACAAATCATTGCAAATGAATCACTTTCCCAACAACTTTTCGATGATGAATGGAGACGTACTGCAGGGTCATTTTACACTCCTGTTGACGTACTGATCTGGACTGACTCGCTCCTTTACAGTTTTCTTACCAGGTCGGTGGTTCAGTGCTCTCATGTGTATAACTGTATGTACTGTGGATTAAATACAGTTGGACAACTGCAAGTCTTCTGTCATTTTATAATGCTTTATGAATGTGTGACGTCAACCACTCAGCAATATATATATATATATATATATATATATATATATATATATATATATATACAATTTTGTATTTGTCTATTTTCATTAATTGTATTCATTTTGGAGTGTGAGAGATGGCAGTATGGTCTGAGTTAGGTTGGGTGAAATTAATCTATGTATGGTATGCATGTATGTAGGCAGGGAAGCATGTAGGTGCGTATGTATGTCGTTATGTATGGATATGTAGGTAGGTATGGATGTAAGTATGTATATATGTATGTGGATAGGTAGAAAGGTAGGTATGGATGGATGTAGGTATGGATAGATGTAAGTAGAAAGGTAGGTATGGATGGATGTAGGTATGTATAGATGTATGTGGGTAGGTAGAAAGGTAGGTGTGTATAGATGTATGTAGGTAGGTAGAAAGGTAGGTATGGATGGATGTAGGTATGTATAGATGTATGGGTAGGTAGAAAGGTAGGTATGGATGGATGTAGGTATGTATAGATGTATGTGGGTAGGTAGAAAGGTAGGTATAGATAGATGTAGGTAGAAAGGTAGGTATGGATGGATGTAGGTATGTATAGATGTATGTGGGTAGGTAGAAAGGTAGGTATAGATAGATGTAGGTAGAAAGGTAGGTATGGATGGATGTAGGTATGTATAGATGTATGTGGGTAGGTAGAAAGTTAGGTATGGATGAATGTAGGTAGAAAGGTAGGTATGGATGGATGTAGGTATGTATAGATGTATGTGGGTAGGTAGAAAGTTAGGTATGGATGAATGTAGGTAGAAAGGTAGGTATGGATGGATGTAGGTATGTATAGATGTATGTGGATAGGTAGAAAGTTAGGTATGGATGAATGTAGGTAGAAAGGTAGGTATGGATGGATGTAGGTATGTATAGATGTATGTGGGTAGGTAGAAAGTTAGGTATGGATGAATGTAGGTAGAAAGGTAGGTATGGATGGATGTAGGTATGTATAGATGTATGTGGATAGGTAGAAAGTTAGGTATGGATGAATGTAGGTAGAAAGGTAGGTATGGATGGATGTAGGTATGTATAGATGTATGTAGGTAGGTAGAAAGGTAGGTATGGATGGATGTAGGTAGAAAGGTAGGTACGGATGGATGTAGGTAGAAAGGTAGATATAGATATAGGTATGTATAGATGTATGTGGGTAGGTAGAAAGTTAGGCATGGATGGATGTAGGTAGAAAGGTAGGTATGTATGGATGGGTAGGTAGAAAGTTAGGTATGGATGGATGTAGGTAGAAAGGTAGGTATGGATGTATGTAGGTATGTATAGATGTATGTGGGTAGGTAGAAAGATGTATGTATAGATGTAGGTAGAAAGGTAGATATAGATATAGGTATGTATAGATGTATGTAGGTAGAAAGGGATGGATGGATGGATGGTTTGTTTGTTGGATGGATGTAGGTAGGTAGAAAGGTAGATACATGTTTGTTTGTGTGTAGGTATGTATATTTGTAGGAAACTCAGAAGTGAAGACCAGGAGACTCCGGTGTGTATTCAGGATTCTTTATTGAGAAATGAGCTGTTTGGTTTCTGCAATCATCAAGTCTGACTAAAGCAGTCATACATTGTATTTTATAGGCATTTAGTGGACAGTCCTTAAAGGTGTTGACCTTACACTAAAGACAATACAGGAAATGACCCCTGACTGTGAGCTCTAAAGATAATAATACCAAACGGTTTAAGCAGCACCTGATCATGAGAACTAGAGCCATGTAAACATTCAACTGATGCCATCATGTTCCCCTTGAATGCCCAATACAATGTAGTTCACCTTAGTTTTTCATGTGATGTTCTGTCAGGATCAGCAGATCTGAACTCTTTCCCTGGCAATTTTCGGCCAATTATGACACAATGCTTCCCCGTCATTAATGGATATTTCAAGACTGTCCTCGCTGAAGCTTGCAGCGCAATGACGTACTGCATTAAAATCTAATATGTAGTCTAATATGTACAAATCAGTTATTCTGTTTTCCTTACATTGATACACTGCAAAGCAATCAAATTATGCGTAGTGAACAATAATGTGCCAGAAAAAGGACGTCATCGGATGGCTCTTTATTTTAGCAATGCAATACATTGAAACACTGAGTCCCATACAGATCCAGCTTCCCCTCAACACAAACGGCTTTTAAAAATGAGACGGGAGCAAAATCATTTAAAGCTCTGACGGGGCACATTTACAAAATAAAAAAAAAATAAACCACTGATGCTTAATAGCATTTTTCTTTTTTTAAAAATGAGACAGCAGCCTGAATTTTATAATGACCACTTTCACTTCTTAAAATGTAAACAAAACACTGTAGTAACAAAATCCCTCTTTATATCAGAAAAGTATATCACATGAACCTATTTTGACTGTCGATCTGAGCTGAATTAGCTAATACATGTATAGTTGCTCATCTACAAATTTCTTTCACTGAAAAGGTTTATTGTGAAGTTGGTTCAATAAGGCCTGTGTTCGTTTTTTTGTTACAGTAAAGGTCCTTACTGGCGATCAAAAAAAGAAGAAGCATGTATCATCTCACTGCTACACAAGTTAATAAATTAGTCAGTTCCTGTAGGTCTCAATAGAGATCATCCATATTGCAGTCATGCAACTTCTACTGTAACTAGGGATGCACAATATATCAATGACCAATATATTTTTGTACAATTATCAGTATTGTTCCTACAATTTTACTGTACAGTATTCAATCTTTCCCTCTTGTATATGCCTAATTTCACATGAAGCATGTCATCCAACATTGTATTTTTAATACAAACGATTACAAACTGACAGCCGGTGTGCTTTCATTTAAAAACATTCAAATTTGTTAGCAGCCATAAAAATAACCGGTCAACATTTCTATATCGGTGCATCCCTAATTTCTAGACCGTATTCTCTCTTTTCCATTGGGACGGCATAATTGTATTTCATTAACTGGCAAACTGATATGCAAGTAGCAGGTATGAGCATGTATATACATTAATGACTCAATGGAATATTTACAGGCGTCACACAGATGCGGATGATGCAGAGCTGGTTTGTTCATGCATTAGCTCAGAATCTCACACACCCCCTCTCATGGCCTTAAACTCTATGGTCATTCATTTTAGTAAGAACTGAAATGATTTATCCAGTTAAAATGTGCTTTTCTCGGATGAAAGAAAACCGTCACATCACGTACAGGTTACACATGTACATACATTGAAGAGATGAGAGCTGGTGATGAGCTGGAGCTACAGGGCTCGCGGACGTTTGGGGTTTATCTGCCTGCTGGCCTGTTCCTCCTCTTGAAGAGCAGAGCGGAAAGACTTCACTTTATCTGGAACGAAAGGAAACGCAGTTCTCTTGGTTGACAAAGAATTTAATCTGACATGAAGGAAAACAACTTTGTAAGGGACACTAGTGTAATGGGCTGTCATTCTATTCTGTAACCTGGGAATCAATCGCTGATAAAACATTAAAAAAAGAGTGTTAGTGATTAATTTTGTATAAACTGCACTATACTATATTAATACATTAATATTTATAATTTTTTTAAATAATAAATATTAATGTATATATTTTATTATATATATATATATATATATATATCTTTATTTAATATATTTATATAAAATGTAGTAGTAAAATGACCATTAATTCCCAATGCAAAAAATGTAATGCTCCAAAATAAATCTCATTTTTATTTATTTTGAGAACTTCATGAGATTATTTATATATATATATATATATATATATATATATATATATATATATATATGACCAATAATATTTTTTGCATTTTGACATTATTAATAAAATTCAAAATGTATCAAGTAGACAATTTTAAATGTCAGCGTGGTTGTCACTAATGTTTTATAATAAAGAATATTCATTAATTCAAAAAATAATATTATTTACCTTATAGTAACAATATTTTTTAGGCAAAAAATTTTATATTTTTTAATTATTCTATAATATATAAATATATACACAATTTTATATACATTACATTATTTACATTATAGTAATGATATTTTTTAGGAGAAAATGTTCATTAATTTTCATGAAAATCCTAATGCAAAAAAAATTAATGCTCCAAAAATAAACTTCATTTCAATTTTTTCTTTTAATTTTGTGTACTTTAATTTGTGTCTTTTATAAATAACTCTTTCCCCACCAGTGCTCCTGATCATTTCCACAAAAGTTTTGTGGCCCCCAGAATATTTTTTTGTATGAATATCTGAACATGCAATACATCAAAAGAACAGAGTCTTAGCTTAAAATAAATGTAAGATAACAACGTGCATAAGCAATGCTTTTATCATTTGTTCCAGCTGCTTTTTCGCCTGTTTTGATCCAGAGATTCAGTACTCTTTCAGAAGATGTGTAACAGCGCCCCCTACCGTATAACAGTGAAAACACGGAAAGCCATAAAATTCCGTCAATGGTTAATATGGAGCACATCTTCAACTCTCATTACAGTATTATAAATGAAGGTACTGACCTCTGAGCTCTGTTAACACGTCAATCTTCTGATCCAGAATCTGTTCAAGCTGAGTGGCGAAGGATTCCACATCGTAATCCACTTCCTCCGTCATCTCCAGAAGAACCTTCTCATCCTCGAGCCAGCGTATGGACTCCTACAACACAACATGAGCATACAGAAACCTCTATCCATCACAAACACATTCAAGTCATTTAAAATATCTAAATATCCTTCAAATGAGGTACAACAAAAATGTTCCATAAGCGCACCTGAAAGACGGCGCGGTGGTCCTCCAGAACCTGCTCCTCCATCTCCACCAGCTGAGACACCACCTCATGGAAGGTGAAGAGCTGTGGGGACACTTCCTCTTCCTGTGCACAGCATGCATCACATCAACACACCGTCACGTTTTCATACCAACCAAAACAAGCTGAGGTGAAGCGCTCTTACGTTTTGTTCACAGAGCAGCTTGAGATCGTCTCTCTGAGGAGAGCTGCCCACACCCCACTGAGCCTCCAACACCTCCAGCTGGTTGACCGAGTGTCCGGCGGACCGTCCCTCCATCACTGCACTGGGGTCGATGCTCAGCTCCTTCACCCTGCGGTCACAAACAGCGTCTCAGTTCAAGACAGTCGGCATATCGACACTGTCGGCCGGAAACCTTGTTTCTCCTTATTTTGTAGTTTTTCATTTTTCTCATAAATCACTACTATTGGTCAGCCTTTACATCTGTCTGTGGGTTTTACAAATATTTAACCAATGAAAATATTAAAAAGAGCTTGTGGCTAAACCTCGAAACTCCATTGTAACTCTATCCCTCTGTCATGAATGAAGTGTCGCACACAGTTTGGAACGTCTTTGCTTGTTTGCAATGCAATGATAAATGAACTGTTAAGTTTGAACGAGTACAGCATTTTCTTTACTCAAGAAACAGTGTAGGGTACATCAGGGCTACCGGAGTAAAAGGCGCATTTGACTTTATTCTCTTTTAACCCTTTGATGCACAACATGGGTCAAAAATGACCCGGCTGAGTTTTAATTTTATATATCTTTGCAAGAAATTAATTTCATCATTCAGTATTCCAGGTATTCCTCAATTAACTTGTTTTTGATCATCACAAATCCTCATTTTCATTTTTTCTTTCTTACTTTTTGAATAAAAATCATTTTTGTATCACTACCCTTCTAACGCACAACATGGGTCAAAAATGACCCTTATTCATTTCCTGTGTAATTTCAATCATGGTTGAGTGTTTCTTTGCTGAATCTTTGAAAGAAATGTATTTTGTCATTTATTTATACAAACAAACATATTACAAACACAGCTTTTGTATATCTACATCAATTTTACACACGTGTCAAAAATGAAATCAAATCAAATGAAATCAAATTTTCGCAAGTAGGAACATATTTGCAAAAATGTGCAAATATTAAAGATTTCTATATGGGTCATTTTTGACCCATGTGTGTAAAATTGATGTAGAAAAATAAACATAATTATTTGTAGAAAATCAAAAACAAGATATTTAATGAATACCTGGAATAAATAAATGACAAAATACATTTCTTTCAAAGATTCAGCAAAGAAACACTCAGTCATGATTGAAATAACATAGGAAATGAATACGGGTCATTTTTGACCCATGTGTGTAAAATTGATGTAGACATACAAAAACAGTTTTTGTTTATTAAGTAAGAAAGAAAAAATGAACATAATGATTTTTGACAATCAAAAACAAGATATTTAAGGAATACCTGGAATAAATGAATGATAAAATGCATTTCTTTTAAAGATTCAGCAAAGAAACAGTCAACCGTGTTTGAAATTACATAAGAAAATAAATACGGGTCATTTTTGACCCATGTTGTGCATTAGAAGGAGTTTTCATAGCTTGTGCATCAAAGGGTTAAACAGCTAGATGGCACAAAAATTCAGCTCAGCACTTTTCTTAACAACCCCTTTTGACAGTGCGGTCGTTCTAACGATGGAAAAACACGCATGTCTGACATTCGCTGGACATCGAGCTCGATTTTAGTAAAAAGTGTCTGACCAGAGTGTTTTTTTTTCCATTTCCTGAAAAGTAGTGGTTTTGGTAATACGAGGTTTCCACCTGACAGCGACAATATGAAAGTTTGATGTATTCAAGTCATGACGCAATAAACCAATGGAAATGGTTAATGTTACAGTCACATGGTCATGCAGCATGATAATGATGGACTCCATCTGCTCTATAAGGCACAAGCAAACACAAAGCAATGTTAGTGCAGCTGCAATGGAAAACAATTAAAAAAAAGCAACAGAAAATACAGAAACATGCCTGAAATATGATACAAATGAACTCAAAAAACAAGGGACAAAATAACAGTTGACCAAAACGGACACGTAGACGCATTCTCTGAACTGAAACGCAAGCGAATCATTAGGAACACAGGACTCTCATGGAGGCTCTGTCTGAGATGAGACAGGCTTGAAACTGGAAAAGGGTGAGACCTGCTGGGTGAAGTAGCAAAGTCATCGTACTCATAGGTAGGAGAGAGTTCGGAGCGGCCGCCACCCCCCTGGGAGAAGGGAATGTCGGAAGGGCTGATCCCAAACTCCTTCACTCTGAAGACGGGATGGCAGACGGCAGTGAGACAGAAAGACGGAATTACAAACCCCTCCAACACAGACATTCCTGATTCATAATCGGTGGAAATGAGTTAAACGTGAAAAACACTCCTGCAGTGAATGCCGTCGGGTAATAGTTTGCTACTAAACACACAAAAATATCAAATGTAGTAACAGATAATGAGATAAATGACTGTTTTATATAAATAATTTTAATAACATCAATATAATGTAAATACATATTTATTTATAGAATGTATATTATTCATTTTATATGTATATATATATATATATATAAATATTATATAATATATATATATATATATATATATATATATATATATATACACACACACACACACACACAATAATTGATCATAAAAATATATAGAAATTTAGAAATACTAATATAAATAAAAAAATATTCTAATATTAATATTATGTTTATTAATAAATATATAATATAATAAAATAGTGTTTTTTTTAAATCATTATATAATATAATTATTCTATTCTTTTTACAAACGTTACGATTTTCAACTGAATTCTATTAAATTATTATGAAATAATATGTATATACAGAAAATGCCATTGGTTAATAGTTGTCTACTTAACACTGAACACAAAATGTTTAGTGCACATTTCTAATTCAGAAAATGATTTTTATTATTTTTCCATGTTTTATATAAAGAATTTGAATATGAATGTAATATAAATTTATGAATATCTACGTAAATATTTCATAGAATGTATAATAATTAAAAATTTTTTGTTTTTACACATTACAATTTGATATTCATTTTGATATTCTTGTTAAATATATGCATATAAACAATATAAATTATAAAAATAAAAAGAGTACATAAATACAACATAATGAATTATATATATAGCTTTAGAATTTGACTAATTAATATGAATAAAATAAAATAAAGATTTTGAATGTTAATATGTGTATTAATACATGTATAATATACAAGTATTAATAAACATTAATAAACATAATAAACATATTCTAATTCTTGTATAGAAAGACATAAAGGGTCAAATATGTCCATCATTTTGGAATTGTCTGTGATTTGTTTTTTCATTAAGAGACCCCAGATGTGACTGGATCTGACTGTCAGGTTACTTGCATTAGAAATCTTGAAATAAACAAGGATAAAAAACATTCAGCTCATTTCTAGACACAGTGAAGGGTTCAACACTGGGAATCTTCTTTCAGTGTGATCTGACGTGCTCACGTACCTGTTGGCGTATCTCAGAGTGTTCAATGTGTTTTCACATGATGCCATTCCAGGAGAGATGGTAGCGATCTATTGCAACCACAAACACATTTAAATCGTTAACAAATACACTAATTACACTGTGTGTTGAAAACTAATATATGACTGATATACTGACATCATCACAGTGTTCTTACCATACATGTTCTAGAGTTTTCTCCGATGAAGGAATCTCTTAAGACCTGCGTGAGTTTACTGGCTCTGAACGGAGTGTGTGGTTTGTTTCGACCCAGAGCCCTGATGCATTCCTGCCGCACACAAACACAATGGACCAAGATACTAACATGACACAAACTAACTTCTTTCTGCTTAAAATAATATTAACCAAAACAAACGGTCTACTTTTCACCAACAAATCAAATACAGATGCATTTCATGACTTCCTGCTGAATATAAAGTTTTATTC
Source organism: Megalobrama amblycephala (assembly GCF_018812025.1). Lineage (NCBI taxonomy): Eukaryota > Metazoa > Chordata > Actinopteri > Cypriniformes > Xenocyprididae > Megalobrama > Megalobrama amblycephala. The sequence continues at coordinate 58,397,874 of NC_063045.1, forward strand.
AAAAAGGTCACATTACAGAAGTTGTGAATGACATTTTATATTTTTATAAAAATATCATATATTTTTATATTTGCTACTTTGTACAGTGTGAGACTGAACAATATATGTTTTAATATTTATTTTTATAAAAACATATTTCTATATTTATTACTTTATACAGTGAGACTAAACAAATTATATTTCTAATATTTTTTTATATATTTACTATATTTTATATTTTCATAAAAATATTTTGTTTCTTTGTACAGTGTGAGACTGAACAAATTATATTTTTATATATTGTATATAATAATATATTAATATTTTTTTATAAAGCATTTCTATATTTGTTACTTTATACAGTGAGACTAAACAAATTGTAATTATCATATTTCTAATATTTTTTTAATATACTTACTATATTTTATATTTTCATAAAAATATTTTATTTGTTTCTTTGTACAGTGTGAGACTGAACAAATTCTATTTTGATATATTGTATATATATATATATATATATATATATATATATATTTTATATAAAACATTTCTATATTTGTTACTTTATACAGTGAGACTAAAATTGTAATTATCATATTTCTAATATTTTTTAATATATTTACTATATTTTATATTTTCATAAAAATATTTTATTTGTTTCTTTGTACAGTGTGAGACAACATTTTTTTAAAATTAATTATTATTTTTATATATTGTATATATTTAATATATATTTATATACATTTTAATATTCTTTTATTTTTATAAAAACATTTCTATATTTTATACTTTGTACAGTGTGAGACTGGACAAATTATGCTTTTTCTTTTCTAATATTTTTAATATTTTTATTTCTAATATATTTTATATTTTCATAATTTTTTTTACTTTGTATGGTATAAGACTGAACAAATTATATTTTTTATATTTCTAATATTGTTATATATTTTTAATATATGTTTATATTTTCATAAAATATTTTATATTTGTTGCATCGTACAGTATGAGACTAAACATTATATTTTTCATATTTCTAATGTAATACATTTTTTATTTTTCATAATCATTTTTTATATATTTTTTTATAAATATATTTTTTTATATTTTCATAAAATATTTTTATATTTGTTACCTTCTACAGTGCGAGACTGAACAAAACAATTTTCTCTTTGCTTTTGTAAATATCTGTAAATATCTCTTCTCAGTTTACAGGTGTATCAGGTCAAAACAGGGTCAAATCCAGTAGTTCTGGAGCCCGTGTGACGATTTGAAGCACAAACCTTCAGCGCCAGGAGACTTTTGTTGATCTCGGCGCCCTCGAGGCGTGTCTGGCGGTCGGCGCTCGATGTATCGGCCCCTCGCTCGTTTCCCGCCAGGTCGATGAGAGAGAATTTGCCGTGCATTTTGCCCCTCCTGCGGAGAATAATCTGAAACACGGCGTGACTGCGGGACGAGTGAGCGTTAGCCGAGGTCTGTCCAGATGTTCTGAGGAAAACCGGATACAAAAATCGAGATTAATACAAACGGTTTTTGACAATACCACTGCCGGAAAGAAGCAATCTGTTTGGTTGCACCTGCAGCTGTTGCCCATCTCGATGAGTTTGAGCACGTCTTCGGTGCATTTGACCTCTCGCTCCTGCAGTCCGACCACCTGAACCTGCTGCTTACCGTCTTCAAGAACTCGCAGCTTCGCCTTCCTGTTTAGAAGGTCAAACACCTGCACGGCCCATTGAAATCTGACTTAATGCACTTTATGAATATTAAATGAGCTCATTAATCATTCATGAGCAAAAGAGAACTTGCCTTCCCGCTGTAGATTTCAAAGAACGTCGCGTACACCTGAAGATCCAACTTCTTGTAGTTTGGTTTTTTTAACATAAGAAAAACATCCCGTGCTGAAAGAGAAGAAAAGAAAATTCAGGAAACAATAACTCAATATTTATACTGAAAAACTTCAGGTCTGACACATACCAGCGAGTGCGTAGATCCCTTTAGAGCAGTCCTGGTTCTTCCCTGAAAAATCTCCTCCCATGGTCTGGAATGGAAGGAAAAGTGATTATGACAGAGAGGCAAATGGAACGATCCTCTGGGAAGATCTTTTCCTGTAATATGATGTCATCTGGTTTTGTTTACGGTCAGACACTTACATGAGTTTTCCCGCTGCCCGTCTGACCGTAAGCAAAACAGGTGGCCATTCCCCTCTCAAATATGGTCTCCACCAGCGGCCGGGCAGTAAACCTGAAACGTAAACCAGAGACTTCAGATTATATTTAAACATAATAATAAAAGAGAATATGAAATGAAAATGTTTTTTACTTAAATGGCTCTAATTTTAGTGTGAACGATTCATCAGTGCACATTTCTAATTCAAAAAATGATTGTTTTCATCATTTTCCATGTCATAACTGTCTCTGAAATAAATTTTCTTTCAGCTAATGTAACCAAGGCCATGCAGGCAGAGAAAATAATATTAACCAAGAACATAGTCCAATTTTTTATGAACCAATTAAATCCAGAGGCAAAATATCATTATTTTAATATGCACTTAAGTATTAATCAGAAATACTATGTCACATTTTTCTGAATTTTTGAATGCCATTTTCTATTTTTATAAAAAAATATATATATTTTTATACTTGTAACTTTGTAAAGGCCATGCCTGAACAAATTATTTTTTATATATATTTTTTTAATTTATATACTTATACACATATATTTTAATACTTATACAATTGTATACTTACATACTTTTTAATATTTTATTTTTATAGAAATGTATTTCTATTGTTACTTTTTACAGTACAAGACTGAACAGATAATTTTTTTCAATAGAATTTTTGAATGCAGAATTTTATATTTTTATAAAAAACATTTTTTAATTTGTAACTGTACAGTGTGTGACTGAACAAATTATATTTTCATTTTTTTCAATATATATACTTAAACATTTGCATACTTTTTTAATATTATTTTTTATAAAACTATATATTCTATATATTTTAATATATATATAATTTAAACATTAAAAAATTACTTTTTAATATTTTTTTTAAAACCATATATTTCTATTGTTACTTTGTACAGTGCATGACTGAACAATTTTTTTTTTATATTTCTAATGTTTTTAATATATTTTTATATACATTGAATAGGTTATTTTTCATAAAAAAATATTTTTATATTTGTAATTTTGTACAGTGCAAGACAGAACAAAACTATTTTTTTCTCTCTCTCGTCTTTGCTTTTTATTTTCACAATTACAAATAAGTATATGACCTTTTCACTAAGTAAACCAAGAAGTATCTGACCTGTAAACCATTTCGTTTGTCGAGGTGTCGTCGAAAGCGTAATCGAAGCGAAACGTCTGGTTCTCCAGGTATCTGGTTAAATCCACTTTCTGCTTGGGCTCGTGGACCATGACCACATCTTTACTGGGGATGGTGATGACGTCTAGATCCTTCACGGTCAGCTCTGAGAGCGAACAGATGATGTGGCGTCTCGTAAACAGCACTAGACACTTACAACATGAACGTATGATGGAATAAAAAGATTTCATCTTCACCTTTCTTGTTCAGTGGACGTGTCCGCACACACACGCATATCCTGTGGTCCTCAATCTGAGAAAATACACATATTAATACATACATATTATAATACCATGCAATAAGTTGATGAATCATGTGGAAATTAAATGACATAATAACTGTGAGATGAGTGGTAATGATGTAGTTATTCACCAGATCTGCAGTGGTCAGCGGTCTGTAGTCCAAACTCGCTCTGAAGTCTCGGATCATGCACATAATTTCATAATTAGGGGTTGTGGCATCGACTTCCTGTGTAATAAGAAAAACTCTCAGTTAATATTGTAAGAGTTAGAACATATTAACATCCTAGAGAGGTTAAGTCATCATGTCAACAGTCAAGACATTTTTATTTAATAATTTGGATTAGAAATGCAAATTCATTTTAATTACTGAGATGATAACTGCTGAGTTAATCTGGTCATGTGGTCAATGAAGAGCAAACTACTGTTTGAAACATTCATGATGTGTTTAGAATGGAATACAAGTTTATTACATACTGGAAACTGGGCAGTGTATACTGTAAACTGCCTATTATTTTTATAATAATAATAATAATAATAATAATACATATTTTATAATAAATAAAACAGGAAATGTATTTATTTACATTTATTCATTTAGCAGACACCAAATTTATTTTAGTATAGTTTAAATACTATAATTATATAATATAATTATTATTAATATTCTGAATTTTTTTTATTTTTGTTCATTGTAATTTTAGTTTTTTATTTGTTTGTTTTTTATTATTATTTCTATATATTTTATTTAATTAAATTTATTTATTTATTTATTTATATATATTTTTATTACTTTTAATTGTTTTTATTATATTAATTTCTACCGCAGTTTTAGCTGTTTTAGTACAAGTTAAAATAAATAAACATTTATTTTAATTAATTAAATATTAATTTTATATATAATTTATTTCAAGTAACGAAAATGTTTAATTAACTATAATAAAGCAATATTTAAAAAAGCAACATAAGCAATTATTTTTTATTTTTGTTTATTGTAATTTTTGTTTTTAATTTGTTTTTTTTTATTATTATTTCTATTATATTTTATTTAATTAAATTTATTTATTTATTTTTTATTTAATTATTTATATATTTTTTTAATTTTATTTTTTATTATTTTTAATTGTTTTTATTTGCATTTCTACTGCAGTTTTAGCTGTTTTAGTACAAGTTAAAATAAATAAACATTTATTTTAATTAATTAAATATTATTTTACATATAATTTAAGTAACAAAAATGTTTAATTAACCATAATAAAGCAATACTTTAAAAAAGCAACATAAGCAATTCGTCACTAAGCCAACAATAATCACAGGAAATAATAAATAAACAAACAAATAGATAAAATTGCAATAATATGCAATAAGCAACATAATACGACGTTTATAACAAAAAAAATTGATCATCATAATAAAACATATCGCAACATATACATCAATAAAATGTTGCACATTAAGCAACACTGAACTTTACAAACATTGTCAGTACACAGAAACAGTACACCAGTGTGTTTTGTCACCTGCGCTCTTTTCTCTCTCAGCTCCTGCTGCTGCAATCGTCTCCGCTCCCGCTTCTCCTGAAGCTTCTCCACTTCCTTCACGCAGTTGGACTTCCTGCGAGCTGCAGACACACACAGAGAAAACTCTGTCAATGCAAACATACATCGATGTTACATTAATCAATAATAATATTGGTCAGCTAAACCTGATTCTCTCATTTTTTAATAAGCATTTTGTTTGACATAATTCATAAGTCAGTGTGCATTAGCTTGTGTTAAATGTGTTTGAGTGATTCCCTCAACAATGGCATCATGAGGGGTCATCTCTGAGACGCGCTGGAAAACAACTCTAAATGCTGCTTTTGTTTAGGTGCGACAGCAGACAACAGTCGTTTGTGACGGCACTGAGAGCCCTTCAGCTCCTCCATCACTGCTGGAGTCTCTTCATACACTCACAGATCAGAGATCACACACACAGGGATTCATAAAGGCTCTCAACTGTAGTGTCAAAAATAATTACACTACTCTTCAAAGGTCTGGGGTGGGTGTTTTTGAAAGAAGTCTCTTCTGCTCACCAAGGCTGCATTTGATCAGTAAAAACAGAAATGTTATTACAATTTAAAATAAAATGAATTTATTTTAAAATGTAATTTCAATCATGACAACTCTCGGAATAGTTTTAGCATGTTATTGAATGGCAACGTTAGTGAATTTGGTCTTGGCGGACTAGATCTGCTACATTGCAGCTGTAGAGCAAGTATATACTTGCTACTGCTAATAGATACACAGACAAACTGCTGTGAACATGTAATATATGCTGCTGCATAAACAGACATACATAAATCCTGTAGCAGATCTAGGCAGGTGGAGCTGGGGGAGGTGGAGGGTTTCAGAGGACCAGCTTTCAACAAACTATGAACCACACTGTTTGGGTTTGTAGATGCACCGGGGTCCTGATCATAGCACTTAAACAAGGAAAAGTCAGATTTCCATGATATGTCCCCTTTAAATATTGAGCAAGCAATCTCATTGGCTGCAGAGGTCATGAGGTAATGATGTGATTGCTTGCAAACTGCGTGTAAAGGACCGATCAGCTTGCGCCCTCTAGAGTTTCATGGCTGAACTAGATATTTATTCCTGTGATCAAAGCTGAATTTTCAGCATCATTACTGTCACATGATCCTTCAGAAATCATTCTAATATGCTGATTTGCTCCTCAAGAAACATTTCTGATTATTATCAGTGTTGAAAACAGTTGTGCTGCTTCATATTTTTGAGGAAACTGTGATACATTATTTTCAGGATTCTTTAATGAATAGAAAGTTCAAAAGAACAGCATTTATTTGAAAACTTTTGTAACATTATAAAAGTCTTTACTGTCATTTTTGATAAATTAAATGCATCCCTGCTGAATAAAAGTATTAATTTCTAGTCTTAAAACAATTACAAAAGGAGCTTGATGTGGTTCTGTGGTACCGTTCTGCTGCTGCTGTAGGGTTTGGTGTTGTATCGGTGGAGGCGGGGCAGGCGCTGCTGGAGGAGGTTCGGTCTGTTGGCTCGGCCGCGCTCGAGTCGTACCTACAGAGACTGAATAATGGGGACCTGCAGATCGTTTAGACACATATGCTTATTCATGACTCTTCTTCATCACTGTTTTACACATTAGAATAATATAGTAAGTTATCAAAACTCTGAAATGACACAAATGGAAATTTGGGCATGTGGTACAAATGAAAACTCTTTTCTGACATCAAAGACATCAGCATGGCTTTTAAACATTACCGAATCAAGTTTGATTGTTAGTAAACCCAAAAATGAAAATTCTGTCATTTATTACTCACCCTCGTGTTGTTCCACACCCGTAAGACCTTCATTTTCAGAACGCAAATTAAGATATTTTTGATAAAATCTGTTGGCTCAGTGTGCCCTGCATTGACAGTAAGATAATTAACACTTTCAATGCCCAGAAAAGCTACTAAAGACGTATTTAAAACAGTTCATGTGACTGCAGTGATTCAACCTGTCACGAGCACCAGTTGGAGTGCCCTCGTTAGCCACTAGAGGGCACTCCATCCCAGAATAGTTCCTCACCACACTTGGACTTCATTTCCCGTAACCCACTTCCCGGACTCATTATCCCGTCATTGCACTCAGCTGTTTTGTGTTTGGTCATTAGTGTCTGTCTATTTATACCTGGTTTGTTTCTGCTTTTGTCATTGAGGTTTCGTTTATGGTCACTGGCTTCTGTTTGTGTTTTCTTTGTTTTATGTGGACTGTTCTGTGGATTTTGACCCTTGCATGTCTGGATTACGTTTATGGATTACCCAATTAAAACTGCATTTAGATCTAACCCTCTCGTCTCTGTGCCATTCCGTGACACAACCTTAATGTTATGAAGCAACAAGAATACTTTTTGTGCACCAAAAACACAAAATAACGACTTTACAACATTTTCTAGTGATGGGCGATTTCAACACACTGCTTGATGAAGCTTCGAAGCTTTACGAATCTTTTGTTTCGAATCAGTGGTTCGGAGCGTGTATCAAACTGCTAAAGTCACGTGAACTATTGAAAATTCCGAAACACTTATGACGTAACGAAGCCTCGTTTACTGAAATCATGTGACTTTGGCACTCCGAACCACTGATTCGAAACAAAAGATTCATAAAGCTTCATCAAGCGGTGTTTTGAAATCGCCCCTTAACTAGATATTGTTGAATAAAGTCGTTATTTTATTTTTTTGCCGCACAAAAAGTATTCTCGTCGCTTTATAATATTAAGGTTGAACCACTGTAGTCACATGAACTGCTTTAAATATGTCTGTAGTAGCTTTCTGGGAACTGAAAGTGTTAAAGGTTTTTTCGTGTTTTTTTGAAGGTTTGATTGTGTTTATAGTGTGCAATATAACATGTGTTCATGTTTCGCGTGTAAAAAAACACAGTATTTTTCACATAATTTACTTATCTGTATACCGTTGTTTCCACTGTCATAAAAACGGGCTGATGACTTCCTTGTTCTATGAAGTCCCTCCTTCAGAAATACGTAACGAGTTCTGATTGTGCCAGCGGTTCCTGTGTTGTGATTCAGCAGCTCTTAGCGCATCTTGCCCGGAAAAGTCACGCCTTTACCATAACGTGGAGATGCACGCGCTCAGTGTTATTGTAAACATGTCTTTAATTTTACCCTATCAATTTGAGCCGGAATCAGACCCGGTGATTGGACTGCGGGATGAAAATAACAGGTTTCGACGACATGGCGACAAACACACTCTACAAACGCAACTCTTGTGTATTCCTGTGGCCGGAGGTTAGTCAAAAAACTGTTTTAGTGACATCATTAAAGAAGGAAGTAGAGGGATGTAGTCCAAACTGGCCGTTCGATGTAGGCGACTTCTGTTAAATAAAATATCTCGCTTGGCATTAATTTGGCTTTAAAATTTTACTGTTTTATTTATACTCTAACAACAACATTACACACTAACTAAAGTTTGAAACCTGGGATCACGAAGAACGGGACCTTTAATTATTTTGCTGTCAATGATCTCACTGAGCCAATTGATTTTATCAAAAATATCTTAATTTGTGTTCCGAAGATGAACGAAGGTCTTACGGGTGTGGAACGACATGAGGGTGAGTAATTAATGACAGAATTTTCATTTTTGGGTGAACTAACCCTTTAACAATCAAATGATTCAGTAATGTTTAAAAGTCATGCTGATGTCTTTGATGAAAACTTGTAAGCACAATTTATCTTTGTCTATGAAACAATTTTCAAGCAGTATTATTAAAAATCATTTTCTTTAATTGAATGAAAGCTGAAATAAAATCAAATATAAGGTAACACTTTAGTTTAGGGTCCAATTCTCACTATAACTAGTTTCTTATTAGCATGCATATTACTAGGATATTGGCTGTTTATTAGTACTTATTAAGCACATATTAATGCCTTATTCTGCATGTCCATATTCTACATTCTTAATCCTTCCCAATACCTAAACTTAACAACTATCTTACTAACTATTAATAAGCAGTAATTAGGAGTTTATTGAGGCGTTAAAGTTGTAGTAAATAGTGAGAATTGGACCCTAAACTAAGGTGTGACCAAAAAATTTAATGAAAATTAGAAATGTGGCCTTGGCAACTAATTGAAATAAATTAAGTTTAAGATGAAGTATTAAAATTATGCTAAAATACATCTGAAATAAAGATAAATTAAAGCTTAATTGAAATATATATATAAAAACTAATTAAAAACACACAATTTTTATCTAAAATTTAAATAAAACTAAAAATATAAAAGTTAAAATGTATTAAACGCTATAATAATACTAAAGTAACAATGATTTAAAGCATCAAAGCCTTCAAAGTGTTTTATAATCCCGAGCAACATAAATTCAATATGCCCAAACTTTTGACTGGTGGTGTATAATTCAAAACAATTACTGTTGAAATCAATATATGCTGAAATTAATCAAATGTGGGACAAAATTTGTAACAGTACTAGTTTACGATGATTATTTTTGCATGACTTATACATCATACCTCGATTATCCCTCGCAGGCGTTTCATTTTTTGGTGGCGCTACAGTTCGGCGATTCTACAAGAGATGGTCCAAGAAAATAATTATGTTTTGTACAATCCAGTCTGCAAAATATATCTATACAATAAAATCATTCACAGTGAATTTATGCTACATTATAGCTTTGTGTTGACAGCTATCTGAAAACTAGAATTACTAATTATTATAAATTACAACTGGTTACATCTTCCGATAATTATTCATGCACATATCATGTAATTATTCAAACAAAAGGGCTTATGGGTAATCTCCCAATGTAGGATGACACAATGCAAGTTATTTTAGTTTGTGTGTGTGTGTGTGTGTGTGTGTTTACGACAGGAATTTACCCAGTCTGCATTGATTTGAATGTAAAAACTGAAAACAGTATTGTATGACTTTATGACTCCTGTCTGGAAATCCATTTGTGAAGTTATAAAAGCCAGACTAAGTGCGATACAATCATCTGTCCACCGCTGAACCCATTTCCTGTCTTCTTGGTCACGACTATTATGGTGTAGCGAAATGGACACCAACCTTGTTTTGGGGGATCTTGTTGATTTTGATGGCACTCGACACGGGTGGCGGAGGGGTTTCAGGACTTTGTGGGATTTCCTCTTCAGGTGCAACATCTGGATTTAGTGCAAATATGCTTTCCAGGTCGATCTGTTCACAGAGAACGAGAGCAGGAGCATTAGGCTGCCCTCACGGCACATGAGCGCGCAGGACTTTCCACAGTTGTAAAAGCTGCTAAATATAATCATCCCACAGGACAGAAAATGACAAATGAGATCTCTCAGCATCGCAACAGTTTCTCCTGGACAGCAATAAGATTGACTGACCTTTTTGAACCGGAGAGGATTTTCTGTTATAGCATAGGACTAAAACTTACTGAATTTTAGGGATGCATGATATATCGGCCACCATATCGGTATCGGCCAATATATGTTCATTTTTAATGTTCACTTCAAAAACAAAAATACAGTTGAGTACAATGCAAGTCTGTCATATCGGCTACATAATGAGAACATTATAATTGTGTGCTTGGGACATGGCTTTTAATGATGAGACAGACTTTCGTTTTTGAAATCAGGCTCTCAAAAATTATATAAAAATGTTGAATTAGATTTATCGGCCAATATATCGATTATCGGCTTTCAAATATAAAGAATTATCGGTATCGGCCAAAATGTTAAAATTGGTGCATCCCTACTGAATTTGCTCACAGAGTATAAAACTTGTGGTGTTCATAGGCAAAAAATGTCTTAGAAATCTCTTGTTATGCTTTGTTATAACCAAATATTGGATTCAATCTTTTTATCAACATGTTTTCTTTTACTTAACACAGGATTTTGTATAAGAGATCTCAAAGTGCGCTCAGATTTACATGTAATCGAATGTCAGAAATCTCAACATGAACTCAACACATTCCCAAATTTCTATATATCCTAATTATTGTTAATATGTAATTCATTATTTCCAGGAGTTTATTGCTTCTACCTTCAGTTAAACTGCTAACAGTGATTGTAAATTAAATTGCCTAAATTTTTACATTATTTGCTAACTGCATTCTTTAAATTGTAATGTTGACATGCATTTTCTGTAAAGCTGCTTTGAAACGATATGTATCGTGAAAAGCATTATACAAATAAATGTGAATTGAACTGAATTATTAAACTCATATTTCTCAATAAATTCCTTCAGGATAAAATGATCTGAGCTGCTATCCTGATTCATTTTTATAACTCTGTTTCTCATGAGGATTGATTGGAGAAACATCTGAGATCAAGTTGAGTTACATGAAATATTTGCCTGGTTTCAGACAAGGTTTAAGCCTAGACCCAGATTAAAATGCATGTTTGAGCTGTTTTAACTGAAAGCAACTTGCACTGACATATCTTAAAGGGAACCCATAATGCCCCTTTCACAAGATGTAATATAAGTCTCTGGTGTCCCCAGAATGTGTCCGTGAAGCTACAGCTCAAAATCCCCCACAGATCATTTATTATAGCTTGTCAAATTTGCCCCTATTTGGGTTTGAGCAAAAACACACCGTTTTTGTGTGTGTCCCTTTAAATGCAAATGAGCTGCTGCTCCCTGCACCCTTTCCAGAAGAGGGCGGAGCTTTAACAGCTCAACAACAACAAAGCTGGAGAATCTCACGCAGCCAAAATGAGGATTGTCAGTAACGGTGTTCAGCCTTACATTGTTCAAACCGGAGTCAACACTGATGGAGAGACTCAGGAAGAAGTTACAACTTTTAGAATGAAACTGGACGTTTCTGAATGATTAGTGGATAAATTTATGCAGTTGCTGTGGAGTTGATTCAACTCATCAACTAGCATGTGCCGTCATGTTCATCTTTTGTGTTGAATTGACCCTCGTTTGTGAAGCAGTGCGGCATAAAATGATGGCATGACAACAACACTCTACTACAACAACTCTTCCTCTTCTCTAAAGCAGCCCAACATGGCCACACCCCCTTTGTTGCGTGTTCTCAGGGGGCGGGGTTTATGTAAATGTTAGGGTTTGTGATGTCACTAACCCAGGAAGAAGCTTGTTGTAGTCCCTACCAGCCATTTGTTGTAGTCCTTAAAAAGCTATTTCTGTAAAAGAAAATATCTCCCTTTGCATTGAACTTTGAGTGTCGTAACTTTACAGATGTTGTTTATGATCAAACAGCAACATTACACACTAACTAATGTTAAAAAAGTGAAATCATAATCAAGGACCCCTTTAAAATATTGTTTTGTCTCAAGATGCACACCAGTAATATTTTTTCTAAGGCAGTTTATAATAAAAGCTTACTTAAATTCCCTAATTGAACCAAGGACTAGTCCTGGCTTAGTCTAAGCCCTGTCTGTGAAACCAGGCCTAAACATCTATTAATTCTCCTAAGTTATGAAAGAGCAACATGTGAGGGATATTTCATGCACACATTAATGCACAGCATTCACTGACTGATAAACCTGGAAGCTATTTAAGGCTGAGGTACAAAAGCTGCTTTAGAATAAATCTCTCCTGATCCTGACACATCAATATTATATCTGTGTCTCTATGAGAGATGTACAACTACAGCAAGAATGATGACAAGCTTTGTCTTTTGTGCATTATGCCAATATGATGGACGTATTAAATATGAATATCAGACATTCACCTCTTTCCCTTTTGTGTCTCCGTTTTCAATCCACTCCACCGTCACACTCTCATTGTCTTCATTCAGTGACGTCACCATGGCCTGGTGTATTCGGCCTGAGACAGATAACAAAACAATGGTTTACTGCAAAGATCTGCAGCCTGATGATAACACTGAAAACTACTACTATATATATATATATATATATATATATATATATATATATATATATATATATATATACACACTGCCAGGCCAAAAAAAAAAGTTGATGTTTGGATTTAAATAGGCAAATACTAAAGAGTCTGTGACTGGATCATTATTATAGTAATTATGTTTCTAGCACGTTATATGTTTGGCAGCAGTTCTTCTAACCGTAACTAATGTAGTGTGTAGCTTTTAATTTCTTAAACAAGCATATAGGAAAACACATCATGGCCATATTCCAGGACGACAATGTCAAGATTCATCAGGCTCAAATTGTGAAAGATTGGTTGGGAATGAGCATTAAGCATCATTTTTACACATGAATTGGCACCTCTAAAATTCATTGAAAGTCTTTGTGATGTGCTGGAGGAGACTTTACAGAGTGCTCACCTCTTGCATTGTCAATAATACAAGATCTTGACCAAAAATTGATGCACCTCTTGATGGAAATAACATCATAACATTTATTTCCATCAAGAGGTGCATCAATTTTTATATATTATCTACAAACTTAATAAAACACTTAATAAAACCAAAAATAAAGGAGCTACATCAAAACATTAGGTATCAAAGGACAGTTCAGGTGATGCACAATCAAATATTCCAGTCAATTATAACATAATACTGTTGATAACTATTTATATGATTATGAATGTGAGTTTGAAAGGTCTGACTGGAGGAAAATAATAGGCACAAAAGCTATGAAAGGATTATTATAGCAAAATAAACAAGGTAATATCCTGAAGGGGTTTGCTTTGTGATAATGACCAGCTGATTGCACATTATACATGATTACTTTGAATAAATAGACTTTAGATAAAAGTTGTAGGGTTCATACTTGCTTTCTATACAACTTTACTATGGACTAACCAGCTATAGGCCAAAGGTTAACGCTAAAGAGGGAAACAATGTGGCTGCACTTTACACTTGTACATTGCTGGAATGACAATAAACTAAAATAAAATAAAACTAAAAAAATATTAAACTAAAACAGCAGTACAAACGAGTTTTTCAGGCGATGTCTCTGGGCGTCTTCCTCAGGGAGGATGCTAAGAGACTGCGAATTTACGAACGTACTATGGCGAAGGCTTAGCTTATGAATATTTATTACGTAACGTGACGTTTACCCTGTACGCTTATCTGATTGGCTGAAACGCATACATTAGCGTATAAGCGATGGTGACGTTATGCCTTATGATTATCAATTAGATTCTGCGCCTAGACGCTCCAAAACGGTTACCAAGCAACGTCAGGAGGACTTCATTAATATTTATGAGTCAAGCCTCCGCCGTAGTAGAATTAGTAAATTCGCTAACGGGTTAGCAGGAGCATGCATCCCAAAATCGGGCAATACAGCGGCGTGCCAAGGACGGAAAGGTATTGGATGTGTATGCATAAGCCTATATCGATCCTCTCCCGTCGTTTGCACCAGCTGTCTTGTGTTAAACGGGTTTACTGGGTTAAACAAAGATGATGCGCCGACAAACTGCATCTCAGCCTGATAAACGAGCTGCTGCTGGGTGTGACTCACCATCACTGCGCTTGATCTCCACATAAATGCCGATCTGGATCTTCCCGAAGAGAGCTGCCATGCCTCATGTGTGTGCCAGGATCTGTATGGCTATATTTGAGCGGGTTTCACGGGAGAAGTTGTTCAGCAGCGCAAAAACCGGGAGGAGGTCAGGAGGGAGAGAAGGATGAGCGCGCATGCGCAGAGCGCACACACACCCATCACAGAATGTCACATCAACCTCTTTTGTCTAGTTGCAGTGGACACAATCTGTCCAACTGTGTTTTCTTTATTTTATGTTGTTTATTTTTCTTTTTTCTTGAGCAAGAATAAACATTATTTTAATAAAAATAAAATAAAATGATGCATGCGTTCTGCCTCATTAACTTTGATTATATCTTATATATTATCTTGACAAAATCTGTTAAAACACTCCCAACTGAATTGTTACAGTTATTCTAGAAAATTAATTTAAACAATTTACCTTAAAGGATTAGTTCACTTTCAAATTAAAATTTTAATTTTTTAATAATTAATTAAATAATTAATAATTTTAATAATTTACTCACCCCGTGTCATCCAAGATGTTTATGTCTTTCTTTCTTCAGTCAAAAAGAAATTAAGGTTAAGGTTAAGGTTCAGAAATTAAATTAAGGAATGAAGGTCCAAATGTCAGTTTCAGTGCAGTTTCAAAGAGCTCTACATGATCCCAGACGAGGAATAAGGGTCTTATCTAGTGAAATGATTGGCCATTTTCTAAAAAAAAAAATGTATTTAATTAGCTCTCTTCTTCTTTCTCTATTAGAATTCCGGCAGTGTAGACACTGCTAAGTGTATTACTGCCCTCCACAGGTCAAAGTTTGAACTAATAGTTATATACTTGCACTAGCATATTGAATGTGACAATTTAGTTCAAACTTTGACCTGTGGAGGGCAGTAATACACTTAGCAGTGTCTACACTGCCGGAATTCAAATAGAGAAGAAGAAGAAGAGAGCTAGTTCAAGATGAGCATTTATGGTTAAAATGTATAAAATGTTTAATTTTGTTAAGAAAATGAGCGATGGTTTCTTTAGATAAGACCCTTATTCCTCGTCTGGGATCGTGTAGAATGCTTTGAAGCTGCACTGAAACTGTAATTTTGACCTTCAACCGTTTGGGCTCCATTGAAGTCCACTATACACTCTTAGAAGAAAAGGTTCTATATAGAACCCCAAAAAACTTTTTTCTAAGAAAGTA
Source organism: Megalobrama amblycephala (assembly GCF_018812025.1). Classification (NCBI taxonomy): domain Eukaryota; kingdom Metazoa; phylum Chordata; class Actinopteri; order Cypriniformes; family Xenocyprididae; genus Megalobrama; species Megalobrama amblycephala. The sequence continues at coordinate 58,413,604 of NC_063045.1, forward strand.
AGGAGAATAATCCTGGAATGTTTTCATCAAAAACCTTAATTTCTTTTCGACTGAAGAAAGAAAGACATCAACATCTTGGATGACATGGGGGTGAGTAAATTATCAGGAAATTTTCATTTGAAAGTGAACTAATCCTTTAACAAATCATATTCACTCGCTGTCAGAAATACACATGATGGCAGCAAAGGGCTGTTTGCATAATTTGGGCTGAAAGAGTCTGTATATGTGGGAACTAAAACAGTTGAAGTAGCCTATAAGTGATAAACGATTGTTTTACATCACTTCTAAACCATAAGTAAACTACCTTTGCATGAACAATAATCTATAAAATAAAATAAACACCTGGATTCAGTAGGCTAACTAAGGATATTCACTTATATCCTTATAGCATTTATTAATCTTAGTTAATGTTAATATACCCATCAAGGGAGTACGCTAAATAGAACGTTAAGCATATAATAATAATAATAATAATAATAATAATAATATAAACATTATAAAACCATTTTATTTCAAAAATTTATTTCGAAATCCAAAACACTGCTGCTCGAATATTGACAAAAGCCAAAAAGAGAGATCATATTACACCCGTATTAAAGTCATTACACTGGTTACCTGTTAGTTTTCGTATTGATTTTAAAAATCTTTTATTAGTTTATAAGGCATTGCACGGATTTGCTCCAGACTATCTTTCAAATATGATTACAGTATATGAACCAAGAAGGACACTTAGATCTTCTGATTTTTTTCTTCTAAAGGTACCTCATAGTAGAACTAAAAAATTCAGTGATGCTGCTTTTAGCTGTTATGCTCCTCACCTCTGGAACAACCTTCCAGAGAACATAAGATGTGCTGAAAACATTAATAGCTTTAAATCTAAATTAAAATATTTTTAGTCTGGCCTTCCTGTAAAGTTATAAACCCTTTTTATATTTTGTGTTTTGCTTTGTTTGTAATGTTGTATTTTATTTTTCATATTTTGATTTTTATAAATTCTATTCTTATTATGTATCTTAATGGGTCTATTTTACTTTTTAATTGTTCTTTTTAATTGTATTAATTGCTGTATCTATTGGTTCCTTGTCAAGCACTTTGAATTGCATTAATTTGTTTAGGAAAGTGCTATATAAATAAAATTTGCTTGCTTAAATAGCTTGAATGTAACTCTACACCCTTGCCTCATTTAGTATACGCGCTTATGAATATGCTAATTAGCCCCGCCTCCACTCACTCACACAAGCTCAGAAATAAACTCTTACTGAGGTAAACGCTGCGCAATAGTATTCCTTTTTACATCATCAGACACATAACGGTAATTAATATGATTAGCCTTTTGCTTGACTATGTTATCAAACAGTTAATAATGTGTTGCTAATGTTACACGACTCCCTTGCGGTCATAGTTAATTATATGCAAGAGCCTGGGCGTTGATGTGATAGCGACAATCAATCCAACCCTCTCCATTGACTTTGCGTGAAGCTGACTTATATAAAAAAAAAAAAACTTTTTGAAGTTTTTCGACCTAAAAACAAAACCAAAAAACAAGCATTTAAAGTCACCCTGAAATCAAAATGTAAGTTTTTTAACTTTTAGTATGAATATGTTAGCCTTAAGCTATGAATAAGCTGGTGTGTTCCAAAACAATGACAAAATTTGCATTTAGGAGATACAAGCATTCAAAACTTACAAAGCATTACAAAACTAACAAAGCACTGTTCGCCAGAGGAGAACTGGCCCCCCGACTAAGCCTGGTTTCTCCCAAGGTTTTTTTTTTCTCCATTTTAACACCTATTTGCCACTTGTTTGCCACCTGATGTCACCTGATGGAGTTTGGGTTCCTTGCCGCTGTCGCCTTTGGCTTGCTTAGTTGGGGACACTTGACATTTGATATTCAATAGTATTCTTGACATTTATTCAACAGTGCTTCTGATCTGCCTGCATTGACACTCTTATTTAAGAGCTGCTGTGCAGCCAAATTATGTACCAGTTATCAATGTAAAGCTGCTTTGACACAATCTGCATTGTAAAAAGCGCTATATAAATAAAGGTGACTTGACTTGACTTGACAGTCTCTCACTTCCACTAAAATCTATCACGGATTTTCATGACATCACATGACTGGGGGGCATTTGAAAACTTGGTGGGGCAGCATAATATTTGTAGTGTTGGTTGGTCACATTTGATTCACTAAACTAATTGTTTATTGCACCAAAAGCAATCTGAGATTAACTTTTTTTGTATATATATACAGTTCAAGTCACATTATGTTTGTTTACAGACAAGACATTAATAAATTAAGAACTTTGTATCTTTCCTTTCCTATACTCCCAAAGCTAAGGAAGTACAATTTAAAAAAAATCAATATTTACCCATCTTTAGAACTTCTTAGATATAGATTTAATATTGAACACAATAATTGTACTTTCTGTGATTCTGAAATTTAAACAACAGTACATATGTTTTTGACTGTTTAGAGACTTTTGGTCTGACATATACGAATGGCTTAAAATTACAATTAATTTGATTTCTTCATTTTTTTTTTTTTTAAACAACTTTTGGTATAATAATGGAAGATGTACACATTCAATTTCTACTGAACAGTATTTTCACTGTTCAGCCATTGTTTTCTGTTTTTCAGAAAGAATTTTGGATTTACTCTAAATCTTTAAGAATGTTAAAATTAAAAAGTGGAAGAAGACTGCTTGGTGCATTAAAGAAATTTAAACCATTAGAAGACCCGGTTGTATAATTTTTTTCCTTTTTCTTGTCTCTACCTGGATGATCAAGAGCTGCAAACATTTGCTGATGCCCAAGGCAACACAAACAGTGTGTGTAAGTCTTTGAACAGGATGATTGGAAATTGTTCTTATTTTTATTTAAATAGATTTTTTTTAGTACTGCCCCACAAAAGCGACATAAAATACTTTCCAGAAGAAAAAAATAAAAGTAATTTACCCCCCAATCATCCTGTGCAAATGTGGAATAACATGTAATCAGTAAAAAAGAACTGTAGTCCGATTACAGGTATTTTAAAACATAGTCCTAATACACTTTAATCACTCTGATTACATAATCTAGATTACATGTAATCAGTTACTACCCAGCACTGCAAAGTGCACCGCTGTCTTGAGCATATATAGTATTTCCTCAGTAAAATGATTATCTGTTCTAAATATTGCACTTAATATCTTTACCAAGCTTTTTGCCTCCCTCTACTGGCTGCAGTGTGTCACTTCAACATGCTGGTAACATGCAGGTAAAATAACTCCAGTCTCAATGCAATGGAATGTCTTTATTGACAAGAAGTTGTTAAAACTCAAGAATTTGAGCTTCCAGTTTAACTACAGTGATTTTGTTAAAGAGAAATGAGAGTCTACATTACTGTGCAAAAACAAAAATAGAAATACAGCAGCAACATTTCCTACAGCAGAGCTGACTCTAAAATCTGAGGACACAACGAACAACAACAATAATAATAATAATACGAAGCACTGTTTACCACCATTCCCACATGCTGCTTGAGCTCACAGACGTTTAATACTGTACGAAAATGTGTTGAAAAGAGTCTGAGTCGTGTGCGCTATACAACGGTCCACCATCCTTCATTTGATTGTCAGTAGGAAATGAAACTAATTTCACAGGAAACTCTAGACCAGTGAAGAAATACATTTTACTGTGGTATTAAACCGATTTATGGCATGAAATATGATGAAAGTAGCTTGAATTTTCATTGAGGGTGTCCGTGTATCTGGATCACTTCAGTGTTTCCATACAGACTCCACCAGAGCTTGACTTTTCATTTTCACCGGCAAACCTGCCGCTCGTCATCGACACGTCGACGGTGAAAATCGGTCACGTTTCTGCTTTCACTCGAGATGTGTGTACGGTCTTCACCACCTTGGCGGTGCCTTTAGTGTCCTGTTCAGAGCTCTCTGAGAGAGTGTCTTTGGAGCCCTTTGTCTTCTGAAAGGAACAAAACAAAAACAGGCACACATTATTACAGTGAGAAACATCTGACGCTGATTATATGACTAAACAGCACAGGTTACATGACAGTCAAGTGTCTTCTGCTCACCAAAGCTGCATTTATTTGATCAAAAATACAGTAAAAACAGTGATATTGTGAAATATTATTACAATTTAAAAGAACTGTGTTCTATTTGAATATATTTTGAAATGCAATTTATTCCTGTGATGCAAAGCTGAATTTTCAGCATCATGACTCCAGTCTTCAGTGTCACATGATCCTTCAGAAATTTAGTTGAACTGTAGTATCAGTGCAGAATATTAATGGTCTTTTAAACCCCAAAGAAACACATCAGAAATGACAGAATATTCTATAGGTTATAGGACTCTAAAGGTTAATATTTTAATAAGCACCGCAACTTTTCACTAGTTAAATATTTAAACAGGCCTCTGCAGTAATGAAGAAGGTGACGTCTGACCTGCGCAGGGGTGGAGCTGGATCCGGGGACGTCTGCAGTGCGGGTAACAGGGAGAGGAGGCACCAGATCAGTCCGAGAGCTACAGAGATGAATGAAAGGAAGGAGCATTAAAGAGGACTAATTATGCTTTTTTGCATGTTCATCGTTCTTTAGTGTGTAATGTTGCTGTTTGAGCATGAAAAAGCTCTGCAAAGTCCCTCCAGCAGGAGTTATTCTCTATATCAGTGTCACTCTTTCTGAACTCCCTGAAACGCCTCCATTGTAGTAACTCAGCGCTAAATTATGGTAAGGCAAAAGAAAAAAATAAAAGGAAGAGGGGAAAACATGCAAAAGATAAAGGCATGTATGCAGCTTACTCATATTGTAATAATAGTAGGCAAATAATAAAATATAGGGCCTATCACTTATGTTATGTTGCTTGCTATGCTATTACACATTGGCCAACAATATTCATTTTTCTGTCCAACTAGCTTACATAACCAGACAGTAAAATGTGATTTTGTAACATGTAACTTTTTTTTTTAAACAAACGTAATAGCCTACTTTAATATTTTACTGTAAAGTTGTGCAATTTTGTAGGATTGATGGTATTTTGTGTTATTTATTTGCCTCAATTTGTAATAATTTAAGTATATACATTTATATAAAATAGCAACATTTTATGTTAAATCCACTTTAATAAAGATCTACATTTCTAAGTTTAATTCATAGTGATAGACATGAAAAATGTGCCTGGGTTAATTGGAGGATTACTGCCATCTACTGGAAAGCAAACACTTAATTAAATTAAAATTAAAATAACATGAATTTTTAACTACAGCCACTAGATGGCTAGAGAATTAGTCAATGGTTAACATTATAAAATCATTATTATAACTATAAAAATAACTCTATATCAAATTTTAGCATTTTTTTTGTACTATCATTTGTACTATCATGGGTATTTGAAGATATTTTTGAAAAATACAATTATTTACAAGGCTGTAGAGAACAGTGCACTATTGCAGACTTATATACTGAGGTTTTAATTACATTATTTTAATATAGTCAGTCGTGAATTAAAGTGGGCCGGTCTAAGGAATGAAACTCCAGGGCTGAAAATGAGTCCCAATCCGGCCCTGTGTTTTATAGTAGGGAAGTATGCGATTTCGGATACAGCTACTGTTTTTTTTAACACCCTGGACGCGGTTATGGTAAGGGGTGTTACATTTCCAAAACACGTTGGAAGCAGTTGACCAATCACAACGCACTGGTCCAGCCGACCAATCAGGAGGGGCTTCATAGAGACAGGAACTAAATATAACCTGCACCCCAGTGTCCACATAATCCATCCTAAATAGTATGTGAGATTGAAATAAGTGTGTCCCAAAGCATAGTATGTGGAATATGTCAAAAGTCCCCGGAAGGACTACAATTTCCGGTAGATTTTCGAAGTGTGGATTCATGCACACTATAAAGGCTAATATTGCCCACAACCCATTGCGCTTTGGAGGATTTGGTTCAGAACTACAAACACGAGTAAGAATGTTTAAAAAAAAACTACAAAACATGGTGGATACACATGACCGACGGTCAAGTAGTGAAGTTTGAGTGACTAATAATCAACATTTAACCTGATAAAAAATATTTATTTAATGCTATCTATGTTATATTTCATCTGCAACAACAATGTAAACATTTATAAAGATTGTTTGGCCATTAACTTTTAAATGCATTGTTATGCATTAATATGAGGAGAGTCTCAGCATGAAAAACCAGTGACTGCAGATCAATGTGCTGCTGCATTTCTCTCCAAATGAAATGAAATGAAATGTGGAAGATGTTAACTGTGACAAGATGATTGACAGGCCAGTTTATGGTGAAAGGATACGTGTAACTAAGCGACAGAGAGCAACCGTTAAAGATGCTATTTTATGACGTGATAGTGTGTCCCAAAGCTACACTCTACTTTTTCTTCACAAAAAGAGTCATAATTTTAGGGCATTGTATAAGTAGGCGAATTGGGATGCAGCAAGAGCGTTACTGACAGACTGAAAAAAGAGGTGCTGCAACAAAATAATGTTTTTGAACATTCAAGCATGAAAACCTGTTCTAGTAGAGCCCAAAATACAAAATCAAGGGCAAAATACTGTAGGTCCTCTTTAAAATGAAGAACAGTGATTTTGATATGAAAAATATTTTTGACCACACACTCAGGATGTACTTACTTGACCTCTGAGAGCACAGACCTCTCACCATCCGAACAGTTGGAGCGTCGATACTGCCGGAAGCTCCTGGGAGAATGTGAATGGCGGATCTTGATCGGGTCACCTTGTGTTCTGAAATGAGATACATGCAGTTGTTTGCACTTCGGTGCCACATGGGCCCTAGTCTTTAAAAGCTTCTTTTCCGGGTTAATGCAAACTCAGCATTCATCAGACTGATATCCCACAACATCAGATTTACATGCGGCTCATCAGGGACCGTTTTAGAGGCTCAGTGAGCTGAATAATGCATGCTTTCTATCAACACTTATTGTCAGTGTAATGCATTGGGGATTTTGACATGCTGACAGACATTTTTTTTTTATGTTTATGTTTTATTCATGTGCATTGTAATATTTAAACAAAATATCGCAAAAGGGCGGGACAACTTGTCACTCACATAAGATCGACCAGTAGCAAACCTAATCCATCCAATCAATTCTCTACATTTATTCTTGATCAAGAAGCTGTTTCACTTGGATATACGTCACAATAGGGAAGATGCCAACTTTAAAAGTCCAATAAACATTCTTTGCATACATGTTTGCAACCGTGTTATCAAATATAACAATATGGGGTTTTCATTTTTTATGAGGCAGCAAATTGGCCCCTAGTTGTGTAAATTTTTGGTGTTTTATGATGTTTTATTTCCTATGTAAAAGAGATGAATGCTCAGTTGGGTCAACCCAAACTGTTTCACTTCCTGTAACACAAAATGGACAAAAGTCCTTATATAATCAGCTTTATTTATAAATGAATTAAGAATGATTTCCCATTCGCTCTTGAATGGTTACTGCGACTAAATTATTTTTAATATATTTATATTATTTTATTTAATAATAATTTTTTAATTAATTAAAGTAATTCTTTCATCTTAATTAAATTGTCATTTTGGTCACACTTCAGTTTAGGGTCCAATTCTCACTATTAACAACCACTTTTACCTCAATAAACTCCTAATTACTGCTTATTAATAGTTAGTAATGTTAAGGTTAGGTATTGGGTAGGATTAAAGGATGTAGAATATAGTCATGCAGAATAAGGCATTAATATTTGCTTTATAAGTACTAATAAAAAAATGCAATCTGACAATATCAGCCTAATGAATTATATAAATGGAAGTAATTTTTATGGGTTAGATCAAGTAAAAATGGATCCATCAAATTACAGTTGCAGGTTAGCACATTATTTTCGTAGGACAGTTTGATTTGACTCACTCCACTTTCTTATATGGAATCTCCTTTAGTTGCTCCTCAGAGAGACCGGAAGGATCGACCAGCTCCTTCCTGTTCACAAACACAAAATGATCATCACTGACTCCTCTGCTTTATCACAGATTCATTTTCACTGTCTAATTAGTGATGAGAGTGACGTTAAACTCACTGGATGTGTTTCCAGAGCTGCTCTTTAGCTTGAACATCAGGACTTCGTCTACGTCAAGAAAATAGGTCATATAGGTCATAGATTTTGTATTATTTATCCCTATAAATCTACTGTACCATATTTGATATGTACATTTCGAAGGCCTCTAAATGGTCAAAACTGTCCACGTGGGTCTTTCTGCTGTGAAATCTTTTAAACAGTAAATGTATGAATAACTTTTATATTGTTAGTGATATTTCAAGATGGACAGCAACTTAAGTTTAAAAGAAAAATTGTTAAAATGTGAATATCAAATATGATTCATCGGTTGAATTGCATATAATAGTTGCATTACATTGCATTATATGTTTTAAAAATACTTTGAAAGAGCTTTGATCATAAATATAAGCATTTAAACATATTACCAAGACATATGACTGAAAGATATAGAGTGAAAATAAAGATATTTATATGCATTTTATGTATGTAGTCTGTTATACACAGTTATAAAGATCTCATTGATTTACATTACAAACTTTCAGAATTTCATCTGACTTTTTAGACATATAAATATCAGCAACTGCACCAAATTGAGTCTCTTTCCTCCATATTCTCACTATATTATACCATAAAAGCCTTATGTATCAAATATGATACTCGACAAATTACACATATGCAATCCTTTTTTTTAAAGATTTTTTTTTTAATAATGTGTCTAAAGGTTCAATAACCTTTCCATTTAAATAAATGATCAGGGTTAACAGGGTTAATAATTTCATGCTTACGATCGTGAGCGGTGTCGTGAGCGCCGATGGTTCGGATCGTTCTGTGTTTTTTCTTTCTGTCTGCGCAGCACAACCTCCCACTGCGGACCAGAATCCACCATCTCGTTCTCCTGACGGGATCTGCAGTGCACATCCATATTTTCTATAGAGTTTTACTAGTGATTGCATTGATATTCATGCTTTATTTCAAACTGAAAAGATTTTCTGCTTTTCCCAAAGATTTTCCCAATTTCCTGCAATCATTTAGGACCATTAAATGACATCATTTATAATATGCATATATCTCACACAGCAGCCCTGTGCCTTTTTATTGTCCCGAAAGCTCAGTGGAATCACACACCGGTTTCTTTTTTTACGATGTTCCCTGTTGGAATTCTCAGATTCACTGCCACTGCTGGTGTTGCCACGGGAACGTGACCTAAAGGGGTCAAAAGGTGACAGGACAGAATGAAAGAGGGACACACGTTCCTGAATATTTCTAGAATATTAATCAACATCAGTTTTGCAAAAACAAAACAAAACAAAAAATAGTAATCACAAATCAATCAAATAAAAATCACAGCCCACAATTTACAAGAAATAATGGTATGAAGTATAAGTATACTACTATATAAGAACATCTAATTTGGAGCATCAAGTTCTAGTTCTATATGGAACATCTAGTTCAATATATATACATATATATATATTCCACACATAATATGTGGGACTAGAAGCTAATGTTGGTGAACAAACTTTGATGTTGGAAAGCCTAAATGGGCAGGTTCATTGGACCGATTGTTAGATGAATGGGAGCTATCTATTCAAGTTGGACCTATATATGTACATTTATTAAACATGTTGGTTAATCTGATTGTGCTTTCAGTTCCCAAAAGAGTGAAGCACACTCAGCTGTTTAACACAATCCATTCTGCAGATTTTGCCTCAAAAAAAAAAAAAAAAAAAAGTGTCTGGTCCTACTTAAAAACAGCAAACTTGACAAACTTGTCTTGAAAAGCATATATTAGAAAAACAAAGAACTGTGAGACACCAAACACTGATTGTTTCCTTTTTGTAATATTATATTAGTTGTGAATCTGTTAAAATCTAAAGGAGCAAATGAATAAAAGCGAACCTCCTCCTGTGCTGTTTGTTGGCCTGTGGGTCGTCAGCGGTTTGGCCTCTCCTGTCGAAACAAAACACAAGGAAGGGCGTTTAAAGAGAAACACTGACTGTTTCATCATCTCTGACAGACACACACACACAAACGCCAGCGATGCTTTGAGGATTTATCAGTATTTATTTATTCTCAGCCATTCTTTCATCAGTTCCTCGCCTGCGGCGACACTCACGTCTTATTGATGCTAGAGTAACTTTCAGCTCCTTTACTGCCAGACAATGAGACTTTAGCTGGAAAAGAATCATTCTAGAAATATCAAATCATGTTTATATGATGCCAAAAACCTTTTATAACTACTGTAGATATTCAGTGTGTTATCAATTATTAAAAGGACTAAAGTAAATCAAGACATTTTTATTCTGATCCAACTCTTTGTGTTGGGCTTCTTAGTACAAATAAGAAGTAACAAAGGACGTTTGTTCCAGTTTATTTCCACTAGAGGGAGCAAATGCATCTGGATTCAGATTCAGTGTTGACTCTCTGGTGCTCAAACTGCATTAAAGACACCATGAAATCAAAATGTAAGATTTTTGGCTTTTAGTATGAATATGTTAGTCTTAATGTTATCTATAAGCTATTTGTGCTCCAAAACAATGTCAAAAATCGCATTTAGAAGATATAAGTGTTCAAATCTTACAGTCTCTCACTTCCGCCAATATGGATAAATGATAAATGAAAAGATTTTGATGACATCACTCTGCACTTCAGCTTCACATCATATATTCTGTCCAATCAAATGTGCTCTAGAATCTGAAGCGCCCCGCCCCCTACATAATAATAGATACTGAAGCTGCGGCTGAAATCGGTCACTTGTTCACATATGGTGAATCGCACATAGTGCACTATATAGGGGATAGGGAACGATTAAGACAGTGTAAATATGCTTTCCACTGGGGCGAATGAAGTCTGGTTTCACGTTAGTGTCACATGAACCACTGCAGCGCGAGCACAGTCTGCTCCGGTACAGAGACACGACAGAGCGGATCATATGCGTGAGACGACGAATACCCATGCGAATTCTGCACAGAATACTATATTTTAAAGCGATATGGAGGAGATTAGGAGGAAACTGAGGCTTTACCAAGTTCAACAGCTCTGGCTGAGCTGTGATATAAAAAAGGGCAGGAGCTGTTCGAAATGTCCCCCCCGTCTTCCTGTTTCAGTGGAAATTACATCAACAAATTGAATAATGCTGCGCATTTTAAGGCACTTCGGTGGGACTTTAAGACTCGAGGGCTGTGTCTGAAATCGCCCCCATACCCTTAAATAGTGCACTATTTAAGGGGACAGAAATTTGTAGTGGTGTCCGAAACCATAGTGGACGTTATCGAGTGCACTCATTCAATCCTATAATGCACCGCAATTATGAGTGTACAACCGATATAGACTCAACAGCTAGAGAATACCCATAATGCACTGTGAGAGTCGCGCGTCGAATGAATCCCTGCATTTGACCAGAAGATGGTGCCCGCAGTTGAATCATCCATCTTTTTTCCAAACCGCTGGTCCAATGTGGGTACAGAGTAATATCAAGTTTCAAATGATTATTAATCAGCAAGTACAAACTATGCAAAAGCGGCAGCCCTTTCAGTTAACGAATTCACTCACTCGTTTTCATTCACTCCTTCAAGTGAACTTTATAAGTGAAGTAATGTAGGGAATAGTGAATGAGGGTATAGGGGGCAATTTCAAACACAGCTAAGGTCATAAATGAGTCTTAATGAAGAAACAAAATGCATGCAAACACAATATGGTGCACCCTTGAGCACACACCTGCGGCGGGCCGAGTGAGATGTCTCGTTCTCGCTGCCTCCTGAGGGTGAACGTCTGTGAGCTTTTGGGAATTTGGGAGATTTGTTCCGCTCACTGGCCGAGTTGTACAGGCCGCTGAGGGAAAACAAAGAAGGGACAGCTTAGAGAGGACAAGAATGAACATAAAAAACATTACATCGAACACCTTCAAACACCACAGGACATGAATATGAATAAGTGTTATTCAGGGTTATTATCAATAAATTAAAATTGAAAAACTAAATGAAAATTAGAAATGTTGCCTTGGCAAAATACTGAAAGAAGTTTAAGCTGAAGCACTAAGATTAAAAACTATAACTAAAACTAACCGAAATAGCAATATTTAAAAACTAAAAAAATAAAATGACAAGCACATTGATATTACTAAAATTAACATGAAAACTAAAAATATAAAAATAAAAGCTGATTCAAAATATGAACACATAAAAAATAAAATAACACTAGTGTTACTATTAAACTAAAACTAAAAAAAGTTGAAATAAAATAAAATATGAATATTAGATCAAAAACAAACTTGAAAACTTAAATGAAAATTAGAAATTAGAAACTGAAATAAGTTTAAGTAGAAACTAAAATTCCTAAAACTAAAACTGAAATAAAATAAATTAAAGATAAACAGAAATAAATATAAAAACAAATAAAAATATACAAATAAAAGCTAATTTAAAATATGAATAAATACTAATAGTATACAAATAATTCTAAAATAAATATATATACTGTATATAGTTATTAATTTTTGAACACATGATCTTAGTACTGTACCTTTGCGGGGCGTCTTCCTCCCATGGTGCATTGGGCTTGTTCTGCTGGTCTGAAGTGCTGTCTGTATTTACTTTGGGACTTTGGAAAAATATAATGAAACATGATGTTGACTGTTGCTGCTTGTGTTTTACTATTTCATAGAATCCTGTAGGAAAATCACTCTAAAATGAGATCATAGAGACATCAACGATAGAGCAAATGGAGACTGTACAGAATCTCTGCTTCTCAGATGTTTCTACTGAGAAACACACATGGATCTCCTCTAGAGTTTCATATTTCAATAACATTATGTTCAATAACATAAACATTTCTCATCACATTCTCCAAGGATCAAATGATCTGAGCTTCTATACATTTTCATATTATAGACTACTGTGTCAAAAAGCAAAATGACAGGGTAAATATACCTTGACTTAAGAATGTTTAGACATTTGTAATGGAAAACAAGTCAAAACATTCTAAGAAAGAAAATCATAAGATATTTAAAGCTGTAGTTTCTGCCACTTTTGTTCTGACCAACTGAGAAAAAAAGCATTAGGCCTACAATAAATCGTGCTGCCAATGATGATGACTATCCTGCGTCTCAGTCAGCTCCCTAGTTCATGAATCAGTATATCATGTAAATGAATGTGGCCGATTCGCTATGTGTATATAGTTTATATTAGCGTTACCTGTAGATTTACATTTCTGTAGCCACTCCACAGTCCAAAGTCTTTTGCTTTTTGACTACAGGTGAATCTCCAGTTGTCAATGATGATTGTCAGTGTCAGATTGACGTTTAATTATTTCAGCTGCTGTGAGAACAACCAACTTGCCTGGACTCCTTTTTTCTGTTTACGGACGTGATGTAATGACGCACAGACGAACTGCTGCATGCTCGAATTTCCCCTGGAAATCCACCAGGTCGCTCTTATTATAAAACATTATTACAAGCTTACCGTGTACCGTGTTGAATCGAGCTAAGATAAGGAGATAGTTTTGAACACTGGCTGGTTATGAACTAGCTCAAAAATTGATTTTGGATCATTTTTAAACAAAAAAAGTTACAGACTGCAGCTTTAATGAAGTTCTCAATTAATGTCTCATTGATGTATCAACTTTGTCTCTCCTAAAATTCTCACTAGTTGCTTATTAGCATGCATTTTACTAGGATACCTTGGCTTGCTTAGTTGGGGACACTTGATATTCAACAATGTTTTTGATCTGCCTGCATTGACACCATTGTATGCGAACAGAACTGAGCTGGACGATGACATCACTGTTTTTTTCCAGTGCTGATATATAGGTAAATTACCTAAACTAATAACTACTAATTTTTTTTTACAGCAGAATGAATCAATACTGAATTTATTTAAGCTGGACAATAAAGGTGACTTGACTTGACACTGGCTGTATATTAGTGCTTATAAAGCACATATTATTGCCTTATTCTGCATGACCATATTCTACATCCCATAATCCTACCCAATACCTAAACTTAACAATCTTACCAACTATTAATAAGCAGTAATTAGGGGTTTATTAAGGCAAAAGTCTTAGTTAATAGTGAGAATTGGACCCTAAACTAAAGTGTGACCATTTTTCGAAATCGTACTGAACCGTGACCCCAAAAATGTGACACCCCTAGTATTTACCGGTAAAGTCATTCTGGTAATTTACTGCGATTACTGAGTGGAAGAGGCTATATGAGAAAGAAATGAGATCTCATTTTAGAGTGTTTTGAGGAAGAAAATCATGTTTGCTGTTCAAGAACTGGATGGCTTTAATCACATAATGCTTAATGAAGGAGTTTAATACCTCTTGACCGGTGTAAGTGAGGTGGTTTTGGACTGGCTTTCACTCATGTTCTCCATCTTTGTGACCGTCTGGCCTCCGTTGCTCCGTCCTAAAGCACAGATTTCCGAAACATTAATGCATCAATCTGATATTAGCGCCTCTATTCAGTTAACAGCTAACCAGAACAATTTCTTATCACACTGGCTGCGTCCATCTGTATCCGCCACACAAGCCCTCTCACGTCTTTCCTCTGTTGTTTCAAGTGATTGCCGTCTGAAGGCCGTTTCCATGCTTAAGTGCACAGGGGTTGGACAGAACAATAGAGGTGCAGCACATGCGTGGAGGTCAGGTGCGACTTGTGCCGAGCTGCGTCACTTCACACACACACACACACACACACACACACACACACACACACACACACACACACACACACACACACACACACACACACACACACATTCCTGTCTCAGCCGAACAACAACAGCTTTCTGTTGGCATGCCAGATCTCAATCACATGCCTGTGGAGCGCTGAAGTGAAGGCGGTTTCACAAAGAACCGGATCAACTCAGGTGGAACCAAACTGGCCGATCGCACACCAAAGCTGCATGTCATGTGATACTCAGGGTTTCCTTTTAACCTTTCTTTGTACGAGCGCAAAATATCCAACAGCATGACTGTATCAGACAATGTAAATGGAGATATTCACCACAATCCTGCCATGCTGAGGTGTTACTATGCAGTTGCCATGGTGTTCTGTGTAGTTGTCAGGTAGCTGCTAGGGTGTTCTGTGTGGTTGCTAGGGTGTTTTGTGTTGTTGCTATGCAGTTACCAGGGTGTTCTGTGTGGTTACTAAGTAGTCGCTAGTGTACTTTATATTGCTGTTAGTTGCAAGGGTTTTGTATTGTTGCTCCGTAGCTGCTAGGGTATTCTGTGTGGTTGCCAGGTAGTTGCTAGGGTGTTCTGTGTGGTTGCTAAGAAGTTGCTAGTGTGATTTCTATGGCTGTTAGTTGCTAGGGTTTTGTATTGTTGCTCCGTAGTTGCTAGGGTATTCTGTTTGTGGTTGCTAGGGTGTTTTGTGAGGTTGCCAGGTAGTTGCTAGGGTGTTCTGTGTGGTTGCTAAGTAGTTGCTAGTGTGATTTGTATGGCTGTTAGTTGCAAGGTTTTTGTATTGTTGCTCTGTAGCTGCTAGGGTATTCTCTGTGTGGTTGCTAGGGTGTTTTGTGTGATTGCCAGGTAGTTGCTAGGGTGTTCTGTGTGGTTGCTAAGTAGTTGTTAGTGTGATTTGTATGGCTGTTAGTTGCTAGGGTTTTGTATTGTTGCTCCATAGCTGCTAGGGTATTCTCTGTGTGGTTGCTAGGGTGTTTTGTATGGTTGCTATGCAGTTACCAGGGTGTTCTGTGTGGTTGCCAGGTAGTTGCTAGTGTGTTTTGTGTGGCTGTTAGGTAGGTGCTAGGGTTTTATACAGTTGCAACGTAGCTGCTAGGGTATTCTGTGCAGTTAGTAGATAGTTACTAGGGTGTGCTGTGTGGTTGCTAGGTAGTTGCTAGGGTGTTCTGTGTGGTTACTAAGTAGTTACCAGGGTGTTCTGTGTGGTTGCTAGGTAGTTGCTAGGTAGAACACCCTGGTAACTGCATAGCAACCACACAAAACACCCTAGGTGTTTTGTGTGGTTGCTATGCAGTTACCAGGGTGTTCTGTGTGGTTGTTAGATAGTTGCTAGTGTGTGCACTGTATGGTTTCTAGATAGGTGCTAAAGAGTTTGTATGGTTACTAGGTAGTTGTTATGGTGTTCTATGTGGTTGCTTGGTTGATTTGTGTCGTAGCTAGGTTGCTTGTGTGGTTGCTAAGGTGTTTTGTGTGGTTAGTAGGTAGTTTCCAGGGTGTTCTATGTGTTTTTTTTAGGTATTTGCTAGGGTGTTTGTGTGGTTGCCAAGGTGTTCTGTTTGATTGGTAGGTAGTTGCTAAAAGAGTTTGTATGGTTGCTAGGTAGTTGCTAGGGTGTTATATGTGGTTGCTACGGGGTGTTTTATGTGGTTAGTAGGTAGTTGCGAGGTTGGTTTGTGTGTGTGATTTCAAAGTAGTTGCAATGCTGTTTGTGGTTGATATTGTGTGCAGTATGGTTGCTAGGTAGTTGCTAAACAGTTTGTATGGTTACTAGGTAGTTGCTAAGGTGTTCTATGTGGTTGTTAGGGTGTTTTATCTGGTTAGTAGGTAGTTGCTAAGGTGGTTTGTGTGATTTCTAGGTAGTTGCTAGGGTGTTTGCTATTGTGTTTTGTGTGATTAGGTAGTTGCTAATGTGTGCTGTATGGTTGCTAGGTAGTTGCTAGGGTGTTTGTGTGGTTATTAAGTAGTCGCTAGGGTGTTTGTGTTGTTGCTAATTAGTTGCTAGGTTGTGCTGTGTGGTTGCTAGGTAGTTGCCAATGTATTTGCATGTTGCTAGGTAGTTGCTAGGGTGGTCTGTGTGATTGCTCAGTAGTTGCTAGGGTGGTCTGTGTGGTTACTAAGTAGTTGCTAGGGTGGTCTGTGTGGTTGCTAGGTAGTTGCTAGGGTGATCTGTGTGGTTGCTAGGTAGTCACTAGGGTGGTCTGTGTGGTTGCTAGGTAGTTGCTAGTATGTAGTGTGGTTGGTTGCCTCAAGAAGCACCACATTGTTTAACATGATGTTAGACAGGCGTAACAAGAGTAAACTCTGCTGTGAAATGCAGCTCACCTGCAGGCTGTGTGCTTCTCTTCGGGTAGGTCTTGCTGCGGGTTCGGATCACCTGTAGGTCGGGTCGGGGGAGAGTTACAGACGGCTCTCTTCCAATCTGCATTGCAGTTTTTCCACTAGAAGCAGAAAAACACATTATGATTCAAGTCCTCCTGTATCACTATAAAAATACATCATTAAAGGAATAGTTCACTTCAAAAATATAAACAATTCCAAACCTGTATGAAATGAAATACATGTTTTGCTTTTGTTTTTGGAGGGGTGAACTGTTCCTTTTAAAACTGGTGTTTAGTGGTTGATTTAGTGCTGTCAATCTGCAATTTGGCAATTATTTGGACTTCTTTTCTTTTGATTCGGCCCACATTTGATGAATGTGATGCAGCAGTTTAAGCAATTGCACTGTTAATGACTAACCCTGAGAATAAAAGACATGACGTCACTGCTGAGTCACTGCTGTTCAACAGACATTCAGCATTAAATCACTGTCTGTGACTAATATCTCTGTCTGTACATATCAAATATCATTACTCATGCCTTGTGATTTTATCTGACTTCAGATTTATGACTACTTCTATACTACCGTTCAAAAGTTTAGGGTTGGTAAGATTGTTTAATGTTTTTGAATGAAGTCTCTTCTTATCACA
Organism: Megalobrama amblycephala; assembly: GCF_018812025.1. Lineage (NCBI taxonomy): Eukaryota > Metazoa > Chordata > Actinopteri > Cypriniformes > Xenocyprididae > Megalobrama > Megalobrama amblycephala. The sequence goes on from NC_063045.1 coordinate 58,431,307, forward strand.
AAGGCTGCATTTATTTAATCAAAAATACAGTAAAAACATTAAAAATGTGAAATATTGTTACAATCTAAAATAACTGTTTTCTATTCGAATAAATTGTAAAATGTAATTTATTCCTGTGATCAAAGCTGAATTTTCAGCAGCATTACTCCAGTCTTCAGTGTCACATGATCCTTCAGAAATCATTCTAATATGCTGATTTGCTGCTCAACAAACATTTCTGATTATTATTATCAATGTTGAAAACAGCTGAGAACAGTATAAATGTCACTATAAATAATGTCAATTTTGGTCAATTTAATGCATGCTTGATGAATACAAGTATTAATTTCTTTCAAAAAACCCTTTTCAATTGATTTAATTTCTCTTTTACGAACCTGTAGCGATGCTTCGAGCCCAGAGAGCTGAATTTGGACAGTTTCCTTGTTAGCGAATTAGACTCGTTCTCTGGCATTCTGTAAAAGACATTTTAGTTGGAACATTTACAAAAATATCAACATTTTAGATGAACAAGAAAGCTTTAATTTACAGGTTTTTATGCATTTATCCATTCTCCTTTTCATTTTACTTCTGATGAAACATGGATGCTCCTTCCAAACATCTGTGCCGGGCAAATCTGTTGTTTACACCCATATTTTAATGAGGAAAATTACAGAACAAGTGTTAAGGAGAGCTTTCCTCTCATTAAAATTCAAAAGCTATAAACATGCTGCTCTGATAAAACACAGAGCCAACCAGCAGAGAAATTAAAAGCTAAAACATAATGAGAGATCAGACTAGAACGGATGTGTGTTGTACATGGCTGTGCTGTTGCTAGATAAAACATTCAGAGATCTTTGTGTTAAGATGACAGAACATGATTTGGCTTGTTTTTAAAGTCCGGACGGTCCTGTTTCAGCTCAACGATTTGCCACTGAAGGTTTGCCACTGAGCTCTGCACACGTTATATGAACAATGGCAATAGCAAACAACACGAAAAATCATCAATTCAGCAACACTTTACAACAAGGATTCATTTGTCATTATTTAACATGAACTAACAATCAACAATACTTCTATGGCACTTATTATTCTTAATCACTGATGTTAACAAAATGGGACCTTACTATAAATGTTAGCAATAATTCTAATAAAGTTTTAGTATTTTTTTCACATAGTTTGGAGGTGTAACTTGTCTAAATCTCTCTCGTGTCGCCCTTTGTTTTTCCTGAACTTGAGTTTCACACGCGGATTACCAGCAGAAATCTCCAGCCTCCTGCATTCTGTGCGCCGTAAAGCTCTTTGGGGAGTAGAGTGAGACCACTCTGATTAAATAAGCACCAGAGACGACTCTGAACGCGCGAGGCGACGCGGGGAGGATTGGAGCACAGCCCCGAAAGCTTCTTCCTGTAAATAAGAGCCTCAGTAAAGCCCCAGGGAATCTGAAGGGCCCTTCAGTTCACAGCGTTTCTCTGTGAGAACGTACAGGACGCAGCACAGTCAGAGTATAATGCAGCTGGTTTTGGCTTCTGTGCAGACAGGATTAAGATGTTTTTAAGGGATGTAAATGAGATTGTTGGAAGCAGTGTTATTTTTGTTTACTTAAACTAAACGAAAATGAGAAGTGTTACCATTGCAACCAGCTGAAATATAATAAGTTTAGGTTTTTTATTTATTTTATTTTAGTTCAGTTAATGTTTATTTTATTTGAAGTAATGATTTTTTATGGTTATTAAAGTATTGTAGTAAAGCAGATTTCATGCAGTGAAAATGTGGAGTTGTTACTGACCTGAGCCTTAAAATGATTGAATTTATTGGTGCTCGTAATATAGTCAGGTTGATTCTGTCATATCAAATAATAATCTATTGACTTTAATAAAACCAGTTAGTTACATTTTTACCACAAGAAGCACATTTTCTAAGTTACATGACAAAGTAGTAGACGGGTGTTAATTTTATATATAGCGGTAATTAAATATGACTTAAATATTAATCTTTATTGCTGGTTATTGCTGCTGCTGTTATTGCTGCTGCTGCTGCTGCTGCTTATTTCTGCTGCTGTTATTGCTGCTGCTGCTGCTTTTGCTGGTTATTGCTGCTGCTGCTTTTGCTGCTGCTGCTGCTGCTTTTGCTGGTTATAGCTGCTGCTGTTATTGCTGCTGCTGCTGCTTATTTCTGCTGCTGTTATTGCTGCTGCTGCTGCTTTTGCTGGTTATTGCTGCTGCTGCTTTTGCTGGTTATTGCTGCTGCTGTTATTGCTGCTGCTGCTTATTTCTGCTGCTGTTATTGCTGCTGCTGCTGCTTTTGCTGGTTATTGCTGCTGCTGCTTTTGCTGGTTATTGCTGCTGCTGTTATTGCTGCTGCTGCTTATTTTTGCTGCTGTTATTGTTGCTGGCTATTGCTGCTGCTTCTGCTGCTTATTTTTGCGGCTGGTTATTGCTGCTGCTTATTTCTGCTGCTGTTATTGCTGCTGCTGGTTATTGCTGCTGTTGGTTATAGCTGGTGCTGTTATTGCTGCTGGTGCTGCTTTTGCTGGTTATTGCTGCTGCTGTTATTGCTGCTGCTGCTTATTTCTGCTGCTGTTATTGCTGCTGCTGGTTATTGCCGTTATTGCTGCTGTTGGTTATAGCTGGTGCTGTTATTGCTGCTGCTGCTTATTTTTGCTGCTGTTGTTGCTGCTGCTGCATATTTCTGCTGCTGGTTATTGCTGTTGGTTATTGCTGCTGTTGCTGCTTTTGCTGGTTATTGCTGCTGCTGTTATTGCTGCTGCTGCTGCTTATTTTTGCTGCTGGTTGTTGCTGCTGCTGTTATTGCTGCTGTTGGTTATTGCTGCTGCTGCTGCTGCTTTTGCTGGTTATTGCTGCTGCTGTTATTGCTGCTGCTGCTGCTTATTTTTGCTGCTGGTTATTGCTGCTTCTGGTTATTGCTTCTGCTGCTGTTATTGCTGCTGCTGGTTATAGCTGGTGCTGTTATTGCTTGCTGGTGCTGCTTTTGCTGGTTATTGCTGCTGCTGCTGCTTATTTTTGCTGCTGGCTATTGTTGCTGCTGCTTATTTCTGCTGCTGTTATTGCTGCTGCTGGTTATTGTCTGTTATTGCTGCTGTTGGTTATAGCTGGTGCTGTTATTGCTGCTGCTGCTTATTTTGCTGCTGTTGTTGCTGCTGATGCTGCATATTATAGCACAGTTATAGCACCGGCTATGACTGTTGGTTATAGCCGGTGCTGTTATTGCTGCTGCTGTTGGTTATTGCTGCTGCTTTTGCTGGTTATTGCTGCTGGCTATTGCTGCTGCTGCTTATTTCTGCTGCTGTTATTGCCGTTATTGCTGCTGTTGGTTATAGCTGGTGCTGTTATTGCTGCTGCTGTTGGTTATTGCTGCTGCTGCTGCTGCTGCTTTTGCTGGTTATTGCTGCTGCTGCTTATTTCTGCTGCTGTTATTGCTGCTGCTGGTTATTGCTGCTGTTGTTGGTTATTGTTGGGTAAGGTAGAGGGTTTCTGAAAGCATGCTGCAACTGCTACAACAAATGCCTGACCAAGTATTTGAAGGTTGAGCAGCGAGCTACTGATATGATGCATTGATATGATGCAGTTGATGCACTGGCTACTGATACAGCAATCAACCAATCAGCTGTGTCCTATAGAGAATGATGTGATTACAAGCAGATTGAGTTAAGGACCTGTCAGCCTGTGCCATCTAGAATTTCATGACAGAACTTCGTATTTATATACTATTTTAGTTTTTATTAATATATCGAATTAGCTTTTATTTGTATACTTTCAGTTTTCATTTTCATTTTCATTTTAGCTATTAAGTTTTGTAATTTTGTTATGTGCATTTTTATTCATTTTTGTTTATTTTCAGTATTACTATTTTTGCTTAGTTTATTTTTATTTCAGTTTTAGTCAATGAACTAAGTTTTTCTTTTATTCTATTCAAGCTTTATTTCAAATAACAATAATGTTTTACTAGTTTTAGTTTTAGTCTAGTTTAGTCCACTCATATACAAACAACGGCCCAGTCATGCAGGTTTGCTCTTTACAACATCAGGAAAATCAGACCCTTACTGTCAATGTATGCGACACAAATTCTTATCCAAGCTCTAGTCATTTCAAGACTGGACAACTGCGACGCTCTACTGGCAAGTCTTCCAGCCAGCGCAACTAAGTCCCTGCAGATGATCCAGAATGCAGCAACACGTCTGGTCTTCAAAATGTCACACACCCTCCTGATCTCACTCCAATGACTCCCGATTGTGGCCAGAATCAAATTGAAGGCTTTCAGAACTAGCACTAGAACAGCGCCTCAATTCTCTCCTACAAGTTTATACTTCCTCCCACCAGCTAAGGTCACTGAATGAGCGACGCCTTATTGTTCCTTCAGAACGAGGCAAAAACTCTCACACTCCAAAACTTTCACCCTCTCTTTTCCTCTCTGGTGGAATGACCTGCCAACCTCCCCACAAACCACTGCGACCATCAAATCTAGCTTGCTTACTAATCTAGTTGTCAAATAAACCTGCCATTGTATTTCACGAATATCGTTGGCTCCTTGACGAATTGCTTTGTTCCACTCTTGTAAGTCGCTTTGGATAAAAGCGTCTGCTAAATGCATAAATGTAAATGTAGTTGACGATAATAAAAATTGTTGTTCTACCTAAAGAAGGTATGATGCTCCACGCAGCACTTTCCACAGGTTCTTGCAGGCCGTCTTACTGGGAGCGTCAAAGAAGAACGACGTCTCATTACACTGCAAAGAAACAAGGAAGCTGTGTTCAAATGGATATCTGTATGTATATATATATCTGTTGTCCCATCACCAGTGGTGCCCCTCATGTGCTCTAATTAGTCTGTTCTCACTAGGTTAGGTGAAGAGGGTTATTAAGGGCTGAGTCCTCGAATGAGAAGATGCCTTCACTCGCAGGTTAAATTGGCCCCTGGAGGAAACGGGTTATAGACACTTTCAAGAAATCTCAAGTGAGGCTTAAGGCCAGTCATAACACTCAATCAATAATGGGATTTTCATTGAGTCCTCATAAAGGATTTTCCTCCCAGTGGTCACAATTGGGGGCAATCGATGTTATGGAGGCAGCTGCAATAAGGTAATGTAAAGCAGTTACAGTAAGGTAATGTTGCTTGTTTCGAATGAAGAAACAAAGTCTCAGTATAGAGTTGTTGAACACAGGCTCAACACTGAAGGGACAATGTCAAGCCAAAATTCAAGTCAAGTAAAATGTATTTGAATAGCACTCACAAAACACATCTTCACTATCTTCACACTATCTTCATGCCTTATAGTCACATTTAACAGATTAGTGCTGGGAGATAATATAACGCAATGTTTGCATGTAAATTAAAGGGATTTTGAGATCATACATCTATAATTTCTTACATTAAAACAAATAATATAAAAAGAAGACTTACATCTCTGCCCATAACCCGCAGCTCAAATTGTGTTTCCTTGAAATACACTTTCGTAATTCTAGGCCTGAAAAATCAAATATTAAAAGTATTTTTTTTAACATTGTGAATAAATAAAAACATAATGACAGAGTGAAGAGTAATAATGTAATGTCATGTAATATAATATAATATAAATCTGTTTAAAGGAATAGTTCACCCAAATATAAAAATTCACTCATCTACTCTGCTTGTTCCAAATGATTACAATGAATAGGACTGAGGCTTCAAGCTTCAAAAAGGATGCAAAAGCATTATAAACGTATCATAACAATAGTCCATATGACTTGTGTGCTATATTCCAAGTCTTCTGAAGTCAAAGTCAGCTTTATGAGAGGAACAGACCCAAATTTAAAAAAGCCATACGGATTTGGAATGACATGAGGTTGAGTAAATGCTGACAGAATTTTCTGTTTTGGGTGAATTATTCCTGTAATAGGTTAAAAATTCAGTTAAACATCAACCTACCAGAAATATTTCCCGACTTGCGTTTTGTTTTTGTAAACCACAACCCCGACAGGAGTCAGTCCTAGGAAGTACTCCGATTGTTTTTCTCCCTGAGAAGACATATGCATTATATTTACGCATTAAAGGGATATCTCACCTAAATAAAAATTCTGTCATCATTTATTCACCCTATACCTGTATGAGTTTCTTTGTTCTGTTAAACATAAAAGAAGATATTTTGAAGAATATGGGTAACCAAACAGTTGATGGGCCCCATTGTATTTTTTTGGGTTACCCACATTCCTCAAAATATCTTCTTTTATGTTTAACAGAACAAAGAAACTCATACAGGTTTAGAACAACTTGAGGGTGAGTAAATGATGACAGAATTTGTATTTTTTGTTGAACTATCATTTTAAGCAGCCGAAAATATTCATAGTATACAATGCCAGGTTTATTAGAAAGCTAGACTAAGAAAGAAGCTAGAGCAGAGGAAATGCAAAGAAGAATTAAATCACTGAAGAAAAGATAAATGTTGATATTTTATCTGAGCAGAGTACAATGAAGGAAAAGAAAATCCTCTGTTGATTTGTCAGCAGGAACGCTTGTGGGCTCTACTTACAAACACAGGGTGCAGATCGACTCCATACATTTCCAGTGTTTTGGCAATTCCCAAGTAATTGTTTTCTGCCTCGGCAGGCACCTGACCCCTGCACAGAGAGGTCAACGTGTTACTGAACACTCAGAGCCAAGAAATACTATCAAAATACATATAAGAGTGTTTTAAGAACTTAAAACCATTTTGGAAGAAGGAGTATAACCTGGATTGTTGAATGAGGAAATGTTAAGACGTGCATTTAATGTTCCCTTGTTGAAACAAACAGCGATTTAGTTTAAGCAAACATTTGAAATACCAAAGTAAACAAGAGCAGCATATAAGAAAGAAAAAAAAAAATCTAATTTAATCATTAACTCACTGATTTTCCCCAGAAAGGTGTATATAATTCAAATAGTATTGTATTAATAGTATAAGATATAACTATCAAAATACACAGAAAAGTGTTCCCAAAAGATGATAAAAGCACATTGCAATTGTGAAATATGCTTAACCTGGATTATCAAATTAAGGGAATTTAAATCTGTACAAAAAAAAAAAAAAAAACATTTGCAAAAGAAAAGAGCAAACATTTGGAATACCAAAGCAAACAAGTGCAGCACAAGACCAGTAAAAGAAGAGAAATCAATGGAATGTTTTTTAGTCAAAAAACTGTAATTATTAACTCACTGATTTCCCCAGAAAGATTGAATGTGTTTTTCAGTGTTGCTTTAAAGTTAGTCAGGAAATCAGTGATTTGTAAATGTATGTTTGTCACGGACTGAATAGCAGGCCCGTACCAGTGAGGTCAAACCTGAAAGCAATTAAACCTACTAACACTAATGAAGGAAAGCGGAGGGAGTGCATGATCTTAACACAACAATTAAGAGAAGATACAAATGTATAAATCCCAGAGGGGAAAACGAACAAACAAACTAATTATGTATCTATGCATCTATCTATACACATACAGTACATGCATAAACAAGGGCGTTTCCTCCGAGGAGGCAGGGAGGCAGTGCCTCCTCGATAAATTTATGAGAAAATAATCCATATTACAAAAATAAAACATTGCAAATGTGACATTAAAAATGTTATAAATCACTCGTTTTTCTAAAGTAACACTGTCCAACAGGACACCAGCAGGTGAAGTTACAGCGGGAGGCTTGCCTACCCTGAGCCCAATTGAGCTTTAACAGACCCCCTTAACCATGCACTGGGTTTATAGTGGGGGGGTAATTGAGACTTGAATGGGGGAAAGTCATGTGAGAAGAGGCAATGTCCTCCATCGTGCTATGATTGGATATGAATTGGTTAGTGCGAATAAATCCCGCCTCTTGTTTTCGTGCACGTTCGCGAATCGGTCCGAATGAACAAAATTATGGCGTTAAAGGGAAGATTCATTAAAAAGTAAGTAAACAGCTCACCCACTTATGTCACATAATTCATAAAATGAGAAAAAAATCTAACATTTCATTGAAGGAAAATAATTGAAAGTGGGGGAAAATCTCCCTGGAAAAAGATGTTACAAATCTCCCTGGAAGAGGACGTATGTCTAAATCATCCTAATGCGTGGTGAGGAGGAAAGTTTGAGTGGACAAAGACTCTCCAAGGATCACAGTTGGAGAATTGCAGAGATTAGTTGAGTCTTGAGTCTCAGAAAGCCTAAAAAGATGATCAAACAGCACCTACATCCCTACAAGTTGTTCAGGAGGGTTTCAAGAAAAATCCTCTGCTCTCATCCAGAAACAATCTCCAGCATATTCAGTTGTCAATCAAGACTGGAACGTCAAACGGGACCGGCTTCTATGGTCAGATGAAACTAAAAAAAGAGGTTTTTGGCAGCAAACCCACCAGATGGGTTTGGTGCACACATGGATAAAAAGTACCCCATGCCCACGGTTAAATATACTGCTGGATCTTTAATGTTGTGGGCCTATTTTTCTGCTGGAGGTCCTGGACATCTTCTTCAGATATATGGCTATCATGGATTCTATCAAATACCAACAGATAAAAAATCGAAAACCTGACCGCTTCTGCTAGAAATCCAATAATGGGCCATGGTTGGAGCTTCCATCAGGACAATGATCCAAAAACAAACATCAAATCCAACACAAAAATGTGTCACTGAGCACAAAATGAAGCTTCTGCCACAGCCATCCCAGTCCCCTGACCTGAACCCTAAAGAGAAACGAGTGGAGTGAACTGAAGAGAAGAAGCACCAGCATGGAGCTGGAATCTGAAGATCTGGAGAGATTCTGCATGAAGGAATGACCTCTGATCTCTTGTCAGGTGTTCTCCAAACTCATCAGGCATTATAGAAGAAGACTCAGAGCTGTTATCTTGGGAAAAGGAGGTTGCAAAAAGTATTGAATAAAAGGGTGCCAATAATTGTGGCCAACGTGTTTTGGAGAAAAACATTTATTTCATAATGTGAGTTCCCCCCCCACTTTCAATTCTTTTCCTTCAATGAAAGGTTAGATTTTTGCTAATTATATGAATTAAAGATCAAAAAAATGCTGATTTATTTTTACAGTCATCTTTGATCATTATTTATCAAGGGTGCCAATAATTCTGAAGTTCACAAGTAAAATATGTTACTGCCTTTAGTTATTATTTTGGAATAAATTAAAAAATGCTTAAAAATATTAACTTGATGAGATTTATACTTTGTTTTAATAAATAGAACATTTATTGCAGAAATGTATTTGGTTTCACTTTTCTTTTTTTTGATGTAATGTTTATTTCACCAGGAAAATGTGACAACATTAAGTGTAAATGGAAAATTAATTTACATTTGATCTTATAAAAAAAAAATCATTCAAAAAAATGGAGGAATTTGCCTCCTCATTTCTGAACACCACTGCATACCACTGGTATTTATATAATATAAAAAATAGTTTCATTTCATAATATAAAAAAAAAAAAAAATGCAATGCATAAATTATATCTGTCCTGTTCCTGTGGTCAATCTAGCATATGTACAAATGCATTCTGAATTCCCCTCACAGCGGCAGCGGTTGCGGCGGGTGAGTCTCTGATGATTGTAGATGCTCTTTTATTAGTGTCGGGCCCCGTCATTTGTAGGCACCCCGGGGACTCGCCGCATTCATCTCTGTCATTTGGGCCCTGTGCGTGCGGCTGCATATTGCTTCTTAATCGCTGAAGCTTTCAGTGCATACAGAAAATATGATTCAGCACAGCCGGTCTGAGCCACATCACAGACGGGAGTACCCATGATCCTTTTGTTCTGTCTGAGAGGGTCGCCCTCTTGCTTTATCCGCGTTTCTCTTTGTCTATAGCTGAGCGCAGAAGGAAACTCCAGCATGCACGCTCTATTTTTATAATATGCAAAACAGTATGCAATTCAAACCATAGTATATAATTTTTTTGTCAAATGATCTCATTATTGCATGTTTAATTCAGTGAGTGGTATCCAGTTGTAATCCAGAATTAAATAGTTATTGTTGAAAAGTCATTTTTAGCCTAATTTGGTGTAAAAATCTGAACTCTTGGAGCCCTATTTTAACGATCTAAGCGCACATCGCAAGTGCACTTAGGGCGTGTCCAAATCCACTTTTGCCAGTTTAAGGATGGGAAAAATGGTCGGTGCACCCGGTGCATTGTCTAAAAGGGTTGTCCCTATTCTCTTAATGAGTAATGGGTGTGTTTTGGGTGTAACCTGTAATAAACCAATCAAGAGTCTCATCTCCCATTCCCTTTAAAAGCCAGTTGCACTCACGCCATGGCGTATTCGCTATTTACAAGGCGGAATTTGCAAGCGGAATAACTGAACGCGTCTAGAGTGAGGAAACGGATCACGAGGTTAAAGCGTGTAAGCAGACCATCTACGGGAAAAGCCTTATATTTATGCACACAATAATCTTTTACATTGTAAACCTTTTATTTTTAATATTCGGCATGTTTGTGTGCTGCTGCGCATCCCTGTGTGTATAATAAGCAGAATGTACGTGCGTTGTGCACCCGCATATAGGCACATATTACTAACACGCTCTTTAAATAACAAAACAAATATTGCACCATTGATTTTAGAACAGGGTTTCAGTTAGGTCAATAGATAGATAGATAGATTGATTGATAGATAGAAAATAGTATGAGTATCCATTTTTTTCATCTTTTCATAGACATCCTCCTTTTAATATTTTTAGTCTCTTCACTTAATTTCCTCACATTTTTTTGCTTTCTCATGTTTCCTGTTCTTAATCCCCCGACATGTTTAAGTGCTCCAGCATTCCTGATCAGAGTTTCTCATTTTACCACTGACTGTCAATCACAGGAACGCCTTAATACCTTCCGAACCCTCGTCTCTTTCATTTCTCGTCCTCCTGCCTCTCAGCGATCTCGGCCGCAATAAATCATGTTTTCCAGTGAAAAACATCCAAACATCTCAAAAAACAAGATGCCTCACCTGACTATCAAAATTGCACAAGGGATTATAGCTTGTTTACAGAGAATATATTTTGAATGTGATTTATATTGTTCCACTTGCCACACAAACACACTCAATAATGTGATTTTTCTTGCAGTGCTCCTGTCGCGTCTCTGCAGTTGGAGGAAAAATGAGTCTTTCCTGACTGATCTGCTCTACTTCAGCTCCTCACTGAGCTCTTAAAAATCAGGCCGCTGATAATCATATAAAACTTCGAGCCAAGTGGGGATTTGAGCCCTAAAGGCAAAAAAACATGACAATCAGCAGTCAAACACACAAATTCGGTGGAAATCTGAGAAAGGTAAGAGTGCCGACTTAAATATGAGCAGAGAAAAAAATCTGGAAAACAGTTTAAATGGAATTTTACTCTAATCAAGTCACTCTTCTGACGTGTCAGATTCATACTGCAGCAATAATACGAGTAGTTTAATAGCATGTCATTCTGTTTTAGAAGGGAAAATTGCATGTTAAAGGATTAGTTCACTTCAGAATTCAAATTTCCTGATCATCCCCATGTCATCCAAGATGTTCATGTCTTTCTTTCTTCAGCTGAAAAGAAATGAAGGTTTTTGAGAAAAACATTCCAGGATTTTTCTCCATATAGTGGTCTTCACTGGGGTTCAACGGGTTGAAGGTTCCAAATGTCAATTTCAGTGCAGCTTCAAAGAGCTCTACATGATCCCAGACGAGGAATAAGGGCCGAACCATCTTTAAAGGTCAGCAAAGCATTGGGCTGAGCCTTCGTCCTCCATTGCGCCATTGAAAAGCGTCTAATGCACGTATCCGATTAATATCAGATTTATTTCCACGTATGAACGAGGCCTGAAACTGATCGGAGAATATCGGAATCCATGTGCTTTTTTCCTGTTTATACACTGGTGGGTCATATCTGATCTGTGCCACATAGGAAGATAAAATGGGAATTGGGTCACTTGAACCATGTAATGTAAATCTGGCCATAGTGTGTCATCAGACAGGTGCAGCACATCACACACTCGCCGGCTCTCCACAGGCAGACAGGTGAGTGTTTGGCAAAAGGTCAAGTCTTTCAAACACACTGAGAGCGGCTCTCGTTACAACGAAATGGACAACGGCCAGAGGGAGGAATCTTTACTGTCTTTACTTTGAAACCCCAGCGGCCCTATTCCCATGGGAAGCTCTTATATTTACCGTAGCTTGTCCTTTGAAATGACTTGAAACAGGAATGTGATGTTTGAGCTCTCGGCAACGGTGAGATCTAATCTGTGATGGGATTATTGCGGATTAAGGTGTGAGATGTACTGTGTTTTTTATTGTCTTACATGAGCGTTTTATGAATCTGCTTCGATGGTGTCCTCTAGTTCCTCTTTCTGGTCAGGGACAAAGCGATATTCTGACACGTAACCTGGTGTGTGTTTGTATGGGTCGTAATCTCCGAGCTCGGCTGTAGGAAAAGACAAAGATGATACAATGTCATGTGGTATAAAGAAGATTGAAATGAAATTATAATAAATAAATAAATAAATAAATAAAATTATAATAATTAAACAAAATGAAATTTTGAAAAGGAAAAAAAAAAAAAAAAAACATTTTTAATAAATAAATAAAATCAAATGATGAAATAAATATAAATTATAATAAATAAAATGAAATGATGAAATAAATAAAATAATATTAAATTACTAAAATCAAATGATGAAATAAATAAAATTATAATAAATAAATAAAATAAAATGTTGAAATAAATACAATACTAAATAAAAAAATGAAATTAAATAAATAAAGTGAAATTATGAAAAATAAAATTATAATAAATAAACAAAATGAAATTTGGAAAAAAAAAAAAACAAAAACAAACAAATTTAATAAATAAAAAAATCAAATGATGAAATAAATAAAATTATAATAAATAAAATTAAATTATGAAATAAATAAAATAATATTAAATTACTAAAATCAAATGATGAAATAAATAAAATTATAATAAATAAAATAAAATGTTGAAATAAATACAATACTAAATAAAAAAAATGAAATTAAATAAATAAAGTGAAATTATGAAAAATAAAATTATAATAAATAAACAAAATGAAATTTGGAAAAAAACAAAACAAACAAATTTAATAAATAAATAAAATCAAATGATGAAATAAATAAAATTACAATAAATAAAATGAAATTATGAAATAAATAAAATAATATTAAATTACTAAAATCAAATGACAAAATAAATAAAATGATAATAAATAAATAAAATAAAATGTTGAAATAAATACTAAAATAATAAGTAAAAAAATTATACTAAAATAATAACTAAAAAACTTAAACTGTGGAATAAATAAAATGAAATGATGAAATAAATTAATCAAATGAAATAAAATTATAATAAATAAATAAATAAATAAATAAAACGTTGAAATAAATACAATACTAAATAAATAAAATGAAATTAAATAAATAAAGTGAAATTATGAAATAAAATGATAATCAATAAAATATTAAATGAAATGATTACATTAAGAAATAAAATTATAATAAAAATAAAATGAAATGTTGAAATAAATAAATACAATTATAATAAATAAATAAATTAGTATATAAATAATATATAATAAATAAATACAGGAATCAAATGAAATGATGAAATAAATAAAATTATAATAAAAATAAAATGAAATGATGAAATAAAGAAATAAAATGATAATAAATAAAATGAAATGATGAAATAAAAAAAATTAAAAAATAAATTATAAAAATAAATTAAATTAAAAATAAATACAATTATAAAAATGTACACATACATACATAATTTTATTATGTATAAGATAACAAAAATCACAAAACGTAACATTTTACTCGTTTTACTCGCTTTACTCGATGTTATATACAAATATGAGTCACAAAGTATATTTTAAAAAAAGCTGGAAAGCCTATAATTCACTGAAGTGACATTTACTGTAGGAAATAAGGACACATTTTGTGAATTTGTACATACATTGAATAGCAAGAGCTCCCAGTTGGGTGCTGATATTAAAGGGACAGGGAAGTCTCCCCTGCAGAACATCCTGCTTCACCTGCAGAAAGAACTGATACCTGAGAGAAGACAGAAAGACGGACAGTATAAGAGTATAAGACTGCACTGCAGTCAAACAAAACCAAAACCATATAGCACCATATTACTGAAATGACTGAATGACTGTATCCCTAATTCCTAAACTATGCTGATTTATTACAAAACACGCACCTTGTAATTTCCTCTTTCAGTTTACAAGGATCTTCAGCATAAAACTTCACCCCAAAGTAGAGCGTGTACGGAGGTCCAGCTGGAAAGAAGAAAACAACCGATCAACACTAAACACTAAATAAACCCTAACCAAACCAGTCCTAACCAGTAGCAATGCGACATTTTCAATGTGATTTCAAAGTGATCTGTCTGTCCTCAATTAAAGCAAAAATGATGCACAATATGACACAATCACAGCCGATCAGAACATATTTGATGTTTAAAGTAGAGCAGGATGTTTGACCAATGAGATTCCACAGTGGGCGTGGCTACTTAGCATAATGTGCCACAAACAGATACCAAGAGATGATGAAATCAGAAACATGGATCAGGATTTATTATTTTAGTGCTACACAGATTACATATCCCAATAATTCATTATCAAAGAAAAAACAATAATTATAGGTAATTTTAAGCAGTTTCACAAAACAATTACATGTAGTATATTAGTATCACTCTCTACATCCAGGCAAAAATACAGTGTAATTTAAAGTGACCAGTTTTACATTCCTGCAAAACTGTTAACAACCAAACCTGAAGCAGCTAGTCAGGATTATTTTGGGTATGTTATGGGAGGGTTAAAGAGAACCTGTTTTGCCCTTTTTCAAAGTCTTAATTTTGTCTTGACCTACTAGAACAGGTTTTCATGCTTGAATGTTCAAAAAACACATTATTTTCCCCATATTTGAGATTTGTTGCAGCTCCTCTCTTCCCAGTCTGTCAGTAACGCTCTGTTTAGTTCCTGTCTCTATGAAGCCCCTCCTTCTGAAAAGCACAATGTGCTCTGATTGGTCAGCTGGAGCAGTGTGTTGTGATTGGTCAAGCGCTTTGAGCGTGTTTGGGAAATGTTCCGCCCCTTACCATAATCCGCCAGTTTCAACACACTACTAACTGATCTGGCCCCGCCCCTTTATTTCGCACATGCCTTGGTTATTTAAATGAGGAATATTGTGACGTGTTCATTCCTGGAAGAAAACTCAAGACTACAATGGAGGCGTTTCAGGGAGTTCAGAAACAGTGACACTGATATAGAGAATAACTCCCGCTGGAGGGAATTTATAACTTTGCAGACCTTTCTCACGCTCAAACAGCAACATTACACACTAAAGAAATTTGAAAATGTTAAAAAGCATAATAGGACCCCTTTAAAACAATAGGGTTAGCAATATATCTAGGTTGTACACTAGATTAAAAAGCAGCAACACTGATATATAATGCATTAATTTCCCAGAGGAGTGAATTACTGAATTAAACAAATGCGTTGTAAATTTTGCCCTACATTCACATCAGTAGATATGCAAATACTCAACTTGCTGTGCAACTAAACACACAAACATAACTTTATTCATTACTACTTATTTGGATGGGTTTAACTGCATAATTACTTCCAAATTATCATTTGAAATGCCGTATGAGTTTTATCAGGAGGCCTTTAAAGAATCATTACAGCTCTGTCTCATGCTGCGCTGATCCATTTTTAATCTCCACTGAAAATGGGGGGGTAATCATAAGGTCAATGTGTTTCGTCCCATGATGCACAAAGAATTAAAGACCATCTCTGAAGATTTCTGAAGACGAAGCGGTGTATTTTTATTAGAAAACCAATGCATACTTACTTGTTATCAAATCTTTATGTTCAGCAAGTGTTTTTGAGGAATCAAGCCAAAACTGTAAATACAAGAGAAGAGATTTGATCAGATACAAGATCAAAACACAATAAACATCTTGTAACTGAAGCATCAGACTTTAATTAGTGAGTACTACTGAAGCTTTACTTTAGTTCCTCCCAAAAGCTTTGAGCTGCTGAGATGTTCAGTCATGCAAGTGCTGGCATAATATGAGGCCTATTAAAACCGGCCTCTGAAACAGGCTCATTAAAAATGTGTGCAAGAGTCACTGTGGCCTCCATCAATAAAACATGAAGTTTGAGCACGTCAGAGCGTGTCGTCTAGAGCTGAAAGAGTGTCTGTGGCCAGTAGCAGCCTTTGCTATGCCAAGAAATTAACGGGGCTTGGGGCAAAAACGCCACCAAAATGAATAAAAACACTTCCAAAAAGCAAGATATGTTGCAAAAAAAAAAAAAAAGTCTCAGTATAAGTTCTTGTTTTTGATATTTATAAGCAATATCATACGAGCAAAAGTGCTGTTTTCCCGAATATCAGCACGTTTACAAATGTGATATTGATTTTATACAATTCAATAAACAATAAGTTAATAGGCTGTTGGGTGACATACATTTTAGACACAATTAGGGCTGCCCCCTAATAGTCGACGAGAAGAGGCTTAGTCGACCAAAATTTTTTTAGTCACTTAGTCGCAGGGGGAAAAAAATCCACAGGAAGTGGCAAAGTCACGCAGTCCGTGAGGGACAGATCGTTAACAGCTGGTCTACGTGGTAATTACAGTACATCGGGCAGGACATCCAAACGCTCGCCTATCATTCATCGACCTCAAATATGGCTTATCATCTCAAACATGCAAGTAGTAGCAACTTAACATGGCTGCTCGCTTTAACGTTAACCAAGAAAAATGTGGGCTATTCAAGTGTTTGTGTGAAAGCTGAATAGTAGTGTGCTTAATGCATGACAGCTAACATGGAGGCGTCGATGCGATCACTCGCACTTAAAATACTCGTCATTTTTGGTCATACAGATAAGAGTAATACATCTTTTGAATCTGTGAAGAGTCTACTTTTATTTGTGTGCACTCACAATAACAACAATCTCTGTGAACTTGAGCGCGATAACAAAAAGAACCGAAACTCCATGTAAACTTGCCTCACAGACATGACAAATAAATCTATATAAAGCGAAATGTCTACTCTTAAATGGACCATTTCAAATGGAAAACAAATATTCTCGGGTTATGTAATCCGTATGAAACGTGCATATAGGTGCGTCAACTACTGTGATGACGAGTCAGCATTGTCAACTTCATCACTGCAGCCGAAAATACAGAAAACACTAGTTTATCAATTATTAAAATGTTAAAACAGCCTCCATGCTTTTTTCCCCCAATGCAGTCATTATCATCACTTCTGCCGGTGCGCTGCAACAGGCTTTATGCGTGAGCTTGAACGCTGATTAGGCTATGCAGGCATTAAAGGTCTTTTATTATGATTTATATAGTTTATTAACCCTCTTTTTTCAGGGCCCTGGAGAAGTTTTGACATGCCCTGACATTTGTGCTTTTTTCAGTTGTTCATAAACATCTTAATGGAAAAAAGTGTCATTACACTGTATTCAGCACAAACTAGGCTACAATAATATGTGAGGAACATGTATGTACATGTTTGTGTTTTTGAAGGAATAACGTTTATGCGTGGTTATTGAAAAAACAAAAAACTTAAGTCACTGAAATAAAGCCAAAAAATATATATTAAATCTGTGTTCACAAGACTTCTGTGTATTGGAGGTTGTAGACTAGATGAATCTTGTGAATCTCGTGAATCTTCATGAATAATAAGGTGATTCACACCTGAGAAGACAAAAGATTTGCATAATGATCTTTAATGACTTGCATATCAATGAGCTCTTTCAGACAGGTAGGCTGTGAAAAAACCTTCTGTTGATCATGTCTCAAGCTCATCATGGTGTATATCAAACATACAGAAAAAACAGCAATACTGTGAAATATTATTACAATTTAAAATAATGGTATTCTATTATATACTTTAAAATATAATGTATTTCTGTGATGCAAAGTGTCTGAACAATTATGTTACCTCGATGGCATTTCATATAGCCTTTTAGATTAAAAGCATGCACATTTGGAGAAATATTGATGGATTCTCATATGTTTATGTCAATTTTCTATACAGAGGAGTAATATTTATTTCATATTTATTGTAATCACTATGAGCGCTGGATACTGTGTTTTCAATTCATACTTGCAGCCGGAGGGTGCTCTGTGCACATTTAGTCCACAAATTAATCTAGAGAAGAACAGGACATTCCAGGAACTAACAGAGGCTCCCAGAGATCACTATAACATACAAATAAACACTTTTCAAGACAATAAATACACGATTGAGACAATGTATACATGTGTTGCCTCAGAATTTGCGTCTGAATAGCGCTCGCTCCGTGGGCGTGGCCGCATTAGCGGATAATGAGCTGAATCACGGACGTCTGACATGTGTCTCTTTTCATACAGATTACATAAACACAGAATTTTGACTTACACGATTTAAAACCTGACATTTCAACGTTTCTTTAGACATAAGTCTAATTTTTTTGTGATTAGTATTCACTAAGTTACAGCTCATTTTCTGAGAACTATCAGATTGGACTTCGTTCAGAGGGAGATCACGCATCATGTTGGTTTTCTTTATTTTACAAAAAGCACAACATTTTGTTTTTACTCTGAGTGTACACAAATAAAAGAAGATATTCCACAGATTAAAATGGTGTATAGCTCTTAATTGTATGTGCAACATTAACAGTAGTATTTTGAGTCTCTTTCACACTGGTAAGAAAAAAACCGAGGTGGTATCGCCAGTGTGACCGCCGACCCGAGGGAGTTAATAAACATGCGATTAGTCGACTAATCGCTTAAAATGAACGATTACTAGTCGACCAGAAAAATACTGGTTGAGGGGAGCCCTAGACACAATATTGTCAATTTTCTCTCTCTCTATTTTGCCAACAAAAATTGTTCCAAACTGTAGAGCCACTGCGCATCTCGGAGCGACACACTTTCAGTTTCATTACTGAATGAATTCGCATTTTTGAATGAATCGTTTAATAATTGACCTGACGGCTCACTCACTTCTGCTTTGTCCCTGAATTAATCAGCCATTTTAAACAAATCGTTTGACTGAATGATTCAATGACTAGCTCGTTAAGACAATGATTTGTCGCCACCTACTGGTGGTTTTAGTGTCATTTCAATTAGGAACTGAGGGATGAAGATTGAACGCCGTTTTTGTTTTCAGTCATGATTGTAACAATGGTTCTGGTTATAGAGATAGAATGCATTTATAAATAGGCTATTAAGAGCAAAATATGAGATAACATTGTAATTATAACAAAGATAAAGTAAATGCATCGAAGTGCAATCATGGAAGCATTGACTGAATCTTCAGCTCTTGTGTGGAAGTGTCATGTTATGTCCAAAGAGATAAGACAGAGACCTAAAAACACACCAACTCAAAAGGCAATACAATCTGTGGGATTTTTTCACCTGTTTTATGGTCCAGTAGGTGAAAATAGTGCATCCGATCGCTAAAGTAACAGCACACCTCTCTTCAACAACACACACGATTTGAGTAATTCAAATGCTGCAGGACAATGCACAAACTGAACTTCAACACTAATTATGAGCAATATTAAAATTGATGCTTCCATTAGCAAACAAAACATCAACTATGAGGGCATTAAAAGTGATTTACTCAATCTGTGAGGCGGTTCAGCTAATTAACATCTCACAGGCTCTATAATGAACAGATCTCAGAGATTACCATGCATAAACACAGCCTGAAGATCTTCTTAATATTTTAGACTCTTGTCAGGTGATATTTCAGTGAAGTCATAAGGGGATTGTATCTGGCATTGCCTTGAAGACAAAATTTATACGCCATTTAATGGATGTGCAAATGCATGCATGAAATACTTTATATGAGCACGGGAAGCTTCACTTCCCAACAAACACAATAAACTCCCTCTGAACCGCATTTGCATAGAGAGACAATGCAAACAAACATGTGTGCAAACAACAGGAAACGAGGTGTGTGTGCAGACGGAAAGAGGATTAGTGCTGCACGTTATTAAATTAGAATACATTAATTGAGTCACTAAAACTCATCTAATATCACATTAGAGCAGCTGGTGTGTTTCAGCGAACTGAAGAGCTCAAAAACACAACAATTTACAAGAACAAGGAGGATGCTTTACAACATTCAGGGCTGATGATTTGAACAAACCTTTACTTTTTTACTACTAAGTGATCATCAGACTTACAATATTCACTTGGTCGATGATAAAACCAGTGAAAACATATCCCACAAACTTACATTGAAGGAATGTTAACAATGACCCCAACTACATATCAACAGAGCAGAAGATGCAACAGAAATGTTCAAAATAAGAGGCTTTTCCTCCTATAAATGAGGACAGATGTTTTATTTTGCATGTCTAACAGCATGTTAAAAATGTCCCAACAAAATGTGTGCCAAAGGAATTCTCAGTGCCTTACAATTAGATGAGGCATCTATGAGTCAAGAGCGCATGTAACCCACACCCACAGAGCAGAAACCACCACACTACCACGTAAATTACACTGTTTTGAATAGGGATTTTTATCTCCTGTCTCTTTTTACCGTAATAACCGTTCATAGAGTTGATAGATTTGTGCAAGTGTAAATGTAAGTTACGGCGTGCCTCTCGCCCACCTCATGCTCAGTAATAAATCCAGGTTCATGGGACAGGGCCCGGAAGGCACTGTGGGAAACACCTTTCTGACACAACACTGCACTTTGCCTTACCCAAAATTTGGCCCCTGGGTAAACCTTACCAGCTTGACCTCAGATGTGACCCTTAGGACCTCATGACCAGTTAATGGTTTAACAAACTTTCTTAAAGGAACAGTGCCCAAAAGAAGATATTTTGAAGAATGTTGGTAAACAAACAGACTTTTTTGTTGATTTCCCGTATACACTCTTAAAAATAAAACGTAGGAGTATCGTTAGCTTAGACGCCTCTCGCGGTTCAAACAAATAGGGATGTGCAACAAACTCAAGCTCCTCTTCTCTTATTTCAAAATCCTCTGATATTTCTTGTTAAAATTTCTAGTTTTAGACTTGTAATTCGTGACCAGTGTTTTGTTTTTTTCTATCCTCTGTGATTCCGCATTCGTCATTACGTCACGCGTCGGGTCAGAGGTCATTCTTCCGCCGCAAATCGATCTGTACGGCCATTTGCCGGAAGCTAGTTATTATAGGAAACTCAAGTTTAATACTTTTCTTTTTGCAAAAACCCAATCGCTTCGCTTCAGAAAGCCTTTATTAACCCCCGGAGCCGAGTGGAGTACTTTGTTGATGGACGGATGGATGGATGCACTTTTTTGGTTCAAAATCTGGCCCCCCCTTCACTGCCATTATAAAGCTGGGAAGAGCTGGATATTTTTAAATATATCTCAGATTTTATTCATCTGAAAGAAGATAGTCATATACACCTAGGATGGCTTGAGGGTGAGTAAATCATGGGATCATTTAAATTTTTGGGTGAACTATTCCTTTAAGTGAGAACCATTTTTTCTTAGTGCAAAGAACATTTTAATAATCTGAAGAACCTTTTTTCCACTATAAAGAACCTTTTGTTCAATCTTCTCGGAACCATAGATGCCAAAAAAAAGAGCCTTTATTTTGGATAAAAAAATTGAGTGGAAGTCAATGGAAACCAAAACGTTTGGTTACCAACATTCTTTAAAATATATTCTTTTGTGTTCTGCAGAAAAGAAGTCATACAGATTTTAAACGACATGAGGGTGAGTAAATGATGACAGAATTTGCATTTATGGGTGGACAATCCTTATCCTTTTTTTGGAGTTTTTATGTTCAATCATACATTTTTGGTACATGACATGAGGGTAAATGAGAGTAAATGATACCAGAATCTTAATTTTTGGGATGATCTGTTTCTTTAAGAGTTGATAATCTTCAAGCACTCACCGTTTGATGACTGTGGTCGCAATAGCGAAGCCCAAAATACTCAGTTTCGGCGAGGTTCACGTGATTGAACGCATAATCCAGCACTACAGAACCTTTGGTTGTTTTCTGTGGAGAAATTAGAAATGCATTAGAAATGTCATCATGAACATACTGTTTTCATAATAATGCAAGCAACATCAAAGTTACGAGCTCGGCTGGGCTGGACTGCATCTCTCCTGAGGATCTGCTGACAGTGAGAGGCGGGTTTGTGGCTTTGTTCTCTGATTTAATACAGCGCTTGACAGGTTACTTTCAACCACAAACCACACATATGATAAATGACCCGTGCACACACCAGTTAAAGCATAAAAACACACACCACTAATGCCAATAAAGTTGAGCATGACTAAGGTAAATAGAGGTAAAAAGGAAAAACAATGACTAAACCTGCTATTACATGACACTCTGTCTGATCATCTACCCCTTGTTTTTGAATATTTTAGCTCTAAAGCCAACTTCATTTTTTTACGCGTAGGCTAGTGTACATGCACAGTTGAATGCACAGCCTTGCAAAGTAAACTTCATTTGACTCGTACGCACACGCATGCGCAGTTTTGAGCAATCTCTCACCACGAATTACAGAAAAATTTAATTAGAGGCAGATTTAAAACATTTAAATTGTACCTGCCATAATTCCAAAAAAACCTAAACCAGTTCGGCCCTGTTCTAGTAAATTCATGCAACAAGTACGTTACCACCAATAAAAGCTTTACTATGGTAATAAATCTTCAGTGTTTATGTGACATCTCTGCTGATAGTTGTGCAACTGCAGCTCACACGAATGACACACGTCAGCTCATATGACACAAGGTGAGTGAGAGGAAACCTGCAGGAGTTTCTCCATGCTGGGAGTGTGTGTGTGTTTGTGTATGCTGTAAGAACACACACACGTATAAAACACACAAAGGATTTGGCGCATATTCAGTGTTTTGCAGCTCCACACAGACATATGTCATGATCGCTCCTATTACAGGCTGCAGGGTGAAACACAATGAACTTCACATCTGAAACACTATATACAACAGCAAACCCACAGGACTGAAATATCACACACAAGATCTCTTTAACATCTCCTAGACAGAGATGAGATTAAATGGAGAAAGTTTTAGTTTTTATTTAGATTTAATTTATTTTCAGTTTTATCTCTCCGCAGTTCAAACACTGATTGAATGATTACATGAGATATGATGCATTTCATTTCTTTTAACATACCTTCTGATGTTCATTTATGTTTAGTTCATGCTATAACTAGTAGTAAAGAGGAAGAGATGATCCGTTCATGTGCTGCTTGAACTGAGAAGTCACGCCACATTAAAGAGAGTCAAAACCTGACATAAAAAAGTGACATAAATTTAAAGCCCAGACTTTGTTTCATGTGAAAAGTAACAAATCAAATAGGGCAGGGACAATAAATCGATTCATCTCGATTCATGGATCGATTCTGAGATGTTCCGAATGCATCGCTGTTAAATTCTGAGATTTAACAGCAGATGGTGCTCTAGCCTAGTTTTTATCCACACACTCAAATGCTCACGAAGAAGAGCGCTTGTGCATTCGGATGTGTACTTGGATGAAGGCTTTTATGACAATTATGAGATTAATGTAAACAGCCCACTGCAAACACCCTTGTAATTCACTTTAAAGGTGCCGTAGAATGTCTTTTCAAAAGATGTAATATAAGTCTAAGGTGTCCCCTGAATGTGTCTGTGAAGTTTCAGCTCAAAATACCCCATAGATTTGTTTTAATAAATTTTTTTAACTGCTTATTTTGGGGCATCATTAACTATGCGCCGATTCAGGCTGCGGCCCCTTTAAATCTCTCGCTCCCTGCCCTTCCGAGCTCTCGACTATAAGTGCAGTTATACAGTGCATAAACAAAGTTCACACAGCTAATATAACCCTCAAATGGATCTTTACAAGATGTTCGTCATGCATATTGCATGCATGCGTCGGATCATGTGAGTATAGTATTTATTTGGATGTTTACATTTGTTTTCTGAGTTTGAGTCTGTGCTCTGTGGCTAACGGGCTAATGTTACACTGTTGGAGAGATTTATAAAGAATGAAGTTGTGTTTATGCATTATACAGACTGCAAGTGTTTAAAAATGAAAATAGCGACGGCTCTTGTCTCCGTGAATACAGTAAGAAACGATGGTAACCACATTTAACAGTACATTAGCAACATGCTAACGAAACATTTAGAAATACAATTTACAAATATCACTAAAAATATCATGTTATCATGGATCATGTCAGTTATTATTGCTCCATCTGCCATTTTTCGCTATTGTTCTTGCTTGCTTACCTAGTCTGATGATTCAGCTGTGCACAGATCCAGACGTTAATACTGGCTGCCCTTGTGTAATGCCTTGAACATGGGCTGGCATATGCAAATATTGGGGTCATACATATTAATGATCCCGACTGTTACGTAACAGTCGGTGTTATGTTGAGATTCGCCTGTTTTCCGGAGGTCTTTTAAACAAATGAGATTTATATAAGAAGGAGGAAACAATGGAGTTTGAGACTCACTGTATGTCATTTCCATGTACTGAACTCAATTTTTGTAAATTCAATGTAAATTCAATTTTTGATTGTAGGGCACCTTTAACCTTTTCAAACTTTATGAATTATTATTTTATAGAAGGTTCAAGTGGTGTGAGTAAGGAATTGGAAGCAAGCAGAGTACGACTGTTTTTAAAGCACGCAGTGCCATCTGCTGTTAAAAACTAAGCTCGGAATCGATTCGAGAGAGAATTGTGATGTATTCAGAAAATCTCAGAATCGATTCAGAATCATTTCTCGATTCGCGATTCAATGATTTACTGTCCCATTATTAGATGGGATGTGAGCGACAAATAATGTTTAGTGAAGTTTTGTTCATGCATCAACTGAAAAGAGTGTAGACTAAAAGATCTTGGTTCATCAAAATGAAGATTGTTTGAGATTGAGCTGTCATGTTTATGTACTGACACAGTCAAAACACACCATCGGAGCAGTGCTAATTAAATGTCATTATTTTGGTGATTGATTTTGGCCCTACAAAACTGATACAGTTGAAATAGAAAATGCATTTTTGACCAAATATTTTCGGTTGCTGAAATTTCTGTGCATCACTCAGGGTGCACGGGTTTCCGCAACAACCATGTACTAAAAATGGAAACGTTTTTCCTTTGTGTTTTCCGTGTACAGAAAACAACATTGTCAAAGCGATCCCCGTTCACACGGATCCGCGAAAATGACTAAAACACTGTATTATGCTGCCAGGCCAGTAGGTGGCGATGTCACTTTGTAAAGAAACACTACGCGCCTATACACATAAAGAATATCGGCCAATATATCGATATCAGACTTTTTTTGACTCCCGAATATTGGCATCAGCCCCCCAAAACCCCTATCGGTCAGGCTCTAAATTAAACGTCATTATTTTAGTCAATGATTTCGGCCCTCAGTTGAAAAACGAAAATGCATTTTTGACCAAATATTTTCGGTTGCCGAAATTTCTGTGTATCACTCAGGATGTGTTTACGCAACAACAATGTACTAAAAATGGAAATGATTTTTCTTTGTGTTTTTCGTGTACAGACGATGTTGTCAAAACAATCCTCATTCACACAGATCCACAAAATCGTATAAAAACACTGTATTATGTTGCCAGGACAATAGATGGCGATGTCACTTTGTAAAGAAACACTATGCACCTATAGACGAAACACGTAATACACATGCGCATGACGTCACCATTTTCACAAACGTACGTTTTTGTGGATTACAAGGAGATAATAACGGTATCGTTTTCAAAAGATTGTGCTTTCAGGCCACCAAAACGCCACTGTCGTGTAAATGAACAGCCAAAACGCATAAAAAGTTAGTTAAAAACGGTGTTGTGTAAATGCCCCCTAAAAGTCAACTTTACAGTTGCAAAAACTGACCATGGTATGAAAACAACAGTAAACTCTGCATTTATTTTTCTATAAATAGTTTTTTTTTTTACTATGCCGACTGAACAGAAGAGATCACTGCTCACAGATGATGTATGTTTAAGGAGCTCACGTTCCCACACTGCCGGTACCCGGTGGCGAAATATCTATCAAAGCTGAACTCGCAGAGGGAACACAGGTACGGCCTTACCAGGGAAAAACCCCCCATTGTGTGTGACCTCTGATGTCAGTGTCGTAATTCAAATCCCAAAAGCCCAACGGGAGGAGAGGTGAATATGACAAACCGCAAACTCGCTGCTGAGTCCAAAGGGTCCCGGCACGAACGCGGCCAGGAAAGATCCTCCTAAAACATGCCTTCCACATTCCTGCCATATCACTCTTCCCGATAAGACATTAGTGCTGGTCAGGGTGGGAATGTTAAAATAACAGGGAAGAGTGAAATGAATAGATAGGAAATGTATTTCCTTGTGTTGAGAAATGCTGCTTGGCATCGGCAACTTTCCCACTTACTGTAGATAAAAATGATACAATAGAAGGGCAAAGCTTTTCTGTGCTGGGAGAGAAACTTAAGCCGCCACATTATATATAATGCCCACGTCTTTTTATTTTCATCAGATAGTAATGTTGATAAACCCACAACAGATTAGTGTTCATATGCATTATCAAATGTACCCTTATAACAGCCCTATATTGAGTGGCATTTGGAAAAAGTTAAAGCCGTGTAATGCATTTTAAATCCTAACACACAGAGAAATTGGTAACACACACTATATACATATACATATAGTAAAATTATACATACTGCATTTTGCAATAGTAGTATGATTAATGTGTTAGTATGGCATTCTTTCTGAACACAGTCTTTGTTCATAATTCCAGATTTGGAAGTAAATAAAAAGAGCACAAGCATAGATCTAATAAATTAAGATGAATCTGTGGTGGTAAACGGCCTTTTGCATCAATTTCAGACTGTCAGGAAGACAGATGAGCTAATGAAGAATGAGACTGAGATTGTAAAGGTTTGTTTACTGAAAGCAGAAAGTGAAGCGCAGCAGGCGTCGTGTGTCTGATAACACAAGCTAATCAAATGAAAGCCTGATTGTGGTATTATGTCCAAAAGCACACAAAGAAGATTACCTCATTAACACAATCCGACTCAAGTCCACCTACAAACACACAACCTGGAAAACATGCACAATGTGCACAAAAAACGTTTGCACTTTTTCAAATACTCTCCCAGCATCATCCAGTTTTGTTTACATTTCATTTTGCAAATGCAATTCTTTTTCTTTCTTTCATGTGATTTGGGGGTGAAATATGACCCGGACAAGTTCTTGACAGGTTTCTTCAGACCCATCCTCGTATGTGACTGATAATGGCAGCGTGAGAGATTCTGAAGGTTTGATCATTTAAGGCATTCTTTGAAACAATTAACTCCCTCTGACATGCCCTGCTGTCCCCATAGTAACGGGGTCACTACATTAACGAGACCTGACCATCTGCTGCTGCCGGCTGTATGGGTGTGGCAGTGACTCAGTGTGTGTGTGTGTGTGTGTGTGTGTGTGTGTGGTGCCGATATCCCCATCAGCAGATGTTCCTTCACTCCTCCAGGGACCAGAAAGAGCCTAAATGGATGAATCTGACGAAACCTGTCAGGAGCATGTCCAGGTCACATTTCACCCCAAACTCAAGAGAAAGAAAAAAGAAATCATATTTTGCATAAAAATATGAAGCCTTTTTTCATGACAATTAAACACATGTCAAGCCCAAAATTCTTGGAGGAAGAACCATGAGATAATATTTTGAGAAAAAAAATCTTTCTCTTCAAACTCAAGATAAAGAAATTATATTATTTGCTTAAAGAAAATAAAGCCTTTTTAAAAATATTTTTGCATAAATAAAATTGAGACTTTTTCCATGACAATTAAACATGTTAGGAATTCTTTGCGAAAGAATCTTGAGAAAATTTCTTTGTGAAAGAATCTTGGGAAATTTCTTTCGCAAAGAACTCGAGAGAAAAAAGAAACTGTTTTGCATAAAAATGAAGCATTTTCATGACAATTAAACACATTAAGCCCAAAATTATTTGAGTAAGAATCTTGAGAAAAATTCTTTGCGAAAAAATCTTGAGAAAATTATTTTGCATAAAAATGAAGTCTTTTGACCAAAACTAAACTCAATAAAATGTACCCTTCAGTTTCTCCATTATGTGATAGATGTAAGAGCTCAGATGGCACGCATGCTCATACTTTTTGGTTTTGCCTTGAGATTTCTGAGTTTTGGAAGAATATTTTTCGGTGGTATTCAAATGTTTTTGGAGAAAATATCAGTCCAGACTTTGAATTAGCTTTGCTTGGGTGTTCTGACCCTACACTAGCATTAACACATTCTCAGCAATTGTCTCTTATGTTCGGTATGGTGGTAGCTAAAAGGGTGATTTTGATGGAGTGGAAGTCCACTTTACCGCCCAGTTTTCATAAATGGTTGGCAGAGATGGTTGCCGCCCTCAAGCTCGAAAAGATTCGCTTTTCCAGGATCGATGCTTCTAAAAAATTTGATATAATCTGGGACCTTCCTTAGGTATCTTTTTAAGAGTTGAATTTGCCTGAGCATTCATGTAAATGGATAAATTCACTGATGTATTTCTTCACTTCATGTTTTGTTTATGTTTGATTACGTATGTTAGGTGTTTTTTTTCATTGTATCTGGTGCCTGTTCGTGGGG
This sequence comes from Megalobrama amblycephala, assembly GCF_018812025.1. Lineage (NCBI taxonomy): Eukaryota > Metazoa > Chordata > Actinopteri > Cypriniformes > Xenocyprididae > Megalobrama > Megalobrama amblycephala. The sequence goes on from NC_063045.1 coordinate 58,459,867, forward strand.
GGTTCTCTTTTGTTTGTTTCTTTTTTTTTTAGGTTTTTTTTTTGTGTATTGTATATTTTTGTATACATTGAGACTTTCATCTGTTTTATGTTTATATAAAAACTGTTATAAATAAAATTATATAAAAAAAAAAGTCTTTTCATGACAATTACACATTACACAAAACACATTAAGCCCAAAATTCATTAAGAATCTTGAGAAAATTATTTGAAAAAGAATCTCTCTTCAAACTCAAAATAAAGAAAGAAGAAATTATATTTTGTATAAAGAAAATTAAACCATTTTCGTGACAATTAAACACATTAAGCCCAAAATTTTGATGGACAATGTGAAAAAATTAATTATTTTAATTGTGAAAGTAACTATATAATGGAAGTATTTGTTGTACTTCCTTAAATTTATTATTAACTTAATAATAATAAAAAAATACTATTAAACTCTTGAAAATGATCCAGGATAATGAGAATGACCAAAAAAAACCTTAAAAGATTATTTTGTTCTACATTTCATTTAATTCCATTGAGATTCACTGAAAGCTCTGCTTTGAGAAGTCACAAGAGATACAAAGATATAAAACTCTGTCATCATCTCAGTGGGATGTGAGTGTGTTTCAATGATTAAACACAACAGAAATGCCACTTCTCTTCTGGTTTTTGCTGTAAACGGTCCAGATGTCTGAAACCCCCCGTACGGTGGTGTCACAGACCCTCCCAGTTTCCATAGTTACTCAAAAATAAAGACAAAGATGCGACACACGGAGCAGCACTGGGGTACGCCTGCACTTTCAACACAACACCGGCTCTGAGGCGGCTCTTTGACAAGCTCGGTCTTGAGTCACACTGGAAACGCTGTATTGTTAACCAGCAATTTTACAAGCGGTTAACATTCTTCTGTGAATGCAAACAATAAGTAGGTTAAAAAACAGGATCCTCTAAAGGACGTAACATGGTATAGAAGGTAATATAATGGTACTTTGATATACACTAATGGTTCCAAAAGGGGGTTTTGCAGTGATGCCATTTTTGGTTCCACCAAAGAACCTTTCAGTGAAAAGAACTATTTTTTCCTTAGTGTGAAGAACATTTTAATCTAAACATTCTAAAGCACCTTTTTCCCCTATAAAGAACCTTTTGTGGAATGGAAAGGTTCCATAGATGTTAAAGGTTCTTCAATGAACCATCAAAAACAAAATCATGTTCTCAACATATTCAAAAACCCCCACAATGACTAGAGGAAACACACAGTACATTCCAGCCTTTGCAATCAAAGGCTGAGGAACTCGCACACAAACAAACACACCAAACACTGATAACACTCACTTTGAGCTCCAAACCAAACACATTAACCAAAGTTGAAAGATGAAGCAAAATTAAATGCAACTCAAACAGGAAACGTGAATAAATAAAACCGACACACGTGTTTACTTGGAAGAAACTGACAGGAGAGCAAAATCACAACTGAGATTACATGTCCTACACAGCAGCGAGATTAAATGGAGACTTCTGCAGGAGTTTTGTACTTCTCAGATGTTTCTGCTGAGTAAAACACCACAGTAATCTCACATTTGCCAAGATCCCAAAATTTGCAAACTAAAGTCAGAGATCTCAATCTGAACTCAAACAATCCTTATTAAATGCTCTTAGCTGCTGCCTTTCATTTTATTTAGAACGTAAAGGCCTGTTCACACCAAGAAGGATAACTATAAATATATCTATAATGATAACATTATTAGCGTCCACACCAGCGGACAATATCGTTCTGTTAATTCTTTTGTGGCGTCAATTCACCAAAAGCCAAGGTATGACGAACTCCGAAGTGTGTGCGGTGCATATAAAGATGAATCGCATATAGTTTTGATCATGACCCAGCAAATTAGATAGCTATAGACCACTGTTAAGAATGAAGGACTTTTCAAGGACTTCACACAGCCTTTTCCAGCACTTCAAAGCTCAAAAATTTGAATATTATACAATTTAAATGTTATTTTTAATCTGTCAAAGATTGTCCCCATTTGTAAAACTAAAAGTTTCACGATATATAAAAAAAGTAACATTTGGCGAAAAACAAACACTTATTTTACAATTTAAAGGTGCCATCGAATTGAAAATTTAATTTACCTTGGCACAGTTGTATAACAAGAGTTCAGTACATGGAAATGACATACAGTGAGTCTCAAACTCCATTGTTTCCTCCTTCTTATATAAATCTCATTTGTTTAAAAGACCTCCGAAGAACAGGCGAATCTCAACATAACCGACTGTTACGTAACAGTCGGGATCATTAATATGTACGACCCCAATATTTGCATATGCCAGCTCATGTTCAAGGCATTAGACAAGGGCAGCCAGTATTAACGTCTGGATCTGTGCACAGCTGAATCATCAGACTAGGTAAGCAAGCAAGGACAACAGCGAAAAATGGCAGATGGAGCAATAATAACTGACATGATCCATGATTACATGATATTTTTAGTGATATTTGTGAATTGTCTTTCTAAATGTTTCGTTAGCATGTTGCTAATGTACTGTTAAATGTGGTTAAAGTTACCATCGTTTCTTACTGTATTCACAGAGACAAGAGCCGTCGCTATTTTCATTTTTAAACACTTGCAGTCTGTATAATTCATAAACACAACTTCATTCTTTATAAATCTCTCCAACAGTGTGTAATGTTAGCTTTAGCCACAGAGCATAGCCTCAAACTTCATTCAGAATCAAATGTAAACATCCAAATAAATACAATACTAACAGGAATCGATGCATGCATGCAGCATGCATGACGAACATCTTGTAAAGATCCATTTTGAGGGTTATATTAGCTGCGTGACCTTTGTTTATGCACTGTTTAAGGCAAGCGCAAGCTCCGTGGGCGGGGAGCGCGAGCATTTAAAGGGGCCGCAGCCTAAATCGGCTCATAGTTAATGATGCCCCAAAATAGGCAGTTAAAAAAATTTAATTAAAAAAATCTATGGGGTATTTTGAGCTGAAACTTCACAGACACATTCAGGGCACACCTTAGACTTATATTACATCTTTAAAAAAGACATATAATTACTACTATAACCAGTAGATGGCGGCAGAGAAGCACTTATTGGCTCATTAGCATTTTCCACTCCTTGATATATATTTGTTCACACATTTTGTTTTTGAATTTATTTTTAGAGATTATCAAATCCCTATTATAACATTAAAAATCTATTTCTAAATCTATCTATCACTTTTTGCAATGAAGTGTATATTTATAGGAAAGGTCAAGTTCTCATTAAAAACGAAAACTTTTCTTCACAGACAGTGACACAAATACACAGACAGCGACTAAAGAGCGCTTAATTTATAATCACTGAAGCTGTCAGTCAGAGTGCGAAAACTCAATGAATCTGACTAAACTTCATAATAAATCTTTTATTTAAATTGTGTCTCCACTTTCTTTGTTATACTGAGAGGATTTGTGCACGTATAAAACTTAGTAAACGTGTTTAACATAGACACAGTTTCGAGAGAAACTGAGCGGATTCTCACTACCGGTAACTTAAACACCCCTGATTGGTTGTTATTTTCAACAGAAATGGCTGTGATTGGCTACAATACTCAACACATCTGAAGCACAATTAAACTTACATGATACGAATATAACAACCAGGGGTGCGTTCCCGAAAGCATCGTTGGTGAACTATGGTCGTAAGTCCCATTGAACTCTATTGGTAACGACGGAACTTACGACCATAGTTCGCTTTGGGAAACGCACCCCAGATCACTTTGAATTTACTTGCGTTTCTCTTTTATTAAATAATTATAAATTATATGTTACAAGTAGTAATATAGCTCCATTAATCATGCAATAAAAATATATTACTTTGCACTTGACCTGACCAGGCAGCCAAGGTATGACAGCCGCCACACCCTGTGCCATACCCAATTGACACCCCTTCGTCTGCTGCTTTAAATTCTCAAGCTCTTTAAAGTCAGGATGGATTCTGATTGACTGTCAATGTTTTTATCATTCATCAGCTAGGAAAAAATTCTTCTGAAAGTGATTCCAATGATATTGATTCTCTGTGCCGTTATCATTGTAGTTGTGGTGTGGACTGATATTCTTTTACATTCAAAATGATTTTTAGAACTATATCTGTATCGTTATCATTATAGTTATCGTCCTTGGTATGAACAAGCCTTAAATGTACTAAATTAAACAGAGAAGTAAGTTTCGTAGTTCTTTAATACTGAAATACAGAAGAAATACATGACATTTCCCAACTACTGGATTTGAGTTTATGATTCTAGTATTCTAGTCTACAGATCAAGAAATAGAATATTCAATGTTTCTCTGGGAACCAAAACCCAGAAACCACATCTCTGTGGAGCTCTGCGCTTTGGGAAAGTTTTAGCACGGCAGACGGATTTAAAATTAGACTCCAGCATCAGTAATAATTCATATGCATGAGGCTTGTTGAAATACACTTGAGACTGTCGCTGGAAATTTCAGCTTGATGACGGATGAGCATTTCTGAAAGCCTTTGTTGAATGCTTGAATTCGACATCGGAAGAAACTTACCAGGGCCATTACCAAACTAAAGACTGATGCAGGTAGTTTTCAGTGTGACACGATTCGCTGCTCAGAATAACCCGCAGCCAAGCAGTTGATCTGGAAAGACTCTTATCAAAGATGAAACGTTTGAATAAAGCATAAAAGAATGACAAACCGACCTTATTATTTTAGACTGCCTTCTAGAATTCAAATCTCAAACGGAGCATTGATGTAAATTTGATGAGCACCTCAATCAGCTCAATCAACTAAATAATTAGCGTTCTTAATGCTGACGGTGGTTCATTTAAGGGTGTTTCTGCACTGAATCATGCCGTATGCTCACTTTGAAGGAATGTGTCTGTAGTGATCAGTGTTGATTCTGCGTTTGACAGGAGAGATTACGACCCTCATTGTGACTAAAGAAAGCAGAGATTATTCCCATTTCTTTTCTCGCTCCTTCAAATGCCTGTTAAATCCTCTGACCTCAGCTGACACACAAACACTGCTGACACCCAATCCGCAGATGGTTTTCGCATTTCTGCACCAATTTGGAACCAAATTGGCAGAATTCTGTAGAAATTAAGTGGATTTAAATGTTTAAAAAGCGGGACTGAGAAACCTACACTCTTACTGGTGGCTGAAATCACAAATAAACTCAACAAAATATCTAACAAACAAACAAACAAAGATATGCAGAACTGAATTGCATTCATGATGCTCTAACAGTAGAGCATTGCACTAGCAATGCCAAAGGTCATGGGTTCAATTCCCAGGGAATGCACGAACTGATCCAACGTATAGCTTGAATGCAATGCAAGTTGCTTTGAATACAAGCAATCTGTCAAATGCATAATTGTAAATTGTGAATTACAGACAATCCAATTCTGTTTATGTGGGGTTTTGCATGCAAAGATTCTGACTATCAATAATCCATTAGTAGTTTGACTTCCTTATGAGTGAAACACTGACGCTTTCAAAACATTGATCTGTTTGTTTGAGCAGCCCGACATGTTGGCTTCAGTTTGGGGGCGGGACTATCTGTTTGATTGACCAATTCTATTTAGCGCAGAAATGACAAAACAAAACAGTCCACCTGAATGAATCTAAATTGAATTAATCCAAATTAACGAATCTAAAATATGTGCCCATTCATCAGGTTTATGAAGGATGATTTTAATTCTTAAAAGCAATGTTTAGGCAACCCCTATGAGATTAAGTGTGTTTCAACCGAACACCTTGATACTAATTGTTTTTAATGACTGATTTCACCCAATTACCTGTGAGATGAGATTTCTCAGTGGAATGTGGTATGACAGGCTCATGGGACGCAATGGACAAAGAATATCAGGTTCTCTCTGGCACACTTGTATTCACTAAGGAAAAAGTATCATAAGTAATTCCATAGGTTTGTTTTGAATACCATGGTGATAGCATGGTATTCCTGATATCCACTGTAATAATAATTTAAAAAAACATTGAAAAATGCCATATAATTTTTCAGATGAATGGCTGCAGAGAATATCTGTGTGAATTCCTTTCTTGAATGAGATGTTGGCACAGCCAATAAAACATCTTTGGGCTGTCAGGGATTTCAGAGTTCAGGTTTGGAGTCTGTCTGTGCCTGTCTCCGAAACACCCATAAACCTAAGCACTACATCACACAAACACACACACGTGTACATGTACACACAGAAACAAGAACACACATAATCCCAGAAACACTAATATGTAATATCTAAATGAAGACAGATTTCTATTTCTCATATATTAGGGTCATTCTGTGGCAACTCAGCCAGGCTCAAATTTTGTTCATATTTTTCTGAAGAAAGACAAACATAAATAGTGATGAAAGCCAAAATATTAAATGCAATAGATCAATATTTACTGTGTAATCCACTATTTTGTAGAGGGGGGTCAAAATGACAATTTTCACCTAAAACAAATTACAGGGGGGGAGAAAATGACATTAGAAAGATGGCAGCAATATAATTTTATTTTTACACATACATCTATTAGTAAATGATGTTGTCTTTAGCAATTCTTATTGCATTATATACCAACAGTGACAGTTCAAAAATGGGGAGAAGCACTTTTATCCCCACAAAGTTGGCATGTCTGTAACTCAGGAAGCATTAAAGATATCTCAATGCCCTTTTAGATTCTGGTTCTTAAACTTTTCTTTTGGCATGTTCATTTTTAAGGCCCTATACAGTTTATTTCCAGAAATATGTAGATCTAAATGTGGCTCTATGTGCAAATTGTCAAAATTTTCCCATTTTCATTTCATGGTGGTGACTTGTTTGCATACAGCTGATACTTATTGTACTGAAAGAGTAATGTCTGAAGAACAAATAATGTTCAGAAATAATGTTAAAAAGTGACCCACGTTTGGTTTTTGACAACTGAATGTGTGTACAATTTACAAATTTACTCATGGAGCCACACTGGGATCCCCATATATCTGGGATTGAACCATATAAGGCCTTTAAATTGAAGATACCAAAAGGAAAGTTTCAAAATCTAAAAGGATATTAAGATATTTTTAATACTTCTTCAGTTACAGGCATGCAAAAAAAAGTGTTTTTTCCCATTTTTGAACTGTCACTGTTGGCATATAACGCAAGAAAGATTGATAAAGTAAACAGATTTAACTAATAGACCTACCAATCTCTGTTTAAAAATAAAATAATGCTGCTGCCATCTTTCTAAAGTCATTTTTACACCCCTCTAATTTGGCTCCAAATCTCAGTAAATACTCGTCCCGGCATTTGCTTTCTTCACTATTAATGTTTGTCTTTCTTTAGAAAAAATATGAACAAAATAAAAAATTTAAGCCAAGGAAGTTTCCGAAAATTTGGTTGATTTGACACGGAATGATCCAAAGGCTAAAAATATTCAAAAAGTTCGGGGTCAGTAAGATTTTTATGAAAGAAATCAATACTTTTATTCAGCAAGGACACATGAAAAGTGACAGAAAATGCATTTATAATGTTACAAATGGATTCTATTTCAAATAAATGCTGTTATTTTGAACTTTCTATTCATCAAAGAATCCTGAAAAAAAATGTATCACCTTTCCACAAAAATATGAAGCAGCACAACTGTTTTCAACATTGATAATAATAATCAGAAATGTTTCTTGAGCAGCAAATCAGCATATTAGAATGATTTCTGAAGGATCATGTGACACTGAAGACTGGAGTAATGATGCTGAAAATTCAGCTTTGATCACAGAAATAAATTACATTTTAAAATATATTCAAATAGAAAACAGTTCTTTTAAATTGTAATAATATTTTTCAATATTACTGTATTTCTGATCAAATAAATGCAGCCTGGGTGAGCATAACCCTTCTTTAAAACTTTACAATGCATTAATTGCTTTTCCAATTGAAGAAATTTGTCAGAGATTTAGTTTACCATGGGGAAAAGCTGATGCACAAAAACACTCTCTATATGAGCTGCAAATACATGACGCTCTCTAGTCTGTGGTTTATTTCTGTCTCGCATGGCACATTGTCATTACGAGATGAGCACCAGATAATGGGCTTAAAAGGTCAGACTGCACAAAAAATAAAAACATTCAATAATTTCATTCTGTCCTCTTCTGGACTGTATAATTAGCTGATAGACTCGTGATGATTATTAACATGAGCCGTGAAATGTGTTTGCAGGTGAATAAGTAAAATAAAGCACACTCAGTTAGGATAACACTGAGACACAAGCCCATTTAGGAATCCCATTAAACACAACGATGAGGGATTTGATCCAGAGCTCGCATTAGTCTAACTCAAATCCAGCCAGAGGAAATCTGCTCATCTTATCACAGGGTTCCTCTGCCTTTGTCTGGAATGGCCGGCACACTCCCAAACGCCACACAACCCCCTCCACCCGCGCTGACAGGGTGGGTGTGGAGGACGAGGGTACTGGAACCAGCGACACACAGAGTAAATCCTAATACACGTTTCCCTGCCTTTCACTTTCTCTGTCTGTCGCTCCCCATACATAAGAGTACAATGGTATTACTAGGCTTTTGGACACTAACATGTTGGTAATACTATGGCATTCTTTGAAATCCCTTGGATACACACTTATATATATATATATATATATATATATATATATATATATATATATATATATACACTATATGTTAATATATATACACTATATTAGCATAGAGAAATATATATTTATGGAAATACTACATTTTCCATGTTTTATTGCGGTTGTACCAAATGACCTGATGTTTTGGGAGCAAGTGAAAACATACATTTTTTAAATAGTTAAGAGAGAGTTATTTATTTTCCACACGGCCATGTGGTCCTTTGCAGGTGCCTGAATGATGTCACATCCTGTCACATGATATTGACGGCATGACTTGATCCAAAATGGTCCCTTTATATTGGTTACTCCGAATGACATCAATGAAATTAATTTTTCCAGACATTATTTCTCATAACAAAGCAACGACTTCTACACATAATTTTAATACCATTTTGCACTATGTTGATATATGATGTTATAGAATCATGCCAGAATAAAAAAATATATACATTTATTACATTTTAAGATATTTTAATCACAAATGAAATGGCTGTATTGGCCTTTGGATGGTTAAACTGAATGACCTTTTGACACTTCAAAATCTTTAAAATACCTTTATATGTAGCAAAATATAATTAGTACAATTCTAGTTGTACTACCTTACATACTTCGGATGTCATATCATTGTTTTTTATTATTATTAATCAAAACAATTATGCATCATGTCATTGACCCATATATATATATATATATATATATATATATATATATATATATATATTTTATTATATTTATTTTTTTTTTTTTTTTTTCTCCAAGTAATTTCCATAAATATATTTCTGTTTATGTATATATATATATATATATATATATATATATATATATATATATATATATATTATACAGAAATATTTATGAAATTACTTGAGAAAAAAAAAAAAAAAAAAAAAAATAAAATATATATATATATATATATATATATATATATATGGGTCAATGACATGATGCATAATTGTTTTGATTAATAATATAAATTATATTTCCTTTTATTTTGTCTTTTTTGTCATCACTATTTTTTTCTCATTATTCTTAGTCATAAATAACTAGTAGTATTTTTTCAATATAACAGGGGAAAAATACTGTTTTTAATTTTTTTAAATTTAAAACATAAATTAAAGGCAGCACAACAAATACTACCATGACATATATAATTTAAAGTATTTAAATTACAGTTTTTCCCATTACAATAACGAGAATTTTGTGTTTTAAATGTTTAATAGTCATTAAAATAAACACTTTCTTAATTCCTTCTTTTTATTTTAGAGTGAAATGTGACCCAGAGATTCACTCAAATATGTGACATCATCACTAACATCACTATTGTGATGCCCTGTAGCTTTATACTGAACCCTTAAACTTCACAATGAACAGCTTTTATTAATCTTCTCGTGTTGAAAAGTGCCAAAGGACTTTATTGTTTAGAAAGCACAGCCATTCTCTCACAGGAAACACAATGGAGGAAGACGGTCTAAATCTCGCACTGGTCAGACCCTAAATAAACTATTCTCTTTGTCAAGACATTTCCAAATGTCAGGAGAGCATCACCTCGACAGAAGCACGGCCTTGCTGCTGTCTTTGTTTTGCAATGATGGAAACATGTGAGCTGTTCTGTTCCTCACGCACAACTACACACACCGCCGTCTGGGTCAGCTCAATGAGGCCTTTGTGTCGTGAGTGTGTGTGAACCGGTGAAGCATCTGAGCACATAAGCAAATGTGTGGCTTTGTAAGCACTTCCTAACAAATAAAACACTTAAATGCAAAAACACTATTTTTATTGCTCATATTTAGTGTTTAGTGCATGTGAACACACCTAACACTATTAAAGTTCAGCATGTGTGTCATTCTGCAGTGTTTGTGCTTCTACTAACTGTTCAGATTAAGCATTTTCACCTGCTGGACCAAAAAACAGGTGAAAAAATCCCACAGATGCACACCGTAAAAAAAAAAAACACCTAGGACCCACATAGCAACAACACCCTAGCTTAATATGTGGTATTAAAGGGGACCTATTATGCAAAATTCACTTTTATAAGGTGTTTGAACACAGATGTGTGTAAACAACCAGCCTATAATGGTAAAAATCCACCCACTCCTTCTATAATCCCCATAAATCATAAACAGATTTCCCCCTACTCTTACGTAAGCCCCGCCCACAACTTGTGCGGAATCTGCCCTATTAGCTTAGCTCCTCCCCTCAGTGAGCTGTACACAGTCCGCCATGTTTATCTCCTCGCCAGAGCATTTAACAGCAGCATTCAATTAAGAAATGTATTCTTATTAAAACTGCTAAAGTTATTTAATCAAGAGCAGTGGGTGATTTTCTGTTTTTCTTTTGTTGTTTGGTTCATATTAACAGCAGCAGGTTCTGTATATTACGCTGCTGTCACTTTAATTCACAGATCTAATACACACTTGTGATTTCTTTCCCTGCTGTTTACGTTCACAGACATAACCGACTGTGTTTGTGAACTTTGTGTGTTTTTAACATAACCTTGTGTGTATTTGACGGTTTAAGCGCAATAAGATGTGTAAGAGAAATCAGTTTAATACTCATGGGATGCGCCGTCTGACAGCCAGCTTTCTGCACGCGTGCTTCAGATGTGTGCGCTCAGGAAACCATATATCAGAAGTTTAAACTGTTTAAACGCTTGCAAATAACTTTAATGATGACGAAGAACTGCAATGTTGTGAGCGTGGCCACGATAGAGATGATAATCAAACCGAAAGAGATGTTTTGTGAGTTTTTGGCAGAGTATCCGAGGCATGAGCTGTACAGGCTCCGCCCTCTTCTGGATAGAGGGTGGGGAGCAGCAGCTCATTTGCATTTAAAGTGACATGCACGAAAACAAAATGATTTTCATTGCACTCAAAAATGGGCATTTACAACATGGTATAATGAATGATCTGTAGGGTATTTTGAGCTGAAACCTCACAGACACATTCTGGAGACTTATAAAAAGGTCTCCTTTAAAGTCTTAGATTGTATGTGAAAATATCAAAATATCATTTGTATTTTTTTGCAAATGTCTTGATGGAGGGAGACAGAGCGTCACGCTCTAACATGCAGACAAGCATTACAGGCAACTGGACACTTTCATCAACTTTTATCTCAGACGTTCCTGTGGTTTGCAATGTCCATGACCTACATGCCTGGCAACGTGCAACAAACTAATACAAACTCTGACCACTTCACACTGTTGTTTTTACCTCCTCTCTGTAGATAGATATCAGCTAAAAGCTACAAAAACATGTTCAAACTCAAAATACTGCTCATTTTTCAATGTTATTATGGAGTCCTCATGTACGGTCCATTAAAGACTTGCTAAAGATCCTCCTGCTCTGCTGTCCATTAACAATTTAGAGCAAACGGCAATATGATATCTGATGTTACTCTGTTCAGAGAGTCAAACGTGCTGTAAAAGAGCAGTAATATACAACTTCAACCCATTTGTCCTGTATTAACTGACACCCTGGTTGAAATAAATGAGACTAGCTTATCAAATCTTCAACCATTGTGCATTGCCAGGCAAATAAAGTGAAATACGATCTAGAAGTTACTCAGGAAAAAGTCAAAGAAATAGGGATTAATGCATGAATCAGAAGTACTGTGACACATGTCCAAAATATGGTGAAACAATGGTGAACTAAGCAATCATGATACTTCTCAGTTCACTTACAGGCTTAATATTTAATAATTAACTGTTGTGCATTTAATAATATTCAATGTATAGTACTGCATATCGACATTTATGCATTTAACATTTGACAAAACCATCAGCCATATAATTAGGCCGTTCTCATTGTGTTTAACCAGATCATCTGGTTACTGTAATCTGGTTAACAGTGTGCTGAGCTCATGGGTTCTGGGTGTGGACCTCAACAATATGTACAGAACATTAAATATGGACACAAAATCATCTAATTTCATCACATGCTGCTTTGGAAACTACTACTATTATTTAACTACCATATATGAATACAATAACCATACTTTATTATATAAATTTCCATTATATTACTGTACTGCAAATATCTATCTATCTATCTATCTATCTATCTATCTATCTATCTATCTATCTATCTATCTATCTATCCAGTGTACTGGCACCCCGGATCAGTATAGTTCATCATTTCAGCATATATAAGTCCTTATGAAAGCATCTCCTACCTTTATTCCCTGCTGTTGAGTGGTTAAGATGAGCTTGGACTCATCCAGCAGCAGAACCTCACAGTAAAACTCCTCTTGAACTGAACAGAAACAACTCATCTTGAACTAGACAGAAGATCCCAACTGAGCAGCCTGTAGAAACCTCTCTTCTGCCGGAATGTTACAATCCATCAGGAGGAGATGTCAGCTCGTGTCCTCCTTTGTTAGCTACATATTATCCTCTTCATTCTTCACGCACATGATGTTTGCACCATCCAAATGTCCCATGTGAACTCATATGATGAATAAAGTCTATGTGTAAAGGCTCATCGCGCTGATGAAGTGAATCCCGAACCTTTCGACACGTTTTTGGTCTGGAGATGACTTTAGCTGGTGCTGTCGGGCTGGATTGATCAAAGTGTCCCATCAAAACCTCCTGATTCACCGAACGTGCTTCACTTGGATTCATGCTGTGTGTTGCCAAGCAGCCCGAGCGGCTGTTCATGTGTGACTCCTCCCACACACACACACACACACACACACACACACACACACACACACACACACACACACACACACACACACACACACACACACACACACACACACACACACACACACACACACACACACACACACACACACAGTGTGAGCGGGACTGTCCTGCCACCTGTTGGAAACTCAGAGCATCCTCTCGTGTCATTATGCTGTTAGTGATCTTTCTTTCTTTCTTTCTTTCTTTCTTTCTTTCTTTCTTTCTTTCTTTCTTTCTTTCTTTCTTTCTTTCTTTCTTTCTTTCTATTAATAATTATCATATTAAAATCAAATGATTTAATAAATAAATGTTACATAATAAATAATGTAAAATTATATATATATATTTATATATCATAAATATATCAGGCTCTTTCAGGCAGTGCGAGCTTTCAAAAATGATTATTTTTGGTAAATTTCTCAGTAATGCTAAGTAAATGCTTACATGTAAATGAATTTACTACAATGATTAAATTAATAATGATACAGTGTTATTATATTGTTATATAAAACAGACAATATATTATTATTTCTGGGTAAATAATGTTGAATTATGTAAATAAATAAATGTGAAAATATTATATTATACGGAGTAGGCCTAATGATTTAATAAATAAATCATGTTAAATATGAAGTAATGTAAAATAAAATAATAATTTAATACATTTAAGATTTAATTTTTTTTTTTTTTTACGAAATTACTCATATCATAATTCTCATTACTCATTCTTCTTCTAATAAAAAATATTCCCTTTCTTTCTTTCTTTCTTTCTTTCTTTCTTTCTTTCTTTCTTTCTTTCTTTCTTTCTTTCTTTCTTTCTTTCTTTCTTTCTTTCGATTAATAATTATTGTTATAATCAAATAATTTAATAAACAAATAATGTTACATATTAAATAATGTACAATTATTTTATATTATATTTATAATGTATTAAATCAAACAATGTTTTATATATGTGTAAATAAAATATTATTTATTATAATTAATAATTATTAATTATAAGGAGTGATTATTTAATAAATAAATCATGTTAAATATAAAATAATTTAAAATAATTTAATAAATTAATATTTTTAAATATAATATTATTTATATTTTTTTTACGAAAATGACTAATTTCATAAATTCTTCTAACTTGTTAAAAAATTCTTTCTTTCTTTCTTTCTTTCTTTCTTTCTTTCTTTCTTTCTTTCTTTCTTTCTTTCTTTCTTTCTATTCAAAAAGATTATATTATAATCAAATAATTTAATAAATAAATAATGTTACATATTAAATAATGTAAGGTTATTTACATTATATTTATAATGTGTTAAATCAAACAATGTTATATATAATGTAATAAAATATTATTTATAATAATTAATAATTATTAATTATAAGTGATTATTTAATAAATAAATCATGTGAAATATAAAAATTATTTAAAACAATAGAATAATTTAATACATTTAAAATGTACATTTATACATTTATTATACAACTCATATCATAAATTCTAACTTCTTTTTCTAGTAATAATTATTATGTTATAAACAAATAATTTAATAAATAAATAATTTTACATATTAAATAATGTGAAATTATTTTATATTATATTAAAATGAGCTAAATCAAACAATGGTTTATATATATTGTTTTATTGTTATATATATATATATATATATATATATATATATATATATATATATATATATAATTAAGTATTATTTATTATAATTATTATTTATTATATTATAAGGAGTGATGATTTCATAAATAAATCATGTTGAATATGAAATAATGTAAAATAATATAATAATTTAGAATTTAAATGTATTAATTTCTAGGAAAAGTACTAAATTCTTCTTCTAACTTGTCTACAAAAAAAATTTCCATTGCATTTCCAGGAAAATATCAAAGTATCTCCAATTATTGCTACTGTTGTAATATATATCAGGCTCTTTCAGGCAGTGCAAGCTTTCAAAAATAATTATTTTTGGTAAATTTCTCAGTAATGCTAAGTAAATGCTTACTTGTAAATGAATTTACTACAATGATTAAATTATTAATGATACAGTGTTATTATATTGTTATATAAAACAAACAATATATTATTATTATTATTATATAATAATAATATTATCTACATGTGTACAAATCATTGAAGAGATTAAAGCAATTCTTTTACCTGCCGCATGGTGTCGTCTTGAGCACAGATCTCACTGCGCATGCTCAAAGTCTGACTCCACTAACAATATGGCGAAGCGTCGCGGGGACTGGAGCTACTGAGCAGAAAATCACTCACACAAAAGAAGAAAAAGTTTCAAACAAACACATGATATAATCAGCAAACAGAGAAATATCCGCTTATAGTGCTCCAACAATATGAATTCACGGGATTTATTCCGACCTGGACGATAAACTCGAGTTATTTACTGGAAGAGGCGAATGTTTGTGCAGGTAAGACTTTAAATAGCTTCAGTAGTATTTATATAAACACAACAAGCTCTGATACACAACATTGTACTGAAATATATGTTAATAAGACGTTGACTGAGTTTATAAAATCAAAAAAGTGTGCTTTATAAAACTGATCCTGAAGAAGAAGTGTCTATAAGTAATTATGTGTGAAGAGTTTATACTGCAGTGATATGATCAGTATTGAAATTTGCATTTATATATTTTTATTATTATCTGTATATTGTGTATTTTACTACTCTAGTGTTGTCTTTGAAATGTACATAAAGTTTACTATATATATATATATATATATATATTTATATATATATATATTTTCTCAGCATAAATGTATGAAACATTCTCTACAAAAATTGTTATTGTATATTCTTTCTCTTACAAAAATGTTCCATTGCATTTCCATGAAAATACCATAGTAGTGTACTAATAATCACAGACTTTACTATACAGACCTCTATTTTGCTCTATAAATTCAGCTCTAATAAACTGCTTTAACAAAGTCTAATCTTCTATTCTACTCTACTAATCCAAATTACACTATAATAAACTAGTAAAACTCTAATAAACTATTATGATGAACTCTACACCTCTCTGATAAACTCATTTCTTCTTTACAGGAGTCCAGCAGTGGATCTGTGCTGCACCCCTTGGCAGACGGTAAGGGAAAACTAGTTTATTTATTTATTTTTAAATCACTGTGACTGTGCTATGATGGTCTTTGAGTGACACCAAAGAGTTGTGATGAAGAAAAGTGTTATTTTTACCACTCCCCTGCTGAAGCGTAATACGTGTTGTTTTGCTTTGGCAGAGCCTTTGAATATGGTTTGACATTGTTTCAGCTGTTGTCGTCATATCTGATGCACCTTTCTGGAGATATCAAGCAGTGACATTGTGCCTGATCACAAGCTATCTAGGCAGTTTTAATATTTCTTTTTTTATGTTAGTGTGTTTAGTAATTGTATTTGATGCTTGGATGGTTTATAATGGCCATGTTTGTTTTTTGTGGCTTCATTGTTAGGAGTATTGTACAGTTTTGGGTTCTATTGCTTGATTTTTACTTAGCTTAAATCCTCATTTATTGTATTTTGCATGAAGAAAAGTGACTAGAATGGTATTCAAAATGTTCCGTGGAATAAAAAAAAAACAGGTTTGTAATGGGAAGATATAATAAGTAAATATTAGTAGCCAAAAAATAGTGATTTTTGGTGAAACGTTTCCATTAGGATTCCTTCTGCAGACTTGAATTTTTATCTGCTAAAACTGAACTGGAGTCATAAAAAATGTTTTAAGTTTTATTAATGATCTTGTGAATTCTTGTTGAGGGTTAAATGGGCAAAGTTAGCTAAATCTTTACTTTCATGTGCACAAGTTGTTTTGAAAACTGTTACAGACCTCATTAATATTTAATCTAGTTTTGAAGTGAGTAAACATGAAGCGAGTCGCAGATTTTGCCTGTTTGCTGCGTTTTACAATATATTGTGCAAAATTGCTTTCAAAATACTTTAAGTGATATTATTTTTGCATGTATTCTCTTAAAGCATTAGTTTATTTCAGAATTTAAATTTCATCCCCATGTCATCCAAGATGTTTGTCTTTCTTTCTTCAGTCGAGAAGAAATTCATTTTTTTGTGGAAAACATTCTTCTCTATATAATGGACTTCACTGGGGTTCAATGGGTTGAAGGTCCAAATTACAGTTTCCCATTTGTGGTTAAAAAGTATATAATTTTTTATTTATTTATTTATTTTTAAATGACCACTCATTTCGCTAGATAAGACACTTATTCCTCATCTGGGATCATGTAGAGCTCTTTGAAGCTGCACTGAAACTACAGTTCGGACCTTCAACCCGTTGAACCCCAGTGAAGTCCACTATATGGAGAAAAATCATGGAATGTTTTCCTCAAAAACCTTCATTTCTTTTCGACTGAAGAAAGAAAGACATGAACATCTTGGATGACATGGGGATGAGTAAATGATCAGGAAATGAACTAATCCTTTAAGTTTTTCCTGAAAAGTTGTAATTTTGGTTGAACACCCATCAAATTGATAAAAAAAGTGTATATATTTGTGTAATTGCGTTTATATCCTACATAGTGAACACTTCATTGGCACTAAATGAACAGGGTTACTTAAGGATTTTTTTTTTAACTGCACAAAACATTAGCCTTTCCCCTTCTATTTGAAATGTTTTCCCACACAAGGAAGAAAAAGTGTGGACAGTTTCCCATTAAATTGCACCACAAGAGAGGGCTGACCAACAAGAGTCTCTGCCAGTGTCCATTTTTCAGCTCTCAAAGACCGAAAGCTCATTTACATGAAAAAACCCCCACTTCCAGCACATATAGAGAAAGCCGTGGAAGTGTCCGTGTTATCTATTCACTGCCTCAGTTTGAGAAAGCAAATCACAGCCATTTATAGAGCATGATTTATTATTCACAAAGGCTTATTCAGGAACTCTTGAGACTGTAATTGCAATGATAAAGTTGTACAGTAGCAGTAAACGCACAATGATGGACATTAACACCAGTGTGACTGAATAGTACAGATTATGGACCAAGTTAATGTGTTGTTTAAGACAGAGATTGATGCACTGAATTTGAACAAATAATGCTTTAATTTGAATTCAGTTGGGTCTGTTTCATTTAATGTACAAGAGGCAGACCATTTTCTGGCTGTTAGCCATATACAAAACCCTTTATTCCCTTCACATTTTGGAGCAAATGTTATGTATACATTGTGTTTTGGCTTCAAACTATCTGTGAAAGGAAAAATCATGTCTATGGCACTTTTTCATGAAACACGAGCAGAACGAATTTCTGTGTAAATCACACGTAAAACCATTTGTACGCCATTTGTGCCAAATGGATTGATGAGCAGTTTATACAGATTCGTTCTGCTCGTGTTTCATGAATAAGGTCCATTATTGTGCAAGCAACTGGTCATTGTATATTTGCGATGGAAATATTGCATACATGTGCATTTGGAAGTATGTGAATCGCTTGTGTAGTATTTGAAAATTGGTTTTGATAAAAGCATCTATTGTGAATGAATGCAAATGATAGAGTCTTAAATTAGGCTTTTTGTACATAAAATGTTCTTTTTGAAATGTGCTCAGTGAGAGGTTTCTGGTTAGATTGTATTTGTGGAAATACTGTTTAGCCTACTTCTGCATCTTGCATGGAAAATGTAAGAATTGGAAGAATTGCTTGTGTTGTGTTGTTCGTTTGTAAGTCGGTTTGGATAAAAGTATCTATTGAATGAATAAATGTAGGCTAGATTGCATGTAATTGTAATGATTCAATTATTAAATGTAATTCACATTTATAAAATTAAATGTGTAACTTTTTTAATTACAAAATAACATTGGCATTGCAATTAATTATGTACAATAGTGTTGTCAAAAGTACCGATTGTGATACCAAGTCGGTACAGAAATTAAAAAAATATGATGCTTTGAGCGCTGTTGAGCAGATTCGTAAACACCTCTGATTGGCCTTTGTGTTCACGCGCTCATCAGATATGTCTGTGATTGGCTACAATGATCAACGCTTCAAAAGCATGTTGTAAATAAAGATCAATGACGCTCTTCACCGAGTGGTTACACGGATACACACAGAAGTCAATTCAAACGCTTCCATGCGTTGATCATTGTAGCCAATCACAGACATATTTATAGAAGCTTGTTTCCGCCACTAAATAAAAAAATAAAAAGGTAGTTGCGACTTGCAATTGCAAGTTATAAAGTCAAAATTGCGTGATTTAAAGTCGCAATTGTCTTATAAAGTCAGAATTGTGAGTTTATATCTTGCAATTCTGACTTTATAACATGCCATTGCGAGTTATACAGTCAGAATTGAGATAAACTCGCCATTCGGAGAAAAGTCAGTCTTTTTTCCCCTCACAATTGGACATTATAACATGCAATTGCGAGATTATATCTCACAATTCTGACTTTATATCACACAATTCTGACTTTATATCTCGCAATTCTGAGAAAAAAAGTCAGAAGTGTGAGATAGTCAAAATTGTGTGATAACTCACAATTGCGAGAAAAAGTCAGAATTGCGACTTTATATCGCGCAATTCTGACTATACCGCTTGTTTCAGCCACCTATTAAAAAAATCAAAAAGGTAATTGGGACTTTTTATCTAAATATTCTGACTTTTTTTCTCACAATTGTGAGATTTAAACTCACAATTGCAAGAAAAAATTTCAGAATTTTTAAATAAAAAAGTCACAATTACCTTTTTTTTTATTTAGTGGCTGAAACAAGCTTCCATATATATCTGATGAGCGCATGAACACAATGGCCAATCAGAGGTTTTTACAAATCCACTCAACAGCGCTCAAAGCATAAAATTTCAAAAAAATTCAGTACTGACTTGGTATCGCTGTTGGCACTTTTGAGAACACTAATATACAATTATATAATTATTAATTGCATATATTATTAAATGCATATAATTACATTTCATACAAAACTGTTTAAAGTTGTTTATCAGCCTGTATGTAATATGCTATAATTTAGTACTTTTTCAGATGCAGTTAGCGAGATGTTGGTCTCTATTTGATTTCGGATGTTGGTTTAGATTTCAATTGCATCTTTGTCCAGCGTAACTATACTTTAATGCATTGAACATACGTCTTCAATATGGTCCGGTTGCCTTGTTTAGGCTGCCATATTGATCCGTTTTTATATATCAGGTCATGTGACCTTCAGACGTTATGACCCATCTTTTACATCTCCAGTACTCTGCATGCCTGGGGCTGCACCGCTTCCCCCCACGAGAGCTTTTAAACCCAGCTGTACAGTGGGGCAAAAAATCTGGCCAGCCACCATCAGCCACTGCACCAACACCGGCCTGGGCTGGCCGCCTTCTGATTGGCTGAGCCCTCGCCCATGTGACTCAGTGCTGGCTGGATGCTCTCCGGCAACTGACACAGTTGATGGGTTGCTGGGATGGAGGCTGTCACTGGTGCAGAATGGGGTAAGTCTCCGTTTAACGCCCTGATCTCTTGATGCCAACGTACAGATGTGTGGTCTTATATTCCAGCTATTCAGCGTGAAGGAAATAATGGCGCGTTTGTGCGGTATAGCAAGGCGGTGCCGATAAGCCTTTTGTCTTGATGGCTGGTTATTGAGAGGGTGTGGGGGGATGTGCATAGATTCGGATTCTGGCTTTATCATTGGGACGCTTAAAAAGCCTCTTTTGTGCTGTGCAGGGACAGATGCGCTAGCAGGCTGATTATTTATAGTGATCTCGGCCGTGGACACGGATTCCACAGTAAGTGTAAGCGATAATTGCCCCTGTCAAGATGGAGGGGCTATTGCAAGAGAGGCTTTTTTTTCTGATTCAGCTGGCAATGCCTGAACAAAGCAGACATTTAATGGTGGATTTGTTGTCAGCTTTGCTTAAGGTATAAAACAGGGGTTGGTTTGGCAGGTTAGATGGTGCATGTGAGACCAGGATGTGACTGTGTCTTTGTGCATGGAGGGAAGGGCATCTCTTGCAGTTGTCTGCAGGGAATTTTGTATCTTGCATTGCTGGTGAAGAGGTGACTGCTTTAATGCATCATAAGCGTTGCATGCACAACTGCACCTCTGTTGAATAAATGCAGAAAAACGCATAGTGAACTAATGCAATTTATTAAAGAGGTGTGAAGGTGCAAACAAATTCAGATGCGTTGTGATACAGATTTTTGAGGAAAGTGTTGAAATATTAATGAGTCTTTCTTCTTTCCACTCCTCCCCGTTTCCTTTTGATTCTGTCTCGATACCTCAAGCCTTTTTGCTGAATAGATGTCGACCATTTTGCTCTGTCTACATGCCAGAGAGAGAGAGAGCTTTGCTTCAGGTTTTTAAATGTATTATTAATATCATTTTTCATGATTCTTCTATAAATAATAACAGTAAAATTGTGAAGCTACACAGCCAGATATGATTATGAAGTGTATTATTATATACATTTATTTTACCTTTTAATGGCCTTTTATTACCTTCAAAAAGTGTTTGTTTATTCACAAAATGTGTGTCATCATATGTGTGTCAGCAGATTTCTGTGGCAATCGGACTCATTCTGCCCTCATAACGTGCTGTTGGCATTAAATCATATGCATCCACGCTGGTTTATTACTCATGTTTTGAAATTGCAAGATCTTGATGTAATTATGTGGATTATATAGGCCAAAGATGATATGCTTTAGAAATACTAGATGTAGGTTAGAATGATTCACACACAAGTTGTATATTTTTGTCTGCGTTTAATTACCTTCAGAAATCTGATCTGTAATGAAATGCCAAATTGGAATATCTTCCCTCTTTTGATAAATTCTGCTTCATAATGGCCGTGGATGCCCTGGAAACAGTGGCAGAATCCGTAGCGGAGCCACATTGATTGGACACAGCTGCAAATTAGCCCTGACACATTGACGGGCTGTTTGTAATGTAGGCTGTTGGTGTTGGTTAATGTAAAACCAGGGTAAAGCATAATATGGTGAAAGTGGAATGGAAGGAATTCAATTTATTGTGCGTTGTGAAATGGTCATGATACCAGCTTGTGATGTAATCTATTCTTATAAGGCAAGTCACTTTTTTTTATTTTATTTTTTTTTTTGCCCTTTGAAATTTGGTATTTTGGCAGAAACTATGATTTTGAAGGCAAATGCATTTAGTTGCATTTATTTAGTGATTTGATGCTAAGTATTAAAGTTCAATGTGTGCATCATCCTGCTGTGTTTTAATGATTTGATGACATTTTTTCCCTTTTACAACGTTTTCTTTTGCATGCAATATGTTCTCTTCTTTTTTCCTTTTCTCTCTTCTGCTAGGGGGAAATCTATAGAAGCTTGTTTCTGCCATAAAATAAAAAAGTTATTGCGAGTTTATATCTCACCTTCTGACTTCTTTCTCAGAATTACGAGATATAAACTCACAATTGTGTGAGAGAGTCAGAATTGCGAGAGAAAAAAAAATCAGAATTGCATCTTATAAAGTCAGAACTGCGAGATAACCTTGCAATTCTGACTTTTTTCTTGCATTTATGACTTTTTTTCTCAAAATTTTGCAATTCTAATTTTTTTTTCTCGCAATTCTGGCTTTTTTCTCACAATTGACTTTTTCTCAGAATTGTATGAACTTGCAATTGTGTTATAATGTCCAATTGTGAGGTTTTTTTTCCCTCAGAATTGCGAGTTTATATCTTTCAATTCTGACTTTATAAGATGCAATTGAGTTGATATCATGCAATTCTGACTTTAACTCTCATTTGTGCCTTTATATCTCAATTCTGAGGAAAAATATCGCAATTGCAAGAAAAATTCTGACTTTATATCTTGCAATTCTGACTTTATAAGTCGCAATTGCGAGAAAAAAAGTCAAAATTGTGAGTAGTCACAATTACGTTTTATTCTTTTTAGTCGCGTAAACTAGGGCTGCATGATTTATCGCGATAAAATCGCACGTGATATGGCAAAGGCTGCGATTATTTAATGCCCAGCTTGTCAGAGCTTTACGGCTCTGTGATCAGTAGTAAATGCTTCTCCATCTGAAAGCCAGAGGGCGCTCTTGCGCAGAATCTCAAAATTTGCCCTGCAGCAGAAGAAGATAACACGCATCATATCGCTGTAGCTGAATAAACAGAAGATTGAAACACTTTGATTAATTAAACATGACTAATAAACACACGAATGCTTTATTCTGTGTAAGAAGCCACATCATCTCACAGAAGGACGCTCAACTGTCGTTATGAAGTGAGTTTGGAGTAAAAACATGTTATTAAATGTTGTCTTTTGATGTTAATAAATGCTTCTCATGTCTGAAAAGAAGTTTGACGCATGTTGCTTTTTCAAATGTACATTATAGCGACTCAAACTCGCAGTGCTTTCAGATGGATTGCCATTTGGAGCCATACTTCATTGACAAGCTGCGCATAAAAAAGTAATCACAGCCTTTGCGATTTCATAATCGCACTAAGAATCGCGTTTAAGCGATAATCGGGTTCAAGTTCAATGTTATTTTTTATATCGTGCAGCCCTAGCGTAAACAAGCTTCCATAGAAATGTATTTTGATAGTGTAATATTTTACCTCACAAGCCATCAATATTCCTAATGCTGAGAAAATAATAATAATAATTTGGTATTTTGGCAGAAACTGTTTTTGAAGGCAAATGCACAATGTTGTACTGCTCATATGTTAGTGATTTAATGCTAAGTATTTAAGTTTTATTAAAAGTGTGTATCATCCTGACCTGATGTATATGAATGCATCCTTAAATCACGTGTGTTGGTGAGGAGAGGTTGAGCTGATTACTAAATACTATATTCACCATGAAACATGTTCTTCAGAAAGTAAAAAATCGAGTTATTTAGTATGACTGCACACATTATTATGTTTTAGCAGTAGTCCAGAGAACAGGGCTTACCGCTGATATTTAGCATGTCAGTGGTAATTTAGTGGCGATGTGGTGATACATTTTTCCACATGGTTGATCAGGCCTTCACTTCAGGACGGAGATAAAAATAGAAACTTTCGCTTTGTCTTTCAGAACTGTTTGCTTGACCGGGCTCACTGCACGGGTAAAAAATGGCCCAGAGGCATCGGCTCTGCCATCCACATACACACGTGAGGCACGTGTGTTATTGTAGTTCTTTATGAGTGTCATGACATGGTCATTGACTACATGGCAAACATCAGAGTTCAGAGGATGATGCTCACTCATGATTGACACATGACACTGATGGGCTTTTATAGACCTCACACAAGAGGAAAACCTCTGGAAAACACTTCATACATTTACTAAACCTCATGGTGATGTGGGCTTTTTTTCCCCTTTTCACTAGATATTAAAATTGTACTATTTTAATAGTATTTCTGTAGTTTTCAGTGAAGTAATGATACAGTATGTTTGGTTTGTTTGGCATTTTCACAGACTTGCTCAGAAATAAAATGCTATATATATAATATATATTAGGGCTGGGCGATGTATCGAATGCTTTTGTCACGCGCATTTCGTCAGAAAGCCGGTTCCCTGATTACCGCTAAATCGCCATCACCTGCTTTCAAATGGAGGGGCATTTAATAGACAGAACCGTAGATCACTGAAAAGCCACGCAATATCGCGTTCAATATCGACGGCGATACATATCGATATTGAACGCGATATTGCGTGGCTTATCAGTGATCTACGGCTCTGTCTATTAAATGCCGCTCCATTTGAAAGCAGGTGATGGCGATTTAGTGGTAATCAGGGAACCGGCTTTACTGAAGAAATGCGCGTGACAAAAGCATTCGATACATCGCCCAGCCCTAATATATATACACATATATATATATATACACACACAGGAATTTACATACATATATTGAATGAATGATATTAATTTGTTTTATTGATTTAATCATTTGAACAAGGACACAGAATAGGACACATAACTGTTTTATTTCCTATTTGGGTTTATCTATATATTTTATTTATGTATTTTTTAACTGTTAACTGTTAGATGCCAGTTTTTCCTGTCATGGCTATGCAACAATTTGATTTCAAAAACAGTATCATAGATATTAAACCTATTTCTTATAATTTTGAATCTATTTTTAACCCTTAGAACGTTCTCAAAGTAAAAAGAGGTGCTAAAGTCTGATTTTGTGGTGGCTGTGTTTTAAAATTATTCTGCTTTTGCTGATTATATTTGTTTGTGTATTTTCTTTTAGTTATTTTGTCTCTGACTTTGACTAATAAATTAATATATTGGTTAAACAAATTATTCTGCAGATATTTTGCCCCCTTTTTTGGTTTAAAAAAATCATTTTTGGTCAATTAAAGGAAGAATTCAAAAATGATCATCAATTACTGACCCTCATTTGACTTTCTAATTTTCTTATATCAGCATTTTATGCATCCTGATCTGTAGATTTTGGCATCAGTCATATTAATCGAGCACCACTCTAAACCACATGTGGTTGTGGATGTTGTAGGTCAAGAGATAGTCCAAGATGGCTGCAGCATCTTATGATCAGCTGCTGAAGCAAGTGGAGGCATTGAAGATGGAGAACTCCAACCTTAGACAAGAGCTCGAGGACAACTCCAACCACCTGACCAAACTGGAGACGGAGGCGTCTAATATGAAGGTACGGTGTCTGTTTATATCATACGACAGTCTAATAGTGTTCTTGACAAAACCAGCTCTACTTAACCTATGTTTCTTGACTTATGGAGCGCTGCAGTGATAATGTATTTTTGTCGCCCAACCCGTAAATTAGCATCACACTAGATTCCCTTGACAAAAGCCCAATAGGACTTTTCCATCGGCTTTTGGATTATTGCTAAAAATAAGCTCTGTGACCAACATCAACACCATTCATCATGATAATCTTCACAAATGAATACAAGTTTTATGAATTTTGAAGCCTAAATACAATCGGCAGAAGTAAAAAGCTAAATGTAAGCTGTAAACAAAATGCATCACGGTTCGCATGACTTTGGCGTTTAATGTCCTCGACAACCTCTATAGTCCCATTTAGCTACTTTAGTGAAATAAAAATACAAAAAATACAATGGGGTATTACTGATGCTTTTATGTCGTAGAATAAAACGTTAGAAAATCTTAAGCTTGTGCCAGCCACAGACATTATTTCAGGCGTTTAACCCTCTGGAGTCTGAGGCTGATTTGGGGCCTGGAAAGTTTTGACATGCCCTGATTGTGCTTTTTTCAGTTGTTCTAAACATATTAATGACACAAGGATTACACTGTTTCAGAAACTGGCTACCATAATATGTGAGGAACTGTGTGTAATGTTTGTGTTTTTGAAGGAATAACGTTATGCGTGGTTATGAAAAAACAAAAAACTTAAGCACTGATATAAGGCCAATAAAAGTTTTAAATCTGGTTCCAAGACTTTTGGGTATTGAAGGTTGTAGACAAGTTTTTTGCTTCAAATATGTAAAATTATGCTGATCTCTTTCATTTATAACAATATACTGATTTAGTTTTTGTAAGACCTTTTTGCCAGAAACACGGTATGCGAGGAGGCGTATTCCATGAATAATGCTCATTCTCACCTGTGAAGACAAAAGAATTGAATATAATGACTGAAAAGACTGCATATTAATGAGGCATTTCAGTCAGGTAGGCTGTGAAAAAAAACTTCTGTGATGTCTCAAACTCATCATGGTAATGAAAATACAGAAAAATTTATTACAATATAAAATAATGTTTTATATTATACTTTAAAATATAATGTATTTCTGTGAGCAAAGAGTCTGAATATAGGCTTTATTTTAAAAGCAGAATTTGGAGAAATATAGGATTCTATATGTTTATGTCAATTTTCTATACAGAGGAGTTATTTTTTATTTAATATTCATTGTTATCTCTATGAGCGCTGGTGTTTGCAATTCATCCTTGAAGTCGGAGGGCGCTCTGTGCATTTTAGTCCACAAATTCAAAGAAGAAGACATATTCCTGAATGGTGTTACCAATTCATACTACAGCCGGAGGGCGCTAAGAAACAAAAACTCACTTAAAACTTATCAATAGAAGAAAACAAACAGGAATTAAATGTCTTCCAGAGATCCTACAGCTTTTTCATCCAGTAAACAATCAAGGCAATAAATACACGAAGAATGAGCATGTGTTGTCTAATTTGTAAACTGGCTCCGTGGGCGTGGCCGCATTAGTGGGTAATGAGCAATCACGGACTTCTGACATGGCTCTCTTTTCACTACATAAACACAGAATGTTTGTTTTCTTCTCACGATACATTTTCCTCTTACCTTTTGTCAATTTCAGTTCAACCTCAAAGGGTTTGTACTTAAATGCAGAGTATTTTAAGTCTGTTTTGCTGCAGTGAAAAAAAACGAAAACTTTTTAGACCTCAGAGTTTAACCAAAAACCCATTGACTTCAGGATGTTGAAACTGGAAGTGCTAAATGCTAATTTGCAATGGGTTTTGGCCTACAAAAATACATCATCCCCCAGCAACGTGTTGTGCAAAATTTATTCTTGCACGTTATTTTGGAGAATGAAAAAAAAAAAAAAGTCTTTCAGTGTGATGCAGAAACTAGCAGTGAAAAATTGTATACTTCAACATAGCCAGTTTGTTAAAACCTACAGCGTTCTGAAGAAAGAGTGCTAGTAAACTAGAACAGGAACAACTAGACTTCTCTACATTTTCCTCTTACCTTTTGTCAATTTCAGTTCAACCTCAAAGGGTTTGTACTTAAACGCCTCAGCGACTCATTTTGTCATCCAAATGCTGTACGGTTGGGCTTGCTTTTAATGTTGCAGACTTTCAAGACTTAAAATGTCATCCTTCGCTACTGATTTCCCACTAAGTACCCTTTCTTCTAGCAGCTTCTGACACCAAAGGCAGTATTCTCAGGCACTTCTTTGAGTCGAGCTTTTGAAGTGGAAGCGGCAGCCTGCTAGGTGGGCATTAAGAAATTGGATGTGACCTGGCAGTCTCTGGGGTAGGAAAAGAAAAAGGAGAGTGGGTTTTTGAAAGAACTTTAGGCCCAAAATGAACATGGTGAGACATTAAAAGTTGGCTAATGTGCAAGCCTGTCAACCCGGATTGTCTGTGCAGTTGAAAGACAAGGTTCAAACGAGTTCATGCTAAAGGTACGTGTAGATATATTGTGCTGAATTGTAGATGAGCTCGGAAAAGGGTCGCTGTCACTCCTCGTACTGTTTAACGCGTGTGAAAGTATCTCGAAGGGAATTTATGTTCCTCATGAAGACGTGAGGTTGTTGTTGCTAAGGGAGAATCCTTGAAGCGGAAGCAGATTGTCTCTCCGCATGTTCATATGTTACAGAGTCCTTAAGGGGGAAGAGAGGTCTTTTTTTTTGGGTTGGTTGTTGAAAATGATTGTGAAAAAATCAGTAAAGGTGTCAGTTTTAAAAGTTAGCAGATCAGAATGATTGTTTTTGTGTGTGTTTAATAGCATCATGTTTACCATATAGAGTTCCATTATGCTTTGGTAAACTGCTCTCATTCACTTTCAAGACACTCATAGCATTTTACTTCCTTACCGTGCCACATTTCTAACGAGAAAATGTGGGGCAAGACTGAATATTGTAATCATTTTAAAAATATCATAATATTGGCATAACTGTTATTACATTTAAAGCTAATCATTTCATTAACAATTAAATTGTTAACTCGCTGTAATGGTAACAGCAGCCTAAAATCAAGGCTATTTGCCTGTAGTTTCATTAACCTGTTAACTACAGCGTGTAAACATTCCATTCCACATGGACTTGGTGATATCAGCTTATACTTATTATCATTACCGAAATCGGCAACCTCATTTCCGTAATGCAACAGGCGATTTTTTTTTTAATGTTTTTTTAAAACATGGAAAAATAGTGCTTTGCTTTTAAATGCATGCGCAGAATCTATACAATATGTTCTTTAAGGTTTGCCACATCATTTTGAATATGTCAGGTTTCAATAAAATAATAAAAACATTTGGTTGTAAATGGTGGCAGGTGTTGCGGTAATGAGAAAAATCAGTCAAAATCAAATAAAAATATTTAAATTATTTCTGAGTTTCAGGTAACTGTGCATGAATGTTAATAATCAATTTTCAAAAATGTGAAAATGTATCAGTTTCCCCTAATGGTATTGACATTTTCAGACTGTTGCGTTAATGAGATTTTAAGGACTTGTTTTGGGAAATACGTTCAAAAAGGTGTGAAATTGATCATTAATTTTAAAAGCTTTACTGACACACACAGACATTTCAGACCTTGCTTTTAATGTCTAGAAAGAAAATTTGTTGATGGAAACATTTTATAAATTTTACATGTTTGAAACCTTTTCAAACTAAGGATTGACAGATGCTTTGCCAAAGTAATGGCACAAAACACAACATTAAAGATTCTTTTATTTTAATATGAGAAGCATACATGTATTTTCGGTTCATTATTAATCATGAGATCAGCTGACACGTCAAGTTGTTTCGCAAGTTAAAATATTACAAAAATAATTCACATTCCTGATCTCACTGTGTACAATTCATCATCAATTCATCGTTTTATTTTATTATTAAGTGTAAATATATTTTCAGCTCATTATGAAGATTTCATTATGAAGGTTCATCATTTTTTCTTTAGAATAATATGCACTGATGAATTGTACACAGTAAAACCAGGAATGTGAGTTAAGTAGACAGGATCCATTTTGATTTCATGTTGACTTGAAATGTTGCTTTTATGTGCATTAATTAAGTGCCCAAGAAAGGACCCTGCTCTCCAGATGTCCTTGTCATCACGACTGCAAATGCCGGAGGAATTGTCTGAACTCTGGGTGTCTCATTCCCATTTCTCAAGGAAGATGTCATCTTTTTGCAAGTAAACAAGAGCAAAATTCTATTTGCCTGTGTCGTGTCTCAGGAAGTGAAATCCCTGTTGATGTTTGGCTTATGTAAGAGGTTTTGGACTTAACCTCTATCAGGATGATCTGATTTTAGGCACATTCTGGCCGCCCTGATGTCAGCGGTTATGTCATCCCTATACTTAATCATAGTGTTTAAAGCATTTAATGAGAAACTGTGTTTGTCTGGTGTGTTTTTAACTGTGACAGATTCTGCGGAGGCCAGAAGTGCATCTTTGCCGAGTTCTTCATGCTGCCTTCCACTTTTGCTATTTCTAGGACTGCAACAGCTAATTGATAAAATCTCTAATGATAATAATCAAAAACAGATTTCATTATTGATTAGTCAGCCCTTTGCTCTGTGCATGGACATCCTCCATGAGTGATGCTATTGTTTTTTAGTGATTTCGTTTATTTGATAAAAATGTAAAGAAACATAAAGCTGCTTTGAAACGATGTGCAATGTGAAAAATATTATACAAAAATTCTATTTTTGAAACTATTTTTGCACACACTATATAGAATACATTACGTATAGACATGAGTTTGCACATTAGATCAAACAGTAGAGCGTGTCGGTTTCCAGGGAATGCATGAATTAAAAAATTGTAGCGTTTTAGACATTATATATATAAAAGTTGCTAGCATTTTTGATAATTTTCACAAATATTTTGTGAAAATGTCATTTCCCCAGAATATTTTGTTGTATGAATACCTGAACATGCAATATATTAAAGGAAAGAACAGAGCCTCTGCTTTTAAATAAAATTAAACATTATATTCTAGCTTCATGCATTCTCTCTCTCTCTCTCTCTCTCTCTATATATATAAATATTTTATAATATTATATATATCAACATTCTGAACAAATGTCCGGATCAGATTCAGAACAATTATCAAAACACAGATGGAGTAGATCGAGTACATCAACACCCCAAAGCTTCACTGACCTGTACCTCGTCCTGGGTCAAAAATTCACTTGGCAACGTTAGGCATTTTTGAATTATACTGTTTTATATTTGATGATCGTGTTATTTTACATGCGCATAACAAATGCTTCTATCGCTTGTTTCTGCTGCTTCTTTGCCTGTGTTTTGATCCAGAGATTCTGTACTCTTTCAGAAGATGTGTAATAGCTGTTATAACCATATAACAGTGAAAACATGGAAATTTCCATCAATGGCAGGGAAGCATCGTAAATGATGTAAAATTCTGTCAATGCCGAGGAAAGAGTTAAATATAGTGCAAGTTGCTTTGAATAAAAGCATATGACAATGCATAAAATATAAATGTAAAATCAAATTAGTCATTTAATTGAAGAAATAATTAAAAAAATTCTATTATAAAATTATATATGAGAAATATTAAAATTATATTATATATAAATCTATTTTGAAAATAGATTTATAGTTGCAGCAGTGTTTCCACTGTTTATGACGTTGCAATCATTTATGTTTTCTTTTATGATTCACAGTGAATATTCAGTATAATATATATTCCATATATCTATCATGTGCTGCCCTCTGCCGATGACACTTCAGACGGTCTTTTTTTCCCCTAATTTTTGTTAAATGCTATGAGAAACGTAGTATTTATGACAGGATTTGTGTTAAGCGTCCCTTTTATCTTGACATTTAAACCTGCAACACTAAACCGCTGCCTCTCCATCTCTCTCTGTCCAAGGTAACTGTGGTTTAGTGTTGCAGTGGCAAAGAAAATGAGGTTTTCTCATTCATCAGAATGCTCTGGCGGTGTCACAGGAGGAAAAACACTTTCGTTTTTATTCACAAGAGCTATGCACTCCACTTTTTTTTTTTTTCCCAGCATCATAATAACCGTTTTCCTATTTTGCATGGAAGTGTTCAGAGGCCCCTTCCGTTTCCCAGCCTGTGAGATACTTGCGGCTTAATTTAGAGAATCTCCCTTCCTGTCTTTGTTCATCGGATGAATGCAGCTCCGCTTCATCCTGCAGTCATTTCCCTTCCCCTCCGGCCAGCTGAAACAAACATCTGCAGGCAGAAAATAAACAGCATGCATGTTTCAACGTCTGGGCTTCCCCTCCGTGCTCGCAAATCAAACTCCCAAAGCAGCATTTTAGTTGTGTTTAGCTGTTTTCGTTAATCAACGTGAGAGCAATACAAAATTTAGTGGCATTTCAGAGGGGGGAAAACAGTTGCTTCACTTGCCATACCTTGTTAGAAGTAAAAATCACAACATGATTTTTGCATTTTTAATTCAGTTTTGTTAACTTTTGGCTGTCTAATCAAATAATGATCAAGGTAGAGTGTAATTATGGTTTATTCATCACACTGGAAATAGTAGGTCAAGTCTAGCACATTTTTTCTGTCAAAATAAAAGTTTGATGGTTTTACATTTGAAAATGAAGAAATTAAATTCAGTGTTGTAATATTTTTAATATAAAAATACTAGTATTGTAATTTTACAGTTGTAATGTAAAAAATAAAATGATTAAATATTGGATTTATTTTACAGTGAAATATTACAGTAATAAGATTCATATATATTTATATATATATTTTTAGTAATGTTAATAATTTTACAGCCATGTTTATATATGATCGCAGAATTTTTGCAATATTGTGCAGCCCTACAAATAAGCACAGCGAATCTGGAATTTTTAAAATCGCATTTTAAATCTTACGTTAAATTTAATATTATGTAATATAGTTGATGACATGGTGCCAGTGGTTCACATGAGTCACTGAAGGTGTGTTGTTCTGTTTCAGATTCATTTCTCCATTTCTCCTCATTATGACCCAAATCTTCCAGGATTTCGTCACACTGATGTCTGAGGTTGCCTATGCAACGAGGCATATAAATAAATTCACTTTCTCTATGGGTTGAGCTCAGCAAATAATGCTTCTCTATTCCCACATTAATGACTCAGATTGCTGTGATCTAATGAAACATCTCTGGTGGATTTACTGGAAGTAGTTTGCACCTTAGTGCAGCGTTGAAGGGAGAAAATCTGCTTAGACATTGACCCTTCTGTCCAGAAGTTTTCTTCTTAATCCCTAAAGTATTAGGTAGGTCTAGGTGTGTTTGTGAGTGTATAATGTTCAATAATTCTTAGTAGTGATGCACCAAAATTTTGGCAACCAAAAATATTTAGTTGGCTGAAACAACAGTTTTGGAGGGCCGAAATCATTGATTGAAATGGTGACGTTTAATTGCGTGTTTTGCCTGTGTCAGTGGATAAGCTACAACAGGTAAACACATCAGATGTGTGGACTCTAGGGCTGGGTTGACAGTAGCTATTTTTCAATCTTAAATGATCTTCATTTTAATGAACAAAGATGCTTTGATCTTTGCCTTTTTCAGCTGATGCATGAACAGAACTTCACCAAATATTATTTGTAGCACGCCTACCATTCAATAATCACAATACTTTTGAGTCTCAGCTTTTTCAATAAATGTGGGTTTGGCACTCTTTAATGTGGTTTGTGTGGTAGAAATTCCCAGACTCTTTAACCGAGGCCGTGACGATCTCGGACCAATTCCAGAGAATTCCTCCAAACTAAAAGAGCACAACAGTTTTAATAGAATAGGAGCATGGCAAAGGTGACATGATTACTTAATTTTTCTCCAATATGATTGGTTTTTCTGTTACTAGGTAAGAGCAAATTTGGATTCCTTGACACTTCAGCTTGTTGCTAGGGTCAGTCATGAGGTTAGATTTATGACACAACTAGACACCTGTCTAGTTTTGTTTCCTCTTTTATTATATTCAGACACACTTTAGCCCATCTTTAGCCCAAGTGTTGGGAACATTTAGTATTCAAAAGCATATTGATGTTATTCCTGCAAGAAAAAGAAGTTATTTTCTAATTAAAAATTAAGAATTAAAATTCTGATTTTTCCTTCACAATGGTGTGACAGATCGCTGTAGCTACTGTACTCTTTACTACTAGTTATAGCACAAAACCAACATTAATGAACATGAGAAGGTGTGTTGAAAGAAACAGTACAACGGCTTGTAAACAATGTCGCATAATGTTACATTTACCTCAGGAAAGCTAGGGAAAAAAAAAAAACTTGCTAAATATTTGCACTATATTACATATTCGTGATATTTTTACTTAAAGGTCCCGTTTTTCGTGGTTTTTTGAAGCTTTGATTGTGTTTATAGTGTGCAATATAACGTGATCATGTTTCGCGTGTAAAAAAAACACAGTATTTTTCACATAATTTACTTATCTATATACCGCTGTTTCCACTGTCTTAAAAACGGGCTGATGACTTCCTTGTTCTATGAAGTCCCTCCTTCAGAAATACGTAACGAGTTCTGATTGTGCCAGCGGTTCCTGTGTTGTGATTCGACAGCTCTGAGCGCACCGTGCCCGGGAAAGGTCACGCCTCTTACCATAACGTGGAGATGCACGCGCTCAGTGTTATTGTAAACATGTCTTTAATTTTACCCTATCAATTTGAGCCGGAATCAGACCCGGTGATTGGACTGCGGGATGAAAATAACAGCGTTTCGACGACATGGCGACAAACACACTCTACAAACGCAACTCTTGTGTATTCCTGTGGGCGGAGGTTAGTCAAAAAACTGTTTTAGTGACGTCATTAAAGAAGGAAGTAGAGGGATGTAGTCCAAACTGGCCGTTCGATGTAGGCGACTTCTGTTAAATAAAATATCTCGCTTGGCATTGAACTTTGAGCTTTAAAATTTTACAGATTTTATTCTTTTTTTATTCTTTTTATTAACTCTAACAACAACATTACACACTAACTAAAGTTTGAAACATGGGATCACGAAGAACGGGACCTTTAACCTGTTGTCTTGGTTATTTAATGCATGTTTAAATAAATATGTCATGAAAACAAGTTTTTATTACAGCTAGCGTTTAAATGTTTTTATTTCAACAACAAATTTAGTACACTAAAATTTTGGTAACGCTTTAGTTTAGGTTTCAATTCTCGCTAATGACTAGTTGCTTATTAGCATGCATATTACTAGGATTTTGGCTGTTAATTAGTACTTAAAAAATACATATTAATGCCTTATTCTGCATGACCTTATTCTACATCCTATAATCCTCCCCAATACCTAAACTTAACTACCTTACGAACTATTAATAATCAGTAATTAGAAGTTTGAGGTAAACATCATAGTTAATAGTTAATAGTGAGAATTGGACCCTAAACTAAAATGTGACCAAAATTTGTTAGACAAAATGTGCAGTTTGATTATTTTTTTATTATATACAACATGAGTGTTGATTATTAAATAAAGTTGATTAATTAATTGATTAAACTTCAATTTTGGCTTCAATGTTTTGCATCTCTAGTTCTTAGTATTGGTTTCTTCATATATCTCAAAGATTGAGGACATTACTGAATTCAGATCATTTATTGACGTCATGTTCTTGTCACAGCTTAAGCCTCAGTCTTTGTCAGAGGAGTAGCCTAGTTGATCATTTAAATCTTGTTTGTCGTCAGTCGCCATGCTTGTTTTTTCCTTAGTGCATGCTATGTGTGTCATGTGATGTTTTCTTTCCACATTTCAAGGACGTTCTACCTTTATCACTGGGAAAGCAAAGAGGCCTGCCATCCGCCCACATGAACCCGGTCCCCTCCTCTCACACTCAAACAATAACTCCCACCGCAGGCCCACGGGTCTCGTCTGACTCCAGGTCAGATGAAATGCATGCTAGATAGGAATCAGATATGCGAGTATTTCAGGCTCCCTGCAGATGGCTGCCTAGGAGCATTGATTTCCATTACTGGGAGGATAGGATGACATTTTTAAAAGTGTTGTGTGCTTGCAGCTTCGCACATGAGTGGGTGTTCAACTCTAATATTGTACCAAGGGCATCTGCATCGCTGTAACCTGAATCCTTCGGACGTTGACTCTGGGAAGAGAAAAACTAGGACTTCCATTATAGCCTCAGAGACGCATTAGGATATTGAAGTCCATTCAAATGTGGATTTGGCTGTTGAAAATGTTATTATGTCTGTAATCTACTCTCATAAAGGTTATTTTAGGATTTAAGCAAATTGCTTTTGTAATATTAGCAGTAGACCTTTAACTGTTAAAGGGGTCCTTGATTATGATTTCACTTTTTTAACTTTAGTTAGTGTGTAATGTTGCTGTTTGAGCATAAACAACATCTGCAAAGATATGATTCTCAAAGTTCAATGCAAAGGGAGATTTTTTTTTTTTACAGAAATCGCTTTTTTTAAGGACTACAACAAACGCCTGGTAGGGACTACAACGAGCTTGGGTTTGTGACATCACAAACCCCAAAATGTACATAAACCCCACCCCCGGGAACATGCAACAAAGGGGGTGTGGCCATGTTGGGCTGCTTTAGAGAAGAGGAAGAGTTGTTGTAGTAGAGTGTTGTTGTCATGCCGTCATTTTACGCCGGACTGCTTCACAAACGAGGGTCAATTCAACACAAAAGATTAACATGACGGCACATGCTAGTGGATGAGTTGAATCAACTCCACAGCAACTTCATAAATTTATCCACTAACCAATAAATTTATCCACTAATTTATCCACTAACTGACTCTGGTTTGAACAATGTAAGGCTGAACACCGTTACTGACAATCCTCATTTTGGCTGCGTGAGATTCTCCAGCTTTGTTGATGTTGAGCTGTTAAAGCTCCGCCCTCTTCTGGAAAGGGGGCCGGGAGCAGCAGCTCATTTGCATTTAAGGGACGCACACAAAATGTGACATCAATGTGTATAATTTTTATTTAATATATTATTATTATATTGTTATATATTTTTAATTTTATATAATTATATTTATTATTACATTTTTATTTGATATAATTATATTATTTTATATTATATTATATTATATTGTTTTATAATATTTTGAAATCGTATTATATTTTAATGAAGATTATTTTGTGAACAGAATCTAACACAAGACTAGAGACATTTCTTAAGAACATAAATGGAGGCCATTTAATTTCATGTTGTATTTAACAAGCAGAGAGAGTAATGATGCTGTCATGCTGTCGTTGCATCTCTGACTCACAGTGCGGTAAAGGGGTCTGTAATCATATGACCTCCCCTATAATGAAGCTGTTGTTTCCCGAGACGGCTCAATGTGACGTCACGCTCCCTAGGGAAAAAACACCCGAGTGACTCTTCTGAGACATGGAATAACCCTGTGTTGTTCTCCTGGATAAGGGAAGATAAACGGCATGCTCATGTGTGACCTTTCCCTTCTGGAGAACTCTGGCCTTCTCCACACGTCTCTAGTGGGCTGTGGATATGGTGACCCCGGGCCGTTTGGGAAGGGTGGTCCTGTGAGCTGAATGGGGAAGCATCTGTGCTCTTCATGAGGCTTTGGGTCTCCGGGATGGGATGAAGGGGGAGGTAGTCGCTTCCTGTAAGGCAGTCGCATTGTTTGGGCTTTTTCGGCTTCCAAACACGCTGGAGAACTCGAAGTAATGAAACGAGCGGTGCAAAAGTTTCATGTTTGATATGGTTTGGGGCCGTATTGGCATCGAGGGTTTGAGTTATGTTGGCCGTAACCATAAAGGAACAAAAAAACCTCCGCACATGTACAGCGGTAAGTTCTGCAAATGGCCTGAATGTTTTTCTTGTTCTTTACTGATATAATGTCAACAGACATGACTTTAAAATTTGTGTGTTGTTGATCAATCATTTCTAGTGGTTGATCATCACCTATAGCTGTACAATTTGATCAAACCTCTAACAATAAATATTAAAGTTAAAAGTTAATGCAGTGTTTTTGCTCCAAACATCAATTTGTGTGTCTTAAACATGCTGGCAATGGGTTTTGCACAAGCAAGTACCCTTGTGTTTTCTTCTGAAAATGTAAAACACTAGATTCTAGTAACTCGGAGTCATATAAACTGCCACATTTGATTTGTAGTAAGGCAAAATACAGCGGTTTATGATGTGCGAAGCCCTGACCCACTGAAGTATGTTTGAGCAGTGAATGCTAGCTGATTTTGAAGACTGATTTTCTCAAAAACCTTTAGCAGAAATCAGGGCCTTTATCACGGCCAGATCACGGCACTAAAGAAGTAGCAGGTGCATTTTTAGAGCTTCAAAGCTGTTTATGTCTCTGA
Organism: Megalobrama amblycephala; assembly: GCF_018812025.1. NCBI lineage: Eukaryota > Metazoa > Chordata > Actinopteri > Cypriniformes > Xenocyprididae > Megalobrama > Megalobrama amblycephala. The sequence continues at coordinate 58,498,109 of NC_063045.1, forward strand.
CACGCGCGTCTTCAAAGCACTTCAAAGCTCTTTGATGGAAGTTTTCTTCTCTTTATCAGCTCCGTTTTACCCACAGGCTGAAGAAGTCTTCTTACATGTGGTGGGAGCTGGAAAGATCTCTTTTCTTTTTTTTCTCTGGTACCTTCCGTTCATCATGTTATGTTATCAGAAGATGGCTTCTAACACTCTACCACACACAGATATTGTCTGTTTCTCTTTCAGGAGGTTTTGAAGCAGCTACAAGGAACTATTGTAGAGGACTCCAAAGACTCACAAGGGCAGATTGAATTTTTCGAAAGATTTAAAGGTGAGGACAGTTGAATTATTCAGTATTCATGTGAACGATGCGTATTTTAATATCATAAACTTGCTCTGTTCCACAACTTAGTGAGCTGCCTAGATTGTGTTTTAAGGCTAGACATCACTGGTGAACACTGAACAGAGTAAAATTGTGAACTAATTTGATATCACCATACTTACCTTCTGAAATGTTATGTTTACATTAAAGTAATTGTCAACATGCATTAATTTCCAGAAGAGAAATCTGAACATTGGATAAAGCCAGTTTCAAAACTTGTTTTATTTATTTTGTTGACATATTAGAGTGAAAGGTTTTTACTGAGGGGATTTTGGAAATCTCTTTATATCACTCCATAAATCAGAAAATACCATCAACAGCCAGAAAAAAAAAAAAAAAAAAAAATTTTCACCATGTGCTTAGGAATGAAATGTTACATAAAACAGGCAAATGATATATGAACAAACCCCTGTGTAAAACCCTTCAGAATATAAATACATTTTATATTCTGTAAAACTGTAAAGTTTGATGTATATAAGTGCCTTTAAAGATGTGTTGTAATTGAAATATACAGATGCAAATAGATAAAGTGTTTTCTTTCCACTAGTCTGAAAGACTATGACTATGTGATGGAAACAAAATAGCCCAAAATCTCAAAACCAATGGTTTTGCCTGTATCGTCTTGCCTTAAAAGGATAGTTCACCCAAAAATGAAAATTGTCATCATTTACTCATCCTCAAGTTGTTCCAAACCTGTATGAATTTCTTTCTTCTGCTGAACACAAAACAAGATATTTTGAAAAATGTAACCAAACAGTTGAAGAACCCATTGACTTCCATAGTATTTTTTTTTTCTTCTTCATATTATGAAAGTCAATGGGGGTCCATTGCACAAATTCTTAAAAATTAATCATTTGTGTTCATAAGAAGGAAGAAATTCATACAGGTTTGAAACAACTTGAGGGTGAATAGGTGATGACAGAATTTGGTAACACTTTATTTTACAGTGTCATTGTTACATATGTTTCATGCAGGTACTATAGTAATAACTATAAATTATGCATAATTACATGCAACTAACCCAAAACCAAGCCTAACCCTATACATGTAGTTACTTAATATTACTCAGTACTTAAATGTATAACTACAGTGTAACAAAGACACCTTAAAATAAAGTGTAACACAGAATTTTCATTTTTGGGTGCACTATCCCTTTAAGAGGATGCGTTTCCGAAGCAAATAACTGAAATTATTTACCCAGTTTTTGTGTGTGCTGTGTATTTTTATGCTTGGCCAAATATTGTCGTTAGCTTAGCAACAAGGTAATGTCAAACCCTTTCAGAATCAAATGCTATTTGTGTGGTTGCTTTATATGTAGGCCGTTCCAAATCGGTCACTTGTGGCGTTTCATTTCAGTTTGAATGAACAAGGTCTATGTAGAAGTAGAAACAAGTGTTTGGAGCAGAGTCTTTCATGAAGATAAAGATGTAAAACTTACCTTAATGTACCATATTTCCAGAATAAACATTTTTTTATCATCTTAAACTTTCTGCGACTTCTATTCCAAAGCATTTTATATAATGCAATTAACGTCAAGCATGCAAAATATGCTCATTTGGATTTGTGCCGAAGTGGTACGTGAGGCCAAGTTTATTTGTATTGTGCATTTCCCACATGCTGTTAGTTTTATTTTTGCTTTAAATAAAAATCTTTTAGGCTAGGAGTTTATAATGAATGTTGTTTATACTGAATGCCACTATAATTTGTTTGTTTTATACTTATGAGTTTCATTCTGCTTTGTTCTGAATACAGATAAATTCAAAGGAATTGTTGTGGAGTGTCGGGAGTGAACTAAAATACATGTTTATAGTGTTTGTAAATGTTTCGTTTTATTTTTTTGTCCAGCCAACATATTTTATTATGCAGCCAACATATGTGACCTCTGGAGGATGCAGCCTTCGAAATGAAACACATCTACTGTGTTAGGTGTGACTTTTTCTGGCAAAATACGGTACATGTGGCATCATCATCATCTCCCATTCTGTCCTGCAGAAATGAGTCTTGACCCTAGCAGTTTCCCTGGCGTGAAGTTGAGGTCCAAGGCCTCTCTGCAGGGCTCCGGTTCGGCCCACTCCACCGACAGCAGCCCCAGTCCCAGTCCCATGAGCTCCTTCCCCAGGAGAGGGGTGACTGGTGGGGGTCGAGACAGTGCCGGTTATCTGGAGGAGCTGGAAAAGGAACGGTGAGCACTCACATTAGATGGACTGCTCAAACGGCCAGTTAGATTCTTATTTAAGAATGTTAACTAAAGGTTTCTTCTAAAGATCTTCTAGGGTTTTGCTACCGGATGAGATTCACGTGGTAAAATGTGGTAATGATGGTACATTCCAGATAGCCAGCTATGATTTCAACACTCTAAAAAATAAAATATTGGTTCAACAAAAAAAAAATATGTTAACGTTTTCCACTAGAATTTTTAACTTAAGCCAATTGGGAGAATTACATTAATTCAAAGCAATATTTGAATTGATCCATATTTTGAGTTGATCCAACATAATGTTTTAAGTAAGGTGAAGACGTTTTTTGGCCACAATAAAACACATTTCTAAGTAACATGAACTTAAAAATTGTCAACATGAATGCAACTATTTAAGTTTATCAAACATAATGTTTTAAGTAAGGTGAAGACGCTTTTTGGACACAATAAAACGCATTTCTAAGTAACAAGAACTTACCAAGCACCGCTTGTCACCATGATGGTAACTCTCCAAAAACCCACATTAACAGAAACTCTTCTAAATTAGCATAACAAAACACTAATTACTGCTAAATCTCCCTTACCATCAATCTTGTGCAAAAAACATTATATAACACCTAATTTTAGCATTTACTCTCCCTTTCAAGTGCCATGGGCAAAGCATGATGGGAAATCTAAATCCCAGCCCAGTTTCACTTAACTTAAGTTCGTCTAAATTAAAAGAAGTGTTCATACAACTCAAAACAATGAAACACGTTTACACGTCATCAGATTGTATTTTACATTAACACAACTTAAAATTAAATACATTTTTGATTAACTGAAAATGTTAAACTATGACAAGTCATGATAGTATATCGAATCAATAGGTATAATTTGTGTGTCATCCAAGCTCAATAAAATAACAATTACAAGTAAAAAGTCTAACAGCATTTCAGAACTTGATTTTTTTATTTCACAACAATATATATATATTTAAGTAATGACTAAAGGTCCCCTGAATTAGTTTTTAGAGTGAAGCAAAAAAGTGTTTGAATGTCAGAAGTTTATTTTGGTGTTCATTGCAAAATATTCTGATAAATACAAACATTCAAACATTGGGAGTCTGTACATTTTTCTTTTTTTTTAATTAATACACTTATTCAGCTAGGATGCATTAAATTGATCAAGTAAAGACATTTATAATGTTACAAAAGATTTCTATTTCAAATAAATGCTGTTCTTTTTCATTTTCTATTTGTCAAATAATCCTGAAAAAGAAAAATATGAAGCAGCACAAACTGTTTTCAACATTGATGATGATAAGAACTAATATTCTTGACTTTAATCAGCATATTAGAATTATTTCTGAAGGATCATGTGACACTGAAGACTGGAGTAATGATGCTGAAAATTCAGCTTTGATCACAGGAATAAATTACATTTCAAAATATATTCAAATAGAAAAAAGTCATTTTAAATTATAATCATTTTTCACAATATTACGGTTTTTACTACATGCTTGATCAAATAAAAGCAGCTTCTTTCAAAAACATTTAAAATTAAACATTTAGATATATAAATTAATTGCTTTTGAAATGCCAGTCAGTTTCTCTATAGAGGAAATAAGTTGCATTTTGACTTCTGGAACCTTACTGTCATTACATTTTGATCTATAACAACTTGAATTTAGTGAGTCTACAAGTTAAAGCAAATTTAATTGTTTTCATGAATAACTTTTCTTTCTGTTAGGTCTTTGTTGATGGCAGAACTTGAGAAGGAAGAAAAGGAAAAAGACTGGTATTATGCCCAGTTACAAAACCTCACCAAAAGGATTGACAGTCTGCCACTGACTGAGAATGTAAGTAAAACGTATATGCAGTGTGGTGTTTAGTGCACATCATTACTGACCTTATATGATCTTCACACTTCTGCTGTTGTAGTTTTCTCTCCAGACCGATATGACTCGCAGGCAACTGGAATACGAGGCCCGGCAGATCAGAGCCGCCATGGAGGAGCAACTGGGCACGTGTCAGGACATGGAGAAGCGGGCACAGGTGGGCTGAAATGCCGAAACTGAAAGATTTACAAATTGTTCATGAAACTAAAAACAGCCTTCTAAATTCAGAGTGTGAAACCACCAGTTTAGTAATGAAGTTTCTATCATTTGTCTTCAGGGCCGCATCGCTCGGATACAACAGATAGAAAAAGATATGCTGAGGATTCGGACACGTTTACAGGCCCAGTCGGCCGACACAGAGGTAATATACATAATACAGTCGTGTTTAGAGGAAAGAATTGAAGAATTGACTTAGGATTAGTAGTAATTAGTACAATTCAAGTGTTATGATCTCTATTTATGTCCACATGAACAAGTGAAAGTTGTTTTGTGAAGTTTTGTTTAACCTTGTAAAACCTGACATATGAAATATTAAATGGAACAGTTTACTGAACCTTTACACAAAATTAAAAATAAATAAATAAGTGATTTTTTATTTTTTATTTTATTTATTTATTTTTTTTATTTATTATTATTATTTTTTTTTTTTTTGCTTTTCTGGCTCATATAGTTTTATATAGTGAGAATATTGAGCTCATACTCATCAGGGGGGAAAAAAATGCCTCAATTTTATTCAGAGGCCTAAACTGAGCAAAATTAAGCAGTTTAGTGCAGATGGTGATACTCATGTAAATCAATGAGATCTTTATAACAGTATAACAGAGTATTTAAATAAAATGCATATTACTATTATTTGACACTCTATATCTCCCAATAATATGTCTTAGTAATAATATTTAAATGCTTAGTTTTATGATCAAAGCTCTGTAGTTTCAAAACAATGCAGTGCAATACAGTGAAGATTGAGAGATGAAAAAATAAACCGTTCCTCAAAAGCCTGATGGATCAAATTTGATACTCTCATTTTAACATGATTTTTCTAAAAAAAAAAAAAAAAAAATGATGTATGAATAATCAAGTAAACCTAAGTTGCTTCAGTCCAATAAGTGTTCATCTTGAAATATTACTAACAATATAAACGTTATTCTTACATTTACTTTATAAAAATGGATTTCACAGGTAAAATCACACATGAACCACAAGCTGAAGGAAGATGTTTGTACAAATATTCGAAAAGGCTTTTACTTGCTAAAAAAAAGGGGGGACACTATCAATCAGATGACAGAAGGCATGTAATAGATTGTGTACAACAGGTTTTTCAACAAAGTTGATCATTTAGAGGCCTTTGAAATGTGTGTATTAAATGATCCAGTAGGTTTTATAGGGTTAATCATATTTTGTTAGAATGGAAATTTGTGGTCAGATTGTGCAAGCATTTGTTCCTCTTGACACGTTTAATTCTTTTTCTGTAGAAAGGCTGTACTTTCCATCAGTGTTTTCTGTGCATGTTTCCAATCTGTAATGTTCTGCTTTTAGAGCCTGTTCGGGAGTGAACGGAAGTAGTGCGCAGAAAATGCTTGTGTGCATTAACACTGAAGCCATGAAAGTTTAATTGAATTTGCATGCTCTACTAATGTATCGTGCTCTGTGTGGCTGAGCGTTAAAAACAGTAGTGTCACCTAGTTTTAGGATGCACAGCTATGTTCACATTTAGGCTGTGCAATTACATTTACTTTTATCCAAAGCGTCTTACATTGCATTCAAGATATACATTTGTGACCCGTGCTGGTGAAACGTGTCGGAAATCGGAATGCGCACGGGCTAATTTCGAGCTACAGGACAAAACAAGTGAAAAACGTAGATTTTTATTGAAATTGAGTTTTTCACAAAAATGAGTTCATTAAGCCCTCATCTATGCTCCAAATAGCAATTAAAGATCTAAAAGTATCTTTATTTGTACTTTTTCTGAGAGGAGTCCCTTTCCTTTGTCCATGAAAAATGCTGTTTTTCTCTGCTCGCTTCTGGACGACTGGCTCGTCTTCCCTCAACACAAGTTTGGTAACACTGTAAAGCGCAGCATTCCAACTTTGTGAATATTCATTGCGAATTTCTTGATGGCATGAGTCTGAACCAATGAAATGTGATTTTCAAACTCATACTGATGTAAACAAAATGCTCTTACTCACACCAGCTGCACACAAAGCGTGCCTCAGACAGCGCGCCATCCCAATGAAATACAGTATTTCAAAAAATCTGTCTTGGCGAGTATTCACGCAAACATTATCTGTTATGTCTTAAGTGAACGTTTGGTTAACTGTTGTGGAAAAACATCTGGGGCCCTATTTTAACGATCTAAACGCAAAGTGTAAAGCGCATGGCGCAGGTGCACTCAGGGCGTGTCCAAATCATAGACTGCAAAAAAATATGGACGTAGTGTCCATGACGTCACCCATAGAGTTCTGAACAGCAGTTTTGACGCAAAAATGAGGCCGCGGCCATCTTAGCTGCACGTGACCGCACGTCACTCGTGGATAACTGAAAATGGGCAAAGAGGCAGGACATAGTTGGAGCCCATGCGACTTGTTGCTGAAACCACGCCCGCCTAGCATATCTATCTTAGATACTATCTAAAATATTAATAAAGATAACAATATCATTAGAAAGTACTAAAGGTTTACTGTCAATCTACGGTGATTTTTAAGATAACGTAGATGCTCTAACATCAGTAGGTTAATTAATTTGTGTGGGGTGTGCAAATAACACAAAAAAAAATCAACTGGGACTTCATTCCTTTAATGAAATAGAGATTGCGAGATGAATCCAATCCGTTGCACTTGGGTAAAATGTCCATTTCAAAACATAAAACATCTTTTATAATGTAAAACTCTATACGTACATATATAGGTACCAGATATCTGTATAACTCTCAAATGTTCTCTCAAACTAATGAGCACGTGTCCAAAGTATAATTTTTCAAAATAGTGCAGCAGTTTTAGTTATATCCAATCAGTGCTGTCGGAGTTGTATATCCTCCTGGTATTGTCATTGTAGTAAATCTCAGGAATAAAACCTTTAGCCAATGCCACAACGATCCAACAACGTGTGTTCCACATGCGAGCACATGTAACGTTACACAGACTGACATCTGTCTCGAGTATGCAGCAAGCCATATATTGTATAAAATAATCCAGAAAAAAGGCACAAAAACGGCTGAGATGCCAAATTCAGCGGCTGGAATTAGCTGAGGTAACATGATGGCTCACAGACAGCAGTGCCAATCCACCTGTCACTCAAGTGACCACGCCCTTAATTATGCAGAACTTTAAGGCTTAATATAATTTAAACGGATGAGTTCACCCCCCTCAGAGTTTCTTCAATTCAGACTTCAATTAATTAGCCAATTTCGTTCATCATTATAAGTAGTAATAGGCTGAATTGAAAATAAATAGGTAGCCTAATTCTAATACACGCAATGACTATTCATCATTACATTTTTATATTTATGTAGCCTACACAATAATATTCTTTTACACTGTAATCCTTTTGTTTTTAATATTTGGCATGTTTGTGTGATGCGCATCCCTGTGTGTAATAAGCAAAGTCAACGCGCACTGTGGACGCGCCCAGAGGCGCAGTTTCTACCAACGCGCTCTATACGCGGGTATACTCCGCACATCCTGGCCGCGTGCAGGCCAAATTTTGAGACCGCGCGGACGGTCCGCGTGCAACAGCGCATGCGCAAGCAGTATAGAAGAGTCCACTAGGTGGCAATACGCACAGTATTGAGCACAGTCTTCAGCCGTCAAAGAAGAGTGTGAAAAGACCAGTTTAACAACATGCTTGAAAAAAAGAGAAAAACACAGCGAACTTGACCAGCGTTTGTGCGAAGAGATTAGAAAGTAACCACATTTGTACAATTCATGTTTGAAAGTGTACAAAGACGTGTTTAGCGCGGCAAATTCATGGAGGGGGATAAGTAAAATATGGGAAAGGATGCACTTCTTTTCTTCTCCGATCATGCCCAGTGAATGTCACGTTGATGACACAACTCAGTGCTGCTCTCCAATGTCTGGTAGAGCATAGAAAAAACTGTACTGCACATGTGACGAACGCGGTCATCCGCGCGCATTCGTGGTGTAGTATACTTTGAAAGACGCGCGGATGTGACGCGTCTGGGCGCGGAAAGTGAAGTATACCCGGGGCTTAACAAATTTTTTTTTTTTCTATTTTCTAGTCTATTTTCAGCTCCTTAAAATAGCAATGCGCCGGCAATGCGCCTGAACACACCTCTTTTTTAGACCAGCACGCCCATGGGCGCACTAACTGGCGCAAATGCATTTACTAATTTAAGGACGTGGTGCTGAACGGGAAAACGCGAACGGCGCCGGACGCAAACTAGCAAACACACTTGCGCTGTACCTTGCGTCGCATTGCGCCGGGTGTATTATAGGGCCCCTGATGTTTAACATTATATTAGATCCGTTTGGTACAGTAGGTCTTAATATATAGTCTGTCTGTTTCATTAATGTTAATCAAACAATTGTGGAATCATGGAAAAAAGTGCATTTCCTAAAGATTTGGGTTTTAACTTGGTTTGTGCCAAATGTGGTGGTGTTACCAGGTATTTTAAGGTATGGTTGCAAGATGATTTTGTTTTGGAAGCCTCAGAAAACTAGCCTTTTCTCAAAATTGACTTTGCTGACTCCATGGACTTCAAACAGATGTAGCTCAGCCATTTTTTGTCAGATTCCAATAAATCATACAAGGTTTTTAATAGAGAATGTGAGAACGGGTCAGCACGGGTCACATTTCATGCTTTGCCTAGGAATCGAACCCATTACCTTGCCATTCTTTGCTATAAGATATCTATGTTTTTTACATAGTAAAATAGTGCACAAGTCGAAGTTTTTGTATGCATGTTCACTAACATGCTCCGAGTTTGCACATGTGATTTTCCCTTCAATTGGATAAATCCTATTGGACACTTCTGCTTTTCCTCCCCCTCTGTTGTCGCAATCCCATCGGCTGAATGAGAAAGCAATGTAGGTCAGAAAGAGCCTGATGCTCTTGCAGCTGCTGTCCTGTAGCTCAAGACTACTGCTCTATACTCTGATTTATCCCTACTTCACAGAGCTGATTACACAGGTTATCTGTCTCCTGTAGGCAGCGAGCCTCTCTTTCCACCTGCCTTGACTGATGTCTTTTTCTCTACTTGGGTTTCGTCTCTGTTGCACAGAGTGACTTGCTCTGTAGGTGTCATTTACTCAATTTAACATGCCGTTTCTCACATTCCTCTTTGAATCATCAGGTCAAGCATGACCCTGTGACCCAGACCGAAGGGGCTCATGCTGCAGGAGATGTTGGCGGTGGTGGTGGTGGTAGTGCAGTATGCTCACAGGTAAGTGCTGTATCTATTTGCAATAGTCTCTCAGTAAATTAGGCTCATTTTGTTGATGGTCTCATGAACAGAAGTGTTCTCCGGTGGCCCTTTTCTCTGCCAATGGGTGCCAAGGATTTCAGGACCATTTTAAAAAGCCCTTTCAGTCTATGCCAAGAGCTTCAGTGTGCTTTGAATAATAATGATTTGAATGCAGATGCTAATGGTTTTATTGTTCATCATAGAGACCTAGTTAGACTTTGAAATTCTAAGCAGAAACAGGAGGGTTTTTTGTACTTCATACTGTTTCACTTGCATTAAGCTTGCATGGTATTTTTCAGACAGATGGTGGGAGCGGTATGTCACTGGATTAGGTGCAGGGATCGAGTTTAATACTAGAGCCATACATTGTTTACTGAGCACAGAGACTTGCCTGCATTTTGTATTTTTATGCAGTTTGAGTTTAAGATTTGTTTTTAAATGATTTTATCTGTATGTATGTATTTATGATTAAAATGTTTTCTTCATTATAATACTAATTTAGTAATACAATAAAACACAATGCTTTTCCTTAACTTAACATGCAATATTCTGAACAAAAGAAATTATTTAAAAAAATGTATCAATTAAATATATTATATTAATTTAAATTTGAACATAAATTCATAAATGTAAATATACATTTATAAATGAAATAAATATACTTTAAAATATAATTATAAAAAAATCATTAAATATATATATATATATATATATATATATATATATATTTCAATTTATACATTTTATTTAATTTAAGTATATATTTACATTTTATAAATGTAAAATTCTAAATGTAAACTTATATATTTAAATTATATTTATATTTAAATATAAATTTAATTTTAAATATTTACATATTTATGCATAGTCTCTGCATTATCTCCATAAGAGCTTTATGATTGGCCCAAAGCCGACTTCTTACGTCAACGTGTTCGGATTTTTTACATGCTCAATACCAGTAATCTTTTTTCAACGTTCACACACAGCATCAATTTACCGTATTTTTGAAAAGGTTCTGTTCACACATGATCTCTTAATGGTAATTAACCAGTCAAGACTATATGTGTGAAAGGGACTAATGCCGTGTTTTGATTGTTTTATATATTTTGTAATATCTACAGTGGAAAAATAAATGTCAACTTTTTAAAAGGTGTTTGCAGAAGACCTGCATATTTGTTTATTAAGAATGTTGCCTTATATTTATTTTGCCTGACAGGGCTCAAGTTCTCGTGTCGATCATGACACCGCCAGTGAGATGAGCAGTGCAGGAAGTTACTCCGTTCCACGCCGACTGACGAGCCATCTGGGCACTAAGGTTAACTTGTGCTAGATTTTCAATGTTTAATTCTCAATGCTACATTTTTTTAAAACATAATGACAGCTTGCCTCAGAGGTTGAATTAAGTCTGTATATGCTCAGGTGGAAATGGTGTACTCTCTGCTGTCCATGCTGGGGACCCATGATAAAGATGACATGTCTCGCACCCTCCTGGCCATGTCGAGCTCTCAGGACAGCTGCATTGCCATGCGCCAATCCGGGTGCCTGCCGCTGCTCATCCAGCTTCTCCATGGCAACGACAAGGACTCTGTGTTGCTTGGAAATTCCCGCGGCAGCAAAGAGGCCCGGGCGAGGGCCAGTGCCGCCCTGCATAACATTATCCATTCACAGCCCGATGACAAGCGCGGCCGGCGGGAGATCCGGGTGCTCCACCTGCTGGAGCAGATCCGAGCTTACTTGCGAGACCTGCTGGGAGTGGCAGGAAAGCCATGAGCGTGGTGTGGACCAGGACAAGAACCCAAGTAAGACCTAATATATCTTGCACTGATATATGCAAGGCGTCAGGAATAGCACTGAAGGATGGTATCCTCGTGGTATCATTTTTAGTTTCAGTAACTGTGTGGATTAATAGAAGTGTATTCTCATCCTTGTGTTGTTTTCAAAATCTGCCAACAGAGTTTTCAAATGAATAATAAACAATTTCTAACTTTTATTTCAGTTTATTAATTTTATTTAATTTCAGTTAGTTGCTAAAGTAATATTAAGTGTGAGTTTTTCATTTTGTAATATTGTAATTATTTTGTAATATTGTAATATTTGTAATATTTATATTTAATATTTTATCTCCATTAACGAAAACCAATATTTAGTAGTTTCAGCTTTAGTCTTAAAAAGGGGACCTATTATGCAAAATTCACTTTTATAAGGTGTTTGAACACAGATCTCCACAGTTGGAGATATACAATGTCTGTGCCAAAAATTGGATGTACCAACTAACATAAGAGTCTCCATAGACTCTCAGCATCTGAGCCATTTAGGATACCGTGGTTAAATTCCATTCATGAATTTCAAGGAAATGTGCCGAAACAAGTTGGTAAAGTGTTATATATTTGCACAAATCATTTTACATCGAACAGCTTCTCAAACGAGGGTCAGTTCAACACTGGATTTGCACAAAAGATTAATAAGATGGCACATGCTAGTCGATGAGTTGAATCAACTCCACAGCAACTACATAAATTTATCCACTAACCATTCAGAAATATCCAGTTTCATTCTAAAAGTTGTAACTTCTTCCTGAGTGTCGACTCCGGTTTGAACAATGTAAGGCTGAACACCGTTACTGACAATTTCTGACATTTTGACTGCGCAAGATTCTCCAGTTTTGTTGTCGAGTATTCGAAGCACAAGCTGTTAAAGCTCCGCCCTCATCTGGAAAGAAGGGCCGGGAGCAGTAGCTCATTTGCATTTAAAGGGACACAAAAATTGTGTGTTTTTGCTCACGCCCAAATAGGGGCAAATTTGGCAAGCTATAATAAATGATCTGTGGGGTATTTTGAGCTGAAACTTCACAGACACATTCTGGGGACACCAGAGATTTATTTTACATCTTGTTTAAAGGGGCATAATAGGTTCTCTTTAATTTGTTAACAGTAACAACTAGGGCTGCACGATTAATCGCATGCTATTCTCACGCGCATTTCGTCAGTAAAGCCGGTTCCCTGATTACCGCTAAATCGCCATCACCTGTTTTTAAACGGAGCGCCTTTTAATAGACGGAGCCGTAGTTCACGGACAAGCCACGCAATATCGCGTTCATTATCGCAGGCGATTCATCTGCGATATGAACGCGATATTGCGTGGCTTTTCAGTGACCTACGGCTCTGTCTATTAAATGCCGCTTCATTTGAAAGCAGGTGATGGCGATTTAGCGGTAATCAGGGAACCGGCTTTACTGACGAAATGCGCGTGAGAATAGCATGCGATTAATCGTGCAGCCCTAGTAACAACCCTGTTATGTATATATTTAAATAAATTGCATTGCATTGAATCTGATGCATCTACATTAGCCATTAGTCAACCACTGTAATATGTGCCTATATGTTATATTGCAGTAGTAAATGTCATGCTTTTTGATTTATTTATAATTTATAAATGTGATTCATATGAAATGCTCTGATGGGAAGGAGTTTAATGGATGACTCTTCTAAGTGGGTTAACACATAATTAATACATGTGGAGCTGTACAACATCATCAATGTACTTTTGCTTTCATTGCAGTGCCTTCACCAGTCGAGCATCAGATTTGCCCAGCGGTTTGTGTTCTCATGAAACTTTCCTTTGATGAAGAGCACAGGCACGCGATGAATGAGCTTGGTAGGTTTTTCTAAACATATTCATTTATCCAAAACACTGTGACATAAATGAATCTTGTGCTCCAGTTTTTTCCAGGTTAGACGTTGAAAAACCTAAAATCTAAATCTTATTGACTAACTATTCCAATAAATCGTTTATGCAGGTGGACTTCAGGCGATTGGGGAGCTTCTACAGGTAGACTGTGAGATTTACGGTCTTACCAATGATCACTACAGTGTTACACTAAGGCGATATGCTGGCATGGCTCTAACTAATCTAACCTTTGGAGATGTTGCTAACAAGGTGCGATATTTCTCTCATCATTATCTGTGTAGAATTCCATGTATTGTTTATGGTTGTATTTATTTGTTACTTTCTTGTTTTGTCTACAGGCTACACTTTGCTCAATGAAAGGTTGTATGAGGGCCATGGTAGCTCAGCTAAAGTCAGAGAGCGAGGACCTACAACAGGTATATAACTCTTTGGAAATACATGTCATATTTTGTATGCGTTGCATGTTTAAATTATTCCAAAAAAGACAAAAAAAAAGTATCATAGTCATTTTATGATGCATGGCATTAATGACAATTTATTGTACTAAGAGACTTTGTACTGCTTCGGGTAATTAAAGGTGCTCCGATCATTCGGGTGCCGGTCGTTATCGGCCTGTAATTGTTTTAAATATCAGTGATCAGTGGTCTCTATAGAGGCTGATGAGATGATGCAAAACTTGTGAGACAGTTTTTTTTTTTTTTTTTTATGTGCAGCTAAAATAGCTTCACAACATTCAACGGTCTGGCAGTTCTACCAGGTGTCTGAAAAGGACAATAAATTTGCAAAGTCATTGCAGAGACATTGCTGTAGAAACTAGGACTGTGCGATTTTAGTGCATTTCTTTCCCTCACAGCGGTGTGCTTCAAATGGACCCATTATAGGGTCCGCTATATAAAGTAAAGTTATTATTATTATTATTACAGTGATCGGCCCCAAAAATCCTGATCAGAGCACCCTTATGGGTAATTGACGGTTAATTGACATCTGTGTGGTATCATTATTTTTAGTTTCATTAATTATGTGGATTAATTGAATTTTTTTATTTTATTTTAAGTGAACATAATGATAAAATGATGATATACAAATGCATTTGTATACATCTTGCTGTAATCAAATTGTATTATCAGTGTTATTTTAGTATAATTCATATACTATTACAGTATTTATTAGTATTTTGAATTAGCTTTTATTTTTATATTATCAGTTTCATTCATTTTAGTTTGAGCTTTAGTCATTTTTATTACTTTTTTGTGAAATATTTATATGCAGCTTTATTTTTATTTCAATTTTAGTTTGTCATTTTAGTACTTCAGCTTAAATCTATTTTATTTCAATTTCCAAGGCAGTATTTCTAATTTGTACTAAGAGACTATGTACTGCTTTAGGTAATTGCCAGTGTTTTGAGAAACCTCTCATGGCGAGCTGATGTAAACAGTAAGAAGATTTTGCGAGAAGTCGGCAGTGTTAGGGCCCTGATGGAGTGTGCCTTAGAGGTTCAGAAGGTGAGGTATCTCTGAAGCTCTTTGATTAAATTCTGTAATTAGAATGGCAAACGAGCCATTAAATCATTAATAAATCGTGTTTCTTTTTATCCCTACAGGAATCCACATTAAAAAGTGTCCTCAGTGCCCTTTGGAACTTATCAGCACATTGCACTGAAAACAAAGCTGATATTTGTAATGTTCCTGGAGCTTTGGCATTTTTAGTGAGCACTCTAACATACAGAAGCCAAACCAACACCCTTGCCATCATAGAAAGTGGTGGTGGCATCCTGAGAAATGTGTCGAGCCTCATCGCCACAAATGAGGAGCACAGGTAGAGTATGCTATATAAAAGCTGCATATGCTCACAGATGTTTAATTTGTTCATATGGGAGCAAACCATTTTCTGTTTTTTGTTTATTTCAGGCAAATATTAAGGGAAAACAGCTGTCTTCAGACTCTTCTTCAGCACCTTAAATCACACAGCCTGACAATAGTGAGCAATGCCTGTGGAACACTGTGGAACCTCTCAGCCCGGAATGCAAAAGATCAGGAGGCATTATGGGATATGGGTGCAGTTAGCATGCTGAAGAACCTCATTCACTTCCAAGCACAAGATGATAGCTATGGGAAGTGCAGCTGCTTTGAGAAACCTTATGGCAAATCGGCCTGCCAAGTATAAGGATGCCAACATAATGTCTCCCGGATCCAGTTTGCCGTCCCTGCACGTAAGAAAACAGAAAGCACTAATTGAAGAACTAGATGCACAGCAATTATCTGAAACCTTTGATAACATTGACAACTTGAGCCCGAAAGCCTCCCATAGGGTCAAACCAAGACATAAGAATAATGTTTATGGCGATTATGATGGTGTCTGTCGATCGGATGGCTATAACCCCAATGGAGTTGGTGTTCGCTCACCTTATATGAACACCCCTGTGCTCTCAAGCCCATCTTCTCGAGACAACAGAGGAAATGCAGAAAGTGTTCGAGCCGAAAGGGACAGAAGTCTAGATCGAGAGCGAAGGGGATTCCATCCAGATCCCGAGGCTGCCAAGAGAATGGTGCAGATTCCCACGACTGCAGCTCAAATTGCAGTGAGTATGGAGGAAGTGCAGAGCATGCACTTAAGTATGGATGATAGAACCTCAGGATCCACACAAGACTCTCATATAGTGCAAGACGACATGATCCGGCGTCAAACCGCTGTTCATGGTCACCAAAACATGTACAACTACAGCAAAACTGACCCATCAGGCAGACGGTGTCCACTGCCCAAACTGGAGTCCACAGCTTCTAATGACAGTCTGAATAGTGTCAACAGCACTGATGGCTATGGAAAGAGAGGTCAAATGAAGCCCTCAGTGGATTCCTATTCAGAAGATGATGAAGGAAAATGCTGTGTCTACAGAAAATATCCTGCGGACCTTGCCCATAAGATACACAATGCAAATCACATGGAAGATGACAATGGAGATCTTGACACACCTATTAACTACAGTTTGAAGTATTCTGATGAACAGCTAAACTCTGGTCGACAAAGCCCAAGCCAGAATGAAAGGTGGGCAAGGCCTAAGCTCCTTGATGATGAAATGAAACGTCCAGATCAGAAACCATCAAGATCACAAAGCCCAGGATACCCCATGTACACTGATAGCAACAGTGAAGGAGAAGATAAGCTAAAAAAGTACCAGCCCAGGTTCGTTCAACAGGACCTGCCTGGATTTAGATCAAGGGGCTCAACTGAACAAATTAACAGTGGGTCAAGCCATGGACTTAACAAAAAAATCTCACAAACCATCTGCACTGTTGACGATTATGCTGATGACAAACCCACAAACTACAGCGAGCGCTATTCAGAGGAAGAGCAGCTTGATGAGCAAACTCCCAACTACAGCATGAAATACAATGAGGATCATCATGTAGAACAGCCTATTGATTACAGTTTGAAGTACTCTGAAGCTTCTTCCAAGAAGGCCATGTTTAGTCATTCAAAGCCATCTTCTACCCAAAGTTCTGTCAAAGACCATTTAAGCCAAGATAGTTCCTCCTCTGTGGCATCTTTAAAGAATCAGGGTAGGCAAAAGCAACTCCACCCTTTCTCTGCTCAAAGCAGATCAGGACCAACAAGAGCAGTTCAGAAGAGCCAAACATGCAAGGCTCCCACAATAAATCAAGAAACAATACAGACGTATTGTGTGGAGGACACACCCATTTGTTTCTCACGTGGTAGCTCTTTATCGTCATTGTCTTCAGAAGAAGATGAAATGGAGAGCTGCAAGCGAAATGTCAACTCGGCCAACAACTACCCAACTCTACCTATATCAGAAAAAGAATCCACTAGTAACACTGCACCTGACCAACGCGCAACTGAGAGCCAATCATCAGTCCATTATAATCGCATCAAGCCTCCACGAAATCACTTGGGACATGGAGATGGTTCCAGGCATCACAAAACAGTGGAATTTTCATCAGGTGCTAAATCGCCATCCAAAAGTGGTGCCCAGACACCCAAAAGTCCCCCTGAACATTATGTGCAAGAGACTCCACTCATGTTCAGCAGATGCACGTCTGTCAGCTCCCTCGACAGTTTTGAGAGTCATTCCATTGCAAGTTCTGTACAGAGTGAGCCATGCAGTGGGATGGTCAGTGGGATCATCAGTCCGAGTGATCTGCCTGATAGCCCTGGACAAACAATGCCTCCAAGTCGCAGCAAGACACCACCACCTCCACCACCACGATCCACATCAGTAAAACAAAAAGTTACTGTGCCACCCCACTCAGAAAAACGTGATTTGGTTCCAAGACATGCAGTTGTAAGTGCTGCTGTACAGAAAGTGCAGGTTTTACCAGATAACGATACTCTTTTACATTTTGCAACAGAAAGCACTCCAGATGGTTTCTCTTGTGCTTCGAGTCTTAGTGCGTTAAGTTTAGATGAACCCTTTATTCAGAAAGATGTTGAGCTTAAGATAATGCCCCCAGTTCATGAGGATGACCATAGTAATGAGGCAGAGCTTGAGAAAGAAGACATCCAAGAGCCTAAAGTTCAAGAGAAAGCACCATCAACATCTGAAACTGGAAAAGACATCTTAGATGACTCAGATGATGATGATGATATAGAGATTCTAGAGGCTTGTATTAACTCAGCAATGCCAACAAAATCATCAAGAAAACCGAAAAAACAATCACCCTCAAGCACCTCAAGAATACCCCCACCTGTGGCTCGCAAACCAAGTCAGCTCCCTGTATATAAATTGTTGCCACCACAAAACAGAGGACAACAGCAGAAACATGTAACCCTAACACATGGTGAGGACATGCCCCGGGTATACTGTGTTGAGGGAACACCCATTAACTTTTCCACAGCAACATCTCTCAGTGACCTCACAATTGATTCACCCCCTAATGAATTGGCTGGTATTGAAAGTTCAGCTCCCCATGCGGAAGCATCTGGTCAAAGACGAGACACTCTGCCAGAAGGGAAAAGTGCAGAAGCTAAAGATACAGGTTTATCACCTCCCATGCGGTCTGCTTTGGCTGAGAATGAAGGGGATGATATTCTTGCAGAGTGTATCAATTCAGCAATGCCCAAAGGCAAAATTCACAAGCCATTTAGAGTGCAGAAGATGCCTGATCAGGTTCAGCATCCATCCACTGCCACTGGCAATCTAGTTCAGCAGGACCTGGAAAAGAAAAAGCCAACTTCTCCTGTAAAACCTATGCCACAAAGCAGTGAGTACAGAGCAAGGATGCTCAAACGGCCAGAGGCTCCTAATAATTTGTCAGAAGCAGCATCATATCCAGATAAAAACAAAGAAACCAAAAAGCAAGAGGCCAAAGTAGTCCCAAGAGAGTTTGCCGATAAGCCTGCTAATGCTGAGGAGAGAACACGTCCTGGGTTTGCCTTTGATTCTCCGCATCATTACACACCAATTGAGGGCACACCTTATTGCTTCTCTCGCAATGATTCACTGAGTTCACTTGATTTTGAGGATGACGATCTTGACTTGTCTAAGGAAAAAGCTGAGCTACGAAAAGATAAAGAGCAAAGAAAATTCCCCCCTTTGAAGTGCAGTGCAGAACAGCCAGTAAACACCAACAGGGTATCAGCATTTCAGACAGCTTCAACAAAACCCATTCAAAAACCAGTAAGTTTTCCACAAGCACCCAAAGAAAATACAGTTGCAGTGTGCGACGAGAAGCAAAAGTTTTCCATTGAAGACACACCTGTATGTTTCTCAAGAAACTCATCACTTAGCTCACTAAGTGACATTGACCAAGAAAACAACAACAAAGATTGCTCGCTCAAAGATGATGCAACTCAGATGGAAGTACCAAGGCCGCAAGCCTCTGGTTATGCGCCAAAGGCCTTTCACGTGGAGGACACCCCTGTGTGCTTCTCTAGAAATAGTTCCCTTAGCTCTCTTAGTATCGATTCTGAAGATGACCTTCTCCAAGAATGCATCAGCTCTGCTATGCCAAAGAAAAAGAAACAGCCACCAAGAAGTAAGGCTGAGGATCAAGGGGTTACGGAAGAAAAGAGCATATTGGCAGATGGTATTTTAGCAGAGGAACCAGATCTTATATTAGATCTCACAGACACGCATAGCCCTATTTCAGAGCAAGCCTTATCACCAGACTCTGAATCATTTGATTGGAAAGCCATTCAAGAGGGTGCCAATTCTATAGTTAGCAGTTTACATCAGGCTGCAGCGAGTCTCTCTAGACAAGGTTCTTCTGATTCAGACTCTATTCTCTCTCTCAAATCGGGCATCTCCATTGGATCACCTTTCCATCTACCTTTAAATCAAGATGACAATAAGCCTGCTACAAATAAAGGGCCAAGGATACTAAAACCTGGTGAGAAAAGCACTTTAGAGGCCAAAAAGAAAGAGGAAGAATCTGCTAAGGGTCTGAAAGGAGGAAAGAAAGTGTATAAAAGTCTAATCACAGGAAAGCCCCGACCCAGTCTAGAAAGCATGTCGTCTCAGCACAGACAAGCACAAGCTCCAGTGATCTCCAGAGGGAGGACAATGATTCATGTTCCTGGTGTGAGGAGCAGCTCTCCTAGCACCAGTCCAGTACCCAAAAAACCCCCTCCACGTGGCCAAATGTCAAAACCACCATCCCAAGCACCTGGTCCTGGAAACTCTCCAAGAACCATGAAAGTCTCAGCAAATTCTGAGCCTAGCCCTGCCAGGGACCCACCATCCTCTCAAGGAGGGTCAAGTAAAGCTTCCTCTCGATCTGGGTCTAGAGACTCTACACCTTCCAGACCAGTTCAGCAGTCTCTAACAAGGCCCATGCAGTCTCCTGGCCGTGCCTCAGTTTCACCTGGTAGGAACGGTTTGAGCCCATCTAACAAATTATCTCAACTGCCTCGCACTGCTTCCCCCAGTGCTGCTTCAACAAAATCTTCGGGATCTGGACGCATGGCTTACACTTCTCCAGGGAGGCAACTGGGCCTGCAAACGCCAACGAAGCAGAGTGGTTTGCCGAGAAGTACCAGTGGAATTCCTAGAAGTGAATCTGCCTCAAAAAGTTTAAACCAGTGTGGAAGCACAAGCACTTCAAAGAAGGCAGAGTTGTCCAGAATGTCGTCCACAAAGTCAAGTGGGAGTGAGTCTGATCGGTCCGAGAAGCCTGGACTTGTTCGGCAGTCAACATTTATCAAAGAAGCCCCTAGTCCAACACTAAAAAGGAAATTAGAGGA
This sequence comes from Megalobrama amblycephala, assembly GCF_018812025.1. Lineage (NCBI taxonomy): Eukaryota > Metazoa > Chordata > Actinopteri > Cypriniformes > Xenocyprididae > Megalobrama > Megalobrama amblycephala. The sequence continues at coordinate 58,518,846 of NC_063045.1, forward strand.
GTCTGCATCTTTTGAGTCCTTGTCTCCTTCATCTCCAAGCCAGTCACAGACTCCAGTATCTAGTCCATCCTTACCAGATATGTCACTTACTCTACCTTACCAGGGAAGTGGTTGGAGAAAATCCCCTCATGGACAGAACTCTGCAGAGAATGGTGATAGCAAGTCACTCCGTAGGCATGACATTTCCCGATCTCATTCAGAAAGTCCTTCCAGGCTCCCAATCAACAGGACGGGGACATGGAAAAGGGAGCACAGCAAACATTCATCTTCTCTCCCAAGAGTAGGCACTTGGAAAAGAACCGGCAGCAGCTCTTCTATTCTCTCTGCTTCATCTGAGTCGAGTGAAAAGGGGAGAAGTGAGGATGAGCGGCAACCTGCTAATCCACCTCAAAAATCGGGTAAAGAGGGGGGCCTGGAACGCAAAGGAACATGGAGGAAAATGAAAGAGAGTGAAACCTCATATGCACCTTCTATGACATTAGACTTACCAGATTCAACTGGTGATGCTGCTCATTCAATGGGTGCTGCTATGTCCAAGACAGAAGATGTCTGGGTGAGAATTGAAGACTGTCCCATAAACAATCCAAGGTCTAGTAAATCACCCACAGCTAACACACCTCCTGTTATTGACAGTCAATCAAGTAAAGGGCTTCCTTGTGACAGGGACTCAAGTGAATCACATTCAAAACAGCCACTAGCAAGTGAGAATGCAGCTGTGGCCCACCTGGGTTCAGAAACAAATCTGAATTTACTCAGGAGTAGCGAGTCTCTTGATAAAAAAGTCACCGACATCAAGCCTGCACCAAGTAATCCAAACATTGGCACAGAGGTCCATGAATTCCCAGTTGCTGAACGCACACCATTTAGCTCGACTAACTCTAGCAAACACAGCTCCCCTAGTGGTGCCGTGGCTGCTAGGGTAAGTCCTTTTAATTACACACCAAGCCCCAGAAAGAGTAGTGCTGACAGCACAACTCCTAGGCCTTCTCAGATCCCAACACCAATTACAAGCAATGCAAAAAAAAGAGACACTAAAGGAGACACGACTGAAAGCGGGTCTTACATTGTCACCTCTGTGTAAGTTTGGACTTACTCATAGATCTTTATTATGACAGCCAGAAAACACTTATTGCAGACTCTGGCCTTGTTTATGATTTGCTTTGTGTTTTTGTGACAAAAGACAAAAGGACACTTTCTTAGAACTTGTTGTTGCACCCTGCATTAGGCAACTTATTCTTGCTGGCTGATTGCTTTTTAAGCTAAAGTTGGTTTCAAATCCATAGAAACAGGACAGGACAGCAGTAGAGAGACATGTTTGACAATTTGTACTGTACAGATTTGATTATGTATATATTTAATTTAACCACACATCAGGATCCTGTATTTAGCTTGAATTGACATGAATTACGGCTAATGGTGGAATATTTAGAATGCTGTTAGACTTCTGGTGGAATTCAATACTAATGCATTTGAAAACAAACAAGCTGTAAACCTGTATTAATTCAAATGTTAAACTCATTCTTACTGTTGCATATTGTACGTTACATAATGGATTTTCTCCTTGCATGAACCGATTCAGTGGTATAGTATTTCCTATAAAGATAAACATTTCTGTGGACATATGACCTGTACTGATAGCTGTAGTGTAACATTTTACACTTTTGTGTGTGCGCTTTTGACAGCAAGAAATAACCCTCAAAACTGTTGAATGATGATGTTGACGGTTGACATAGATTATATGAAAAAACAGTTCCATTGCTCTGCTGTTTGTGTATAGTTGTTGCCAGATGAGGCGGGTGTCTTTTCAATGAAACTATAGAGTTGGAAAGACTGAAGTAATGTTTGAAAATTAAATTATTCCTGTAGGTTTTGGTGTTGGTACCTTTTTAAAAGCTCATTTGCTTTCTCTTTTATTTAGTAATTAAGCACATAATTAGGTTCAACTGTTTTGCCAAAACCATGGTGTAAATAATCACATTTTATTTTATTTTTTTTTATTTTAATTTTTCTCATGCAATAAAGTGGGCAAATCAATGTTTACAAAATATTTCCAATAAAAAATATTAAATCTACACGATAAACTGTATCATTTTTGTGACTATATGGCTTGATTGTTTGTTATCCACGGAGACAAAGTGTCTTTGTACCCAGTTTAAAGTGGGGGGGGGGGGGGGGACTTTATCTAAATTTAGTCACAAAATTTTAAATTCATGGATCATTTAATGTAAACCAACTCATGCAATTTGGTAAGGTAAACACGTATCTAAAATTCTTCCTGCTTCACATGTAGTCAGCTCTTAGGAATGCATTACTCACGAACAGTCATGCTGATTATAATCAGCCATCATTTTGCAAATGAATTCCACATTATGATCCTATTGCCTTATATAGTATGAGTTTAATTATATTGTCTTGTTGAACTAGTTTGTTCATTTGGGGATGTCTGGTGGTTACAGCCATTTCGACAGCAAATAATGGCTGGTCATAATATTACTTTTAGCAGTATAACAAGTTATTGATATCCACAGCTGTAACTTCTCTGTGCTTCTCTGTGGTTTTGTTACCACTCTTTAAAAGAGGAAACCAAGAATGTGAAAGATAGTATTATCATCAAAGATTTTCTCAGAACTCCTTTAGTTTGTGCCACAAGAACAACATTCTAGATAGAATAATGAAAATGAAAATGTCTGTTGAAAAAATTTATTCATGCAATCACCCCAAGAGTTCTTCTGTAGTTTTTTCATCAAATCATTAGGACTTCCTTCCATTTCCTGTGGTTCCGCCTTAAAGTGGTGAGAGGGGTGAAGAATCGCTAGCAAGTGCAGAGCAGCTGGTGAGGTGAGTACGGTTTTGTATTCAGTAATATCTGATCTGTAAAACTCTAATCTAAATGAGCAAATAAGCTTACATATAAGTATGTGATTTGTATTAAATATATTGAGTACTATATTTAATAAAATATAAACATTATTGTTTAATAATACTGAATATTGTTGCCTCAAAGTCAAATGTCTTATTTTCCTCATTTATAAGTCACTTTGGATAAAAGCATCTGCTAAAAAAAAAAAAAATGTTTGACTGATAATGCGTGATATTTACAGGATAAACAGAGCACCTTTGGACAACATCAACTCAAGCAAAATGAATGAGTCTTATTACAATTACGACATGAACTCAAGTGGATATGATTGTCTGGAATGTTTTCCTGAAAGTGAGACAAACACAGTGTCTCCAGAGGTGATGGAAGTTCTATGAGGGTGATTTCTCTTGGTCGTCTTCAGCCTGACGTTTCTCCTTGGAGTTCCTGGAAACATCTTTGTTGTGTACATTGCTGGAATGAAGATGAAGAGGACCGTTAATACAATATGGTTTCTCAATCTAGCGACAGCTGACCTCCTGTGCTGCCTTTCCGTACCGTTCAGTATGGCTGAGATCCTTCTTGACCGTCACTGGCCGTATGGATCCGTCATGTGCAAGATTCTCCCCTCTGTTATAGTTATTAACATGTTTGCCAGTGTTTTCACCTTGAACTTGATTAGTCTAGATAGGTTCACCCAGGTGATCACACCGGTTTGGGCTCAAAATCATCGCAACTTGTTTCTTGCACGGCTGTCCTGTGTAGTGGCCTGGGTTCTGGCTTTGGTGCTCAGCTTGCCCTTTATGATATTAAGACATACTTTCATTGATGAGGATTTCAACACCACACATTGCACGTTACATTGCTGATGAAGAAGACTGCGTCAACATCTGGATTGTTGAGTATCATCAGATTTGTGTTTGGCTTTTTGATACCTCTCATATGCATCACATCATGCTATGGAATCATCGCACGCAAGTTAGGCAGCAGTCATTTTCACTCTGGCAGAGCGTTTCGCATCATGTTGGCTGTTATTGTGGCATTTTTTCTGTGCTGGTTGCCGTATCACATGGTGGACTTAATAATATGGTACGGAGATGAATCAAGGTTTTTTTCGGCAGTGGATCCATTGGCCATCTCTTTGGCGTATATCAACAGCTGCCTGAACCCCATTCTGTATGTTTTCATGGGGCAGGATTTTAAGAACAAAGTTAAACTTTCTCTAAGACGTGTTTTTGAAAGGGCTTTCTCTGAAGAAGGAACACAAATGTCACGATCCACCCAGTCACAGCAAATGCACTCAGTGTAGTGAAGATATGAACTCAGAGTTTTATCTGTTTAGGTCATTTCTCTATACCAAATCTGTGCAATTTCAAACAAGACTCTTTTCACTTGCTTTGTTATTTTGCATCTAATGCAATGACATACAGACATTTTTGAGTGCGACTAAACATGTCCAAATACTTTTTGGTGTCTTTTTTTGATTTTTGTATTTTCAGAATCATTTTCTTGACAAAAATACTCTTGTAAAGTATCTTGACAAAAATATTTTGCCTTTGTTATTTCTCTTAAAAAAAATTAAACAATATGCAAATGAGCACAAATAACTTTTTCTAGCTCTTTTCAGAAGAAGTGTCCACTCTGTTTTTTTTTTCTTTTGTCAGGAAATTATGAAACTCTTATTCAGTGCATCTAAAACATCTGCAATGAAACAGATATGATAGAGAAGGAATATTGTTTTGTTACAGTGAGATTTTGCCATTCTTAGCAATGCTCAGTTTTTGTTGCATTGTTTTATCTTTATTTATATGAATTAACAGGGTTTTTGTTGAGCAGGTTCACGATTGCATGCTGAAAGTTCAAAAGTAGCTTGCGATCTGCAATACTGAAGTTATTATTAGACTGATGCAGGGTTTTAAGGAAGTTGATGGCATGTCTGCTGATCAGATGTTAACTTCATGTTAACTGATACAGCTGCACACTTGTCATGATTAAAAATGTACATGAATATTCTGTGATATGCTATACATTGATGTAACATCAGTCAAGATACTTTTTAATCACATTGTCTTCAATCATTTTAGTTTTGCTAATGTTTAGCCACATATCACATAATTGCATTATAATCTCTAAAATATATTAAGTATACAGTCTGTTTTAAGATCAGTTACTGTTTTATGATCATTAAACATTCAAATTGATTTTTAATTTGGACAAAAACATTATACAGTGTTATATTTGGGCTGAATACTTTTGACTGTTAATGGTGTCATTCTTTGGCCAAATATTAATAAGACTAAACTGTAGGCTATCATTGTCTGTCAAATGTTTTCATGTCTAGTTTCATGTAGGCTATCAATCGACACTCTCTTTCTTCCCACATAGCCTAATAAAACCATTTAAACCCAAATCAATATTTAATGTCATTTGTAAATAGCTTTGTATTAGGGTCCTGATCATCCCATTGGAATTTACTTTGTGAAGATGACTGATTGACTGTACCTTGTCCTGATTTGTGCAAATAATACTTTTACTTCAATGCCTGATAGTTTCCTCTACAATGCAGGGCAGCACAAATTGGTTTCACTTCAAATAACATAAGGTTCATTTTGAGAGTAAATGATAAATAGAATGGAGATTAAATATGTAACACAATTACTTTCTTTATACATTACTTTTTTTCTCTAATTCACCATCTTAAATCCATTTGGATTATTACCTGCTGCGCTAGCAGTTTTACGTTGTCGACGTACAGTTGTTTTTTTCTTCTTTTCTTCCAATTTAACTGTAGTTAACCCCCAGCTCTTATGTTACTTAATTTAATGTTATTATTACGGAGTCATTTATATATTTTTTCGTCAAGCATAACATTGGTAACAATTGCCTCACCATAAATAATCGCGCCATTCCCTGCTCTTATTTTGGCCGCGCGCTGTTGTCACGGCAGGGAAGGGCGCGAATTTCCGAGTGAGGCACTTATGCTAAAACTCTTGATAGACTTTTGACAGCCCTTACGAAAATTAACCATGGTTTTCTCATAGTAAAACCATGATTTTTTTTTGGCGTATTGACCACTATGGTTTCTGTAGCAAAAACACGGTTATTCGTGGTTACCATGAAATAACTACAAGAACCATGGCTATTTTTCGTAAGGGACAGTGTTGAAATTACTAGTAAATGCTCAAAAGTGGGGGGAAACGGGTCATACGTTGATTAACTAACTTTATTATGAGACTGGACATCCGCTACTATCACTGTAAATAAATAAAACTCCTCATGAATCATGCGATTTTTGTATTCAGACCGTGAATTTCACCAAATGGGCGAATCTACCGGGGTGGCACGGGGTGGCAACTGCCACCCTAAGAAAAAGCTTTGCCACCCCATCTGCCACCCCCCAAATTATCAGAGAATAAAATAAATGTTAGCAGTGTTTCAAGTACTACTGCTTTTCAGCAGCGGCGCTTCAATGTGATGACATAAAAAAGACAGCGTATTGCAAAATAATGTCAAGAAAACACATCTTTCAATACGCTGCATGACGGTTGCACGCGCACGCAGCGCGCTCAATGTAGTCAGCTTCATTAACAAATGACTCTTATGAACCGGTTCTTTGGGAGTCAAAACACAGCGCAGACAAGTTCACTTACGAATTGTTTTCCATTCGTTCGTGAATCGGAAAATTACTGTTTCTCGGCTAACTCAGAAGTCCTCGAATTTTCGTAATTTTTTGCGAGCTGATTCACCGACCGCCCGCTCCAGTTTCATCAAGGATAAAGGTCTTTTTGCCATCCGACGAAACGGTAACATGAAATCAGCAAGAAGACCTCGATCACAGAAACTAGTTAGGTAAGAATCTAAATGTATTTTAGCTTTTCTCGATTGCTAACACATTATAAGTGATTCAGTTGCCCCAGTTTCCCAAACCATTCGTTCAGTTCTCAAAACAAAGACACATTTCTCAAAACGTTTAACAATGACTACATTAGGTAGCAAAACTGATCAAACATCAGTCAAAATCTGAGAGGGAGCTGATTGAATAATTTACACGGGTTTTAAACTTACACAGTACCAGTACTTTAGATCAGGGAAATTTCACTATGTAGCCTACAGTAAACTGTAGCACGTTGTACACCCTCAAACTTGTGATTGTCAACTTTTCTCTGTAGCCATTTGTTATACTGTAATTTGCAGAACTGAGAAATGACTGTCTTGTGTCAGAAGACCAATACATTGCTATAGTACCTTATATACTGTAATAAAATTTGGCCAAATGTGCAGAGGATGCTGAATTTAGTTTTACTGTAATTGACAGTATACTGTATTGTGGTGCATACCAAGTTCATACATATCTACTGCCAGATCACTTTACAATAGTAAAATGAAAAAAAAAGAAAGAAAAATCATTGCATATGCTGTAAATGTATCTTTGTATAGTGTAGTAGACAGTGAGCTGCAAAATAATTCCTGAATCCCAGTAAGTGGTATTTTTGTTACAGTGTTACATGAATTGATCTCACTAGTGTTCACTGGGCAGTGCAGTAGTCTGTGTATTTGTTAAGTTTTGTGTGTCATCTGAGGCCAAAGTTTGATTTTGTCAGACAAGAATAAGTTTTTGACTAAAACATTTTATTTTGACCTGGAAATTTGAGGTTTGTACAAGTTGGTGCATAGTTTTGAGATTGTGTTTATAGTTGTGAGAAAATGTTGAATTGTTTCAAGATTAAAAGTAGATTAAAAGTTTAAAAGACAAATTTATGCTGGCTTGTCATAAAGCCAACTTAAAGTCTTGTTTAAAAAACATAAATAGTTTGGTCAGTTAGGCCAGAATATAGATGTTCTGGGTGATTGCTAAAGTGTTGCTAGGTAGTTGCTAGGAGATTCTGGGTGGTTGCTAGGCTCTTGCTGCAATTGCTGGGGTGTTGCTAGAGTATGTAGTTGATAGGGTGTTCTGGGTGAACACACACAGACATTCCCACCTCTGTTAATAACAGAAACTCAAAAATTGCTTGCAAAAAACAAGTTTTTGTTGTTGTTTAACTTGCACTAAAACGTGATTTATGCCGTCGAAGTAACCTGTGTAATATTAATAAAACTGCGCATCTCCTTTAGTGATACAAGCTCAGACTCACTTTAAATCTGTTTATGTTTTTCATATAGTGCCTTTACTTGGTGCCTTGATGGATATTGAAATCTTGTTATTTATTTTGGTAATGCAATGTTTGTGAACACAATTGTGTATGTCAGGCCATAAATCTCCAAAAACTATGCATGGGCGCTTGCTTTGGTGTTGCCACCCCTCATACACCTCATGCCACCCTTTTGCCACCCTATAAATAATTTTCTAGATCCGCCCCTGGGTAAGTCGTTTTCGTTCTAGACTTTTAGAGAACAAGCTAAAATAAGCGATCACTTTTAGGATTTTTGCTGACTATTTCTCAAAAGAAGCTGTTGTCAGTGATAATAAACACGTTCCTCTTTTTTAATGCATAATCTCACCGCACTCTCAAGTAAAAGACCACTAGATTCATAATGGCCTTTTTTTCTAATCAACATCAAGATTATAGGTTTTTATGAACGTAGCCTATATGGAAAGTAGGCTATCTCAGGACCTGCGATAATAAATTCACCATTTTAAAAACCATTTTAAAAGTCGTCCTGCAGTGTACTAATATCTCAGTCTCTCAATATGAGCTCATAAATGCATGATATTTAGGCTATAAAGGGATTAGCTGTTTAAAATAGTTTTAGATGGGGTTTAGCATTTCACACTACAGGATATGTCAACTTTTGCAAACGTAAAACTATCCAAAAATCAACCTTAAAGGGATAGTTCACCCAAAAAAGTAAGTTCTGTCATCATTTACTCACCCTCAAGTTGTTTCAAACCTGTAAGAATTTCTTTCTTCTGCTGAACACAAAAGAAAATATTCTGAAGAATAACCAAACAGACTTCCATAGTATGGGAAAAAACAAGCAATGGAAGTCAATGTGGCCAATCAATTGTTTGGTTAATTGACATTCTTCTAAATATGTTGTTTTGTGTTCAGCTGAAGAAAGAAATTCTTACAGGTCTGGAACAACTTGGAGGTGAGTAAATGATTGCAGAATTTTCATTTCTGGGTGAACTATCCCTTTAAGAGACTTGGGGACTTGATTTTGAAACCGAGACTTGAAACTTTGCAGGTTTATACTACGACGAATGAGCACTAAACTGTTGGTATAACTTAACATAAAACAATTTTGTTGCCTAGCATATAAAAATAACATTTTTCTCTGACCACTTTGTACAAATCACACTATTATGCGTTGTAATTTCTCCTCAATATAGGGCCTAACACATGCTGCTGTACCATCCACTCACCACCAGAGGTCAGTATCTCTTACCTTCAGACATGGACTTTAATGTGCATCACCTGTGACTTTTCCATAGGGTGCGTTTCAATTAGCTTCCTAGGTCGTTAATCAGTTTATCGTGTACACCAGGGGTGCCCAATCCTGAAACATCACTACAGTTTATGCTGAAATATCATTAAACAACTGTTTTCTTTTTCAAAACATCTATCGCATGTTATTAGACTGTTATTAGTATGAGTTGCCTCGTGCAATTTATGTTTCTTGCATCAGAACATCCATTAAGGGAACATAGTAAGCTTCAGTGTTCCCTGGTTTTCACTTATAGCATTGTGGAGCAAATGTTTCAGTCCACTAGAAAGGTTTTGCCACTGAGACAATGGCCGACTCCGTGATCAGTGCCCTGAGTAATGAACTATAGGGAGCTGATTGAGACATTCCCTTAGTCAGCTGGATGAGTTTCTCTGTCAGTCAAGACATTTCATCCCTCACACAAGTAGCTTTCTCACCATGTCATCTCTTTTCCCACAGTGACATCACAGGAATTTTTATTTGTTTTGAAAATGGCAGAAGAGATTTGGATAAAAGTATTTAAAAATAATAATGTTTGGAAATTCCTAAATAAATAAAATAATAAAAAGTCATTTTTAAACAATAGTTGAGTTAAATAAAACTACCCAGTAAGATGGTCAAACATTTAACCCGCCCGCTGAGTTTGTCCATTTTCAACCCAACTTGGGTTGTTTTTAACCCAGCATTTTTTAGTGTACTTTTAATTAGCATTTTCCTTTCTGGTCTTTGAGGAAGAGTTGTTGTGTAATTAACTAATTTTTCATAAAAATGTTGACCCTGCTGTAAATTATGACTTAATCACATTACAAGCAGCCACTAGCAAGTGAGAATGCAGCTGTGGCCCACCTGGGTTCAGAAACAAACCTGAATTTACTCAGGAGTAGCGAGTCTCTTGATTAAAAAAGTCACCGACATCAAGCCTGCACCAAGTAATCCAAACATTGGCACAGAGGTCCATGAATTCCCAGCTGCTGAACGCACACCATTTAGCTCGACTAACTCTAGCAAACACAGCTCCCCTAGTGGTGCCGTGGCTGCTAGGGTAAGTCCTTTTAATTACACACCAAGCCCCAGAAAGAGTAGTGCTGACAGCACAACTCCTAGGCACAACAGGCTCTGTTCTTTTATTATTGATTTTAATGAAAAAGAAAACTTTATCTACATTTAGTCACAAAATTTTAAATTCATGGGTCATTTAATGTAAACCAACTCATTCAATTTGGTAAGGCAAACACGTATCTAAATTTCTTCCTGATTCACATGTAGTCAGAAATGCATTACTCACGAACAGTCATGCTGATTTTATTCAGCCATCGTTTTGCAAATTAATTCTACATTATGATTCTATTGCCTTACATAGTATGAGTTTAATTATATTGTCTTGTTGAACTAGTTGGTTTATTTGGGCCTTTTCTACAGCAAATAATGGCTGGTCATAATGTTACTTTTAGCAGTATAACAAGTTGTTGATATCCACAGCTGTAACTTCTCTGTGGTTTTGTTACCACTCTTTAAAAGAGGAAGCCAAGAATGAGAAAGATGGTATTATCATCAAATGTTTTCTCAGAACTCCTTTAGTTTGTGCCACAAGAACAACATTCTAGATAGAATAATGAAAATGAAAGTGTCTGTTGAAAAAAGAAATGTATTCATGCAATCATCCCAAGAGTTCTTCTGTAGTTTTTTTCATAAAATCATTAGGACTTCCTTCCATTTCCTGTGGTTCCGCCTTAAAGTGGTGAGAGGGGTGAAGAATCGCTAGCAAGTGCAGAGCAGCTGGTGAGGTGAGTACGGTTTTGTAAGTCAGTAATATCTGATTTGTAAAACTCTAATCTAAATGAGCAAATAAGCTTACATATAAGTATATGATTTGTATTAAATATATTGAGTACCATATTTAATCAAATATAAATGTAATTGTTTAATAATTCTGAATATTGTCTTATTTTCCTCATTTATAAGTCACTTTGGATAGAAGCATCTGCTTAATGAATAAATGTTTGACTAAAAATACATGATATTTACAGGATAAACAGAGCACTTTGGACAACATCAACTCAAGCAAAATGAATGAGTCCTTATTACAATAAAGACATGAACTCAAGTGGATTTGATTTCAGCGAGACATACTCAGTGTCTCCAGAGGTGAGGAATTCTATGAGGGTGATTTCTCTTGGTTGTCTACAGCCTGACGTTTCTCCTCGGAGTTCCTGGAAACATCTTTGTTGTGTATATTGCTGGAATGAAGATGAAGAGGACCATTAATACAATATGGTTTCTCAATCTAGCGACAGCTGACCTCCTGTGTTGCCTTTCCATACCGTTCAGTATGGCGGAGATCCTTCTTGACCATCACTGGCCGTATGGATCCGTCATGTGCAAGATTCTCCCCTCTGTTGTAGTTATTAACATGTTTGCCAGTGTTTTCACCTTGAACTTGATTAGTCTAGATAGGGTCACCCAGGTGATCACACCGGTTTGGGCTCAAAATCATCGCAATTTGTTTCTTGCACGGCTGTCCTGTGTAGTGGCCTGGGTTCTGGCTTTGGTGCTCAGCTTGCCCTTTATGATATTAAGACATACTTTCATTGATGAGGATTTCAACACCACACATTGCACGTTACTTGCTGATGAAGAAGATGCGTCAACATCGGGATTGTTGAGTATCATCAGATTTGTGTTTGGCTTTTTGATACCTCTCATATGCATCACATCATGCTATGGAATCATCGCACACAAGTTAGGCAGCAGTCATTTTCGCTCTGGCAGAGCGTTTCGCATCATGTTGGCTGTTATTGTGGCATTTTTTCTGTGCTGGCTGCCGTATCACATGGTGGACTTAATAATATGGTACGGAGAGGATTCAATTCTTTTAACGGCTTTGGCAGTGGATCCATTGGCCATCTCTTTGGCGTATATCAACAGCTGCCTGAACCCCATTCTGTATGTTTTCATGGGGCAGGATTTTAAGAAGAAAGTTAAACTTTCTCTAAGACGTGTTTTTGAAAGGGCTTTCTCTGAAGAAGGAACACAAATGTCACGATCCACCCAGTCACAGCAAATGCACTCAATGTTGTGAAGATATGAACTTTTATCTGTTTAGGTCATTTCTCTATACCAAATCTGTGCAATTTCTAACAAGACTCTTTTCACTTGCTTTGATATTTTGCATCTAATGCAATGATATACAGACATTTTTGAGTATGACTAAACATGTCCAAATACTTTTTGGTGTTTTTTTTTTTTTTTTTTTTTTAATTTTTGTATTATTCTCAGAATCATTTTCTTGACCGAAATACTCTTGTAAAGTATCTTGACAAAAATATTTTGCCTTTGTTATTTCTCTTAAAAAAATATGCAAAAGTGCACAAGTAACTTTTTCTAGCTCTTTTCAGAAGAAGTGTCCACTCTGTTTTTTTTTTTTCTTTTGTCGGGAAATGATGAAACTCTTATTCAGTGCATCTAAAACATCTGCAATGAAACATATGATAGAGAAGGAATATTGTTTTGTTACAGTGAGTTTTTGCCATTCTTAGCAATGCACAGTTTTTGTTGCATTGTTTTATCTTTATTTATATGAATTAACAGGGTTTTTGTTGAGCAGGTTCATGATTGCATGCTGAAAGTTCAAAAGTAGCTTGCTGCAATTCTGCAATACTGAAGTTATTATTAGACTGATGCAGGGTTTTAAGGAAGTTAATGGCATGTCTACTGATCATAGATTAAAAATGATTAAAAATGTACATGAATATTCATGATTAAAAATGTACATGAATATTCTGTCATAAATCAAAAGTTCTAGTTCTAATGTCTGCATATGCAGTACATATACATATACTATACCACTGATGTAACATCAGTCAAGATTACTTTTTAATCACATTGTCTTCAATCATTTTAGTTTTGCTAATGTTTAGCCACATATTACATAATTGCATTATAATCTCTAATCTTTGTTTTAAGAAAAAATTACTGTTTTATGATCATTAAACATTCAAATTGATTTTTAAATATGGATAAAAAGATTATACAGTGTTATATTTGGGCTGAATACTTTTGACTGGTTAATGGTGTCATTCTTTGGCCAAATATTAATGAGACTAAACTGTAGGCTATCATTGTCTCAGTCAAATGTTTTCATGTCTAGTTTCATGTAGGCTATCAATCTACACTCTCTTTCTTCCCACATAGCCTAATAAAACCATTTAAACCCAAATCAATATTTAATGTCATTTATAAATAGCTTTGTATTGGGGTCCTGATCATCCCATTGGAATTTACTTTGTGAAGATGACTGATTGACTGTACCTTGTCCTGATTTGTGCAAATAATACTTTTACTTCAATGCCTGATAGTTTCCTCTACAATGCAGGGCAGCACAAATTGCTTTCACTTCAAATAACATAAGGTTAATTTTGAGAGTAAATGATAAATAGAATGGAGATAAAATATGAAACACAATTACTTTCTTTATACATTTCTACTTTTTTCTAATTCACCATCTTAAATCCATTTGGATTATTACGTACGACGTACAGTCGTTTTTTCTTCTTCTTTTCTTCCAATTTAACTGTTAACCCCCAGCTCTTAGGTTACTTCATTTAATGTTATTATTACTGAGTCATTTATATTATATTTTTTCGTCAAGCATAACATTGGTAACAATTGCCTCACCTCAAATAATCGCGCCATTCCCTGCTCTTATTTTGGCCGCGCGCTGTTGTCACGGCAGGGAAAGGCGCGAATTTCTGAGTGAGGCACTTATGCTAAAACTCTTGATAGACTTTTGACACCCCTTACGAAAATTAACCATGGTTTTCTCAACTTTATTATGAGACTGGACATCCGCTACTATCAATGTAAATAAATAAAACCCTCATGAAGATTTTTGTATTCAGACCGTGAATTTCACCAAACAGTAAGTCGTTTTCGTCACTGCTTTCGGTACTAGACTTTTAGAGAACAAAAGCTAAAATAAGTGATCACTTTTAGGATACAGTTTTGCTGACTATTTCTCAGAAGAAGCTGATGTCAGTGATAACTGCCATAAACACGTTCCTCTTTTTATGTCACCGCACTCTCATAAGTAAAAGACCAGTTGATTCATAATTGTTTTTATGAATTTATTTATTTTAATCAACATCAAGATTATAGGTTTTTATGAACGTAGCCTATAGGGAAAGTAGGCTATCTCAGGTCCTGCGACTGGTCACCATTTGTAATAAATTAAAAAACATTTTACTGTCTTAACAGTTGTCCTGCAGTGTACTAATAATTCTAATAAGTCACTGAATATGAGCTCATAAATGCATGATATTTGGGCTATAAAGGGATTAGCTGTTTAAAATAGTTTTAGATGGGGTTTAGCATTTCAGGATATGTCGACTTTTGCAAAAGTAAAGCTATCCAAAAATCAACCTTAAAGGGATAGTTCACCCCAAAATAAAAATTTACTCATTTACTCACCCTCAAGTTGTTCCAAACCTGTAAGAATTTCTTTCTTCTGCTGAACACAAAACAAGATATTTTGAAGAACATGGGTAACCAAATAGACTTCCATAGTATGGAGAAAAAAATACTATGGAAGTCAATGTGGCCAATCAACTGGTTACCGACATTCTTCAAAATATATTGTTTTGTGTTCAGCTGAAGAAAGAAATTCTTACAGGTTTGGAACAACTTGAGGGTGAGTAAATGATGACAGAATTTTAATTTTTGGGTGAACTATCCCTTTAAGGGACCTGGGGACTTGATTTTCTTTGCAGTTTTATACTATGACAAATTAGCCCTAAACTGTTGGTATAACATAAAGCAATTTTATTGCCTATCATATAAAAGTACAAATTTTTCTCTGACCACTTTGTACAAATCTCACCATTATGCGTTGTAATTTCTCCTCAATATAGGGCCTAACACATGCTGCTGTACCATCCACTCACCACCAGAGGTCAGTATCTCTTACCTTCAGACATGGACTTTAATGTGCATCACCTGTGACTTTTCCATAGGGTGCGTTTCAATTAGCTTCCTAGGTCGTTAATCAGTTTATCGTGTAACACCAGGGGTGCCCAATCCTGAAACATCACTACAGTTTATGCTGAAATATCATTAAACAACTGTTTTCTTTTTCAAAACATCTATCGCGTGTTATTAGACTGTTATTAGTATGAGTTGCCTCGTGCAATTTATGTTTCTTGCATCAGAACATCCATTAAGGGAGCATAGTAAGCTTCAGTGTTCCCTGGTTTTCACTTGGAGCAAATGTTTCAGTCCACTAGAAAGATTTTGCCACTGAGACAATGGCCGACTCCGTGATCAGTGCCCTGAGTAATGAACTATAGGGAGCTGATTGAGACATTCCCTTAGTCAGCTGGATGTGTTTCTCTGTCAGTCAAGACATTTCATCCCTCACACAAGTAGCTTTCTCACCATGTCATCTCTTTTCCCACAGTGACATCACAGGAATTTTTATTTGTTTTGAAAATGGCAGAAGAGATTTGGATAAAAGTATTTAAAAATAATAATGTTTGACAATTTCCTAGTGACTCACATTGTTAAAAGCCATTTAAACTCAAACTACCAACAATGTTGATCTATCTATCATAATGAACCTGAAATTCAAAATGAATTTATTTCATAATCCACAATATCAGCTCAAAATGAATTGATATCTTCAATTGACACATATATCCAACTTTACTGCTTACATATATTCCCATAAAGCAATACTATATGAAAAATCTCCACTGGTTGATCATTTAATTGTCGCCCATTTCTAAATTGGTAAATATGGATATAAAACATCAACATTATAATATTATTTAAAGGTTTTTTGAAACAATTTATATTGTGAAAAGCACTAGCCTCTATAAATCAAGATTTGCAACTGGTAAAAAAAACCCACATTTAGACACATTTGCTGGCAGTTACTAAGAAAACTGAACCACTGCAACTTAAACAATTCCTCTTTTTCATCACAATAGAAAAGACAGCTGGCAGATTTTAAGGTTTGCATGCCTAATGAATTATTGTGAATGTAAATGAAATAAAAGTGAAAATGGAAAATGTTATCTTGATGTTCTCTCTCTCTCTCTCTCTTTACATCTGCACATGGCCCTTTTGTAGTATAAATAGTGTTGGCTGTAATTATATTGAGCTTGACAAGACCAATGTAAGTCTTAACATAACGAAATACTGAAAACTTACACGTGTTTGACTTCAAATCTCATATGATGTCAGAAAGAGCAAGCTTATTTTCAAAGAGGGAAATGTTATAACAGAATTGAACAGAAAGCGAGCGACCATGACATTATGCATGTGCTCTTTCTCAGTAAAAGCAAAAAAAAAACTACACAGTGAAAATATGATAATTATACTTACATTTTAATAAAAATAAAAATCGTTAAGAATGTATTATGTAACCCTATGAGCCTTATATGAAAGACAGATGCTGGAAGGAAAGATCACATTTAGTGGTATGGTACCTGCGTGAAGTTGGCCCCCCACCCAACGCAAAACGTCTGCAAAATAGTCTCAATCGTTTGTGCTCCGTTTGTGCTGCTTTGTTTTTTAGATATATCTATTAAAAGAATATTTATAAAATCTCAGGTCAATCAGCCCCTCACATGCTCCAAATTCACCACAAACGGTCGCAATCGTTTGTGCCGATAAAAGTTTTCAAATTAAGTCTCTGTTTGCTTTCCTCCTTTTCAGTGACAAGCGCGTGTCAGAAACGGAAAGTTGTTGCATCAAAAAAGCTGCATCGGTCCGTGTAATTCCTTCATTTAATTAGCCTACGTCAAGAAAAAACGACTTATTTAATTGTCTAACTAAACCAAATCGAAAAAACAAATATAGGCATTCGTTTAATTTTATTTTACTTTTAATTTGAAATCACATTGCTCCTACTATTTCTGTTAAATGTCTATGCTTTGGTATATAGCCTAATAGTCACTATAATATGCTCTTATGCGATTTGCATTTGCAGCCGTTCAGTGTCATTCATTTCAATGCAATCAATGTCTAATATTTATAAAGCGAGGCAGCACAAATGAAACGTTTATCGGCACAAACGATTGCGACTGTTTGTGGTGAATTTGGAGCATGTGGGGGGCTGATTGACCTGAGATTTTATAAATATTATTTTAATAGACATATCTAAAAAAACGAAGCAGCACAAACGAAACTTTTACCAGCACAAATGAAGCACAAACGTTTGAGACTATTTTGAGCAAATTTGGAGCATGTGGGGGGCTGAGGGACCTGAGAATGAATACCCAATTCTTTTAATATTTTAAAAACCAAAGCAGCACAAATGGAAATTTCACCAGCACAAACGGAGCACAAACAAACGAGACTATTTTGGGTGAATTTGGAGCATGTGGGGGGCTGAGTGACGTCATCGCCTATAATTCAAAGTCTAATATTTTAAAATCGAAAGCAGCACAAACGAAACAAACGTTTGAGACTATTTTTGGTGAATTTGGAACATGTGGGGGGCTGGGTGACCTCAGAATGACCTATAAAAGTTATTTTCATATTTTAAAAACCAGCACAAGCAGCACAAACGGAAATTTCACCAGCACAAACGGAGCACAAACAAACGAGACTATTTTGGGCGAATTTGGAGCATGTGGGGGGGCTGAGTGACGTCATCGCCTATAATTCAAAGTCTAATATTTTAAAATCGAAAGCGGCACAAACGAAACTTTTACCGGCACAAACCAGCACAAACATTTGAGACTATTTTCGGTGAATTTAGAACATGTGGGGGGCTGGGTGACCTCAGAATGACCTATAAATATTATTTTAATACCTAAAAAACTGAAGCAGCAGAAACGAAAATTTTTACGGCACAAACCAGCACAAACGATTGAGACTATTTTGCAGACATTTTGCGTTGGGTGGGGGGCCAACTTCACGCAAGTTTTAAGCCTACATGTCTGCAACAGCATCTTTCTGACTCAAACACTACATCAGAAAACTATTTAGTTAAGTTAAAGAAATAGACTGACTTTTATAGATATAAATCTCAGATTAAAGGTAAAAGCTGTCACTGGGGTGGTACCCTTTCAAAAGGTATATCTTTGTACCAAAAGAGTGCATATTATTAGTACATCAAAAGTATATAACAAAAGTGTAAATATTAGAACCTTTTTAAAGGGTCCCGTTCCAGTGACAGCTTTTGTATAATGAATGTAAAATGCTTTAGAGAAGTGCTTTTAGTTTTCATGCTGACGTCTAAAATCTTAAAATCTCTTGAATCCTCTGAGCTCTTCTTATTTGTTCCTCTCTCATGGTCTCGATCACGTGTTGGTTCCGGAATTGAAGCCTCTGGACCCACTCTTCACGTAACCTGAAGGAAAACATTGAGTCTTTATGATAAAAGCGCTTTACTGCTGTATTCTCACATAGACTTTACATTGGCGAGTCTGATATATATACACTCTAAAAAAATGCTGGGTTAAAAAATTGACAAACCCAGCGATTGGGTTGTTTTGACTTAGCAGTTGGGTTAAATGTTTGACCCATTTGACCCACAAATGGGTAGTTTTATTCAACTCAACTATTGTTTAAAAATGACTGTATTGCTCGGAATACAGTTGGAAGTTAACATGTTTATTAAGCAATAAAAATTAAAATGTTTTTATTGCTTATTAATAAATGTTCACCTTTTGATTATTACTGTTGCCTCTATTAATTGTGTGTCTTTTGGGTTAATTTTAAGCCAGCCATATAGTCATTTTTAAACAATAGTTGAGTTAAATAAAACTGCCCAGTACATTGGTCAAAACAACCCAATCACTGGGATTGTCCACTTTCAACCCAACTTGGGTTGTTTTTAACTCCAGCATTTTTTAGAGTGAACTTTTAATTAGCATTTTCCCTTTCTGGTCTTTGAGGTAGAGTTGTTGTGTAATTAACAGTTTTTTCATAACAATGTTGCCACTGCTGTAAATTATGACTTTTAACACAGCAAACTGCAGGTTCAAAGTAGCTTCTCCAGGTATTTGATCAGAGTTTGGCGCCTGTATTAATAAACCCTTGGCTTTGAAGCCTGTTGCGGTTCATCTGTACCAACAATCTATATATTCATTACACACTCAGAAAGCCGCACTCGTCTCTACAGCTGTCTCTACCGCAGCACGCTAACATTGATTTGAACGAGGTCCAAAGCCTGGAGATTTGTACCCATGTTGTATACTAATCCACCCTGACCTTCCTGAAGTGACAGTGAGGAAACACTAGAGGGCAGCAAAAACAAGCAACAGAAGCCTGTCTGGAATTACCCAAGAACCTTTGGATGCTTTTCATTTCCAAAAGTAAGACACTGTTCATGGATCCTAAACTAGGTCAGAAAAAACAATTATGAGTTTCTTCTGTCCTGTAAGTTTGATTTTGTGACTTGTGGTCGTTTATCAAAATTATATTTTCATTTCAGATTAGTCAACCTAATCTTTCTTTGCAAACACACCTTATGTTATTGACAGTCAATCAATTAAAGGGCTTCCTTGTGACAGGGACTCACATTCAAAACAGCCACTAGCAAGTGAGAATGCAGCTGTGGCCCACCTGGGTTCAGAAACAAATCTGAATTTACTCAGGAGTAGCGAGTCTCTTGATAAAGTCACTGACATCAAGCCTGCACCAAGTAATCCAAACATTGGCACAGAGGTCCATGAATTCCCAGCTGCTGAACGCACACCATTTAGCTCGACTAACTTTTTGAGCAAACATTTTTTTAGCAAACACAGCTCCCCTAGTGGTGCCGTGGCTGCTAGGGTAAGTCCTTTTAATTACACACCAAGCCCCAGAAAGAGTGGTGCTGACAGCACAACTCCTAGGCCTTCTCAGATCCCAACAGCCAATTACAAGCAATGCAAAAAAAAAGGAGACACTAAAGGAGACACGACTGAAAGCGGGTCTTACATTGTCACCTCTGTGTAAGTTTGGACTTACTCATAGATCTTTATTATGACAGCCAGAAAACACTTTATTGCAGACTCTGGCCTTGTTTATGATTTGCTTTGTGTTTTTGTGGAGACAAAAGGACACTTTCTTAGAACTTGTTGTTGCACCCTGCATTAGGCAACTTATTCTCGCCGGCTGATTCCTGGATTTACGGCTAATGGTGGAATATTTAGGATGCTGTTAAACTTCTGGTGGAATTCAATACTAATGCATTTGAAATCAAAAGCTGTAAACCTGTATTAATTCAAATGTTAAAACTCATTCTTACTGTTGCATATTGTACGTTACATAATGGATTTTGTCCTTGCATGAACCGATTCAGTTGGTATTTCCTATCAAGATAAACATTTCTGTGGAAATATGACCTGTACTGATAGCTGTAAACAGTCAGTGAAAGACTTGCCCCATGAACGCAATAATGCGTTTTATTTTTAAACTGGGTACAAAGACATTATTCTACTCTTTAACCAACGAACATTAAAAGGACATTTGAATACTGGCATAAAGTTAGTTTGAAGTTAGACTTTTGATATTCGCAAATTTAAGGACCGTCTTTAAAGTTACACCCGAAATTGGTATGCACGATTCTACCTTCAATAACATTTGAAGGGAATAATTTACAGTCATAAACCCAACTGTAAAGTGTTCATCTACATGTCGGCTATGATACACTCCCTTTATATTTTTTTTATATTTATTAAAATAAACTGTCAAATCTATTTTTCACTACTGTATATACACTCATACATAAATATGCCATAATTTAAAGCTCAATAACATTTGAAGGGAATAATTTAGAGTCAATGTTATTTAGCCTTAAATGATGGCAAATATAAAAGGTGTGCATCATAGCTGACATGTACATGGACACTTTACAGTTGGTTTTATGAATAGAACATTTATATAATAAAACCAACATTTATATTATGAAACCAACTTTACAGTTGGTTTTATGACTGTAAATTATTCCCTTCAAATGTTATTGAAGGTAGAATCGTGCATACCAATTTCGGATGTAACTTTAGAGACGGTCCCTAAATTTGCAAATATTAAACGTCTAACGTCAAACCAACAGGCCATCAAAAAGCGCTATTCTTCCACAGCAATAACTGACGGGTTAACCTATAGTGATATATCTGTATTATGTAATATACGTTGCCTTATAAAAAATGTTCATGAACTTCAGCATTGCGTGATATTATTTCAAAGTGATTTCCGTCATTTTTACAGATAATAAATTGTATTTACCTGTGAAAACAAACCTGGAAAGAGACGTGAGGCTTTGAGGAGAAAAACGAGAGATTCTTCATGCATTCCAGTGAATTATTAATGGGATATAGCCTATCGTAAATTATATCGGGAGAACAGACACAAATGTCCATTATATATTGTCCTTTTTAATACTATTACAGTGGAATGAAAGAGACAAAAGAAAATAATCACGAGGATAGAAAGCAGCGACTGAAAAGAGGTCTACATAGATATTCTTGCTATAACATGTTACGTTAAAATACCAAGCGTTACGTTATTCTCATGATGTCTAAAAAATAAAACAAGAAAGAAAAATTGACAGCTCATTCAGTGAAACTGACGGATAAGCTTTATTTGTAGGGCAACCTTATGATTTGAAACGATTAATTTTAGTCTTTTTAAATGGAAGTTCCCCAAACAACAATAATTTGAAACGCAGTAGGCTAGTCAGGAATAAGGTGGATAGAAAACCTATGTGTTAAAACATTCCAACCATAGACATTATAATAAACACTAGACGCCCCATTGGCCACTGGATCATATGTCAACGGCGCCGCCATATTGTGCGGGGCAACGTTCCCATAATGCTCATAACTGGGATTAAGAAAAATGCCTGCTCCGTGTGCTGCTTGAAAAACCACAGCTCGTCCGTTTACTTGTTTGTTAACAGCGCAGTCTTGCCCCGCACAATATGGCGGACTCGTTGACATATCGCAGCAACAGTCCAAAGCAGCTAATAGGGTGTCTACTGTATAATGTCTGATTCCGACACCCAAAGTGAGGAATTCACGTGACTGGAAAGAAAGGGAGGCTTCGTTTTTCGTTAATCTCATTTCTCTGAAAACAATATGCACATTCCAAGCAAAGCCGCTCAGCAACAACATCCGCCTACACAAGCATATCAGGGAGCAGTTATAAGTGCATGAACAGGAAAAAGTCAGTTGGGGTGGGTGCTAGTTCTATGTAGGATAAAATCATTCAGGCACCCCTGGCCAAAATGAACAAAGCTATGTGTACAAGCGTAGTGACAAACTTCCGCTAGCGCCAGAAGTCGGCATACCGGTTTCCGGTTTCCTTCCTGTCTTTAACTGCTATAGTAAACAAGCAAGATTGAGTGTTGCTGGTGTATGGAAAAAGAAATAATGTGCATGACACATCTAAGTTTCAAAGAACTGAGGGTGGATCTACGGAGCACTGCTGTGCTGTGTGCCACTTTGCTCTGCTTCAAGTTGGTATAAAGGCCAATTCACACCGCGGTGACAAACGCCAACAAACACCAACGAACAAGTTGGCCGTTGGATTAAGAATTCTATGAGGAAAAAAACCTGTCATGTTCACACTGCCCCAGCAAACAAAAGTACTAAGCTGAAATCTGAAGCGCTGTAGGCATCTGATCGCAACCTATTGCGTTGCGGTTGGTAGGCCTATAGGCTACGCTACACTGTTTTTTAAACTTTTTTTTAGCACGACCCTTTTTATTTATGTGACCCATAGGCCTATACAACCATGTAGCTAAAGCCAAAACAAATGAATTTAAAACAAAACTGAAGGTAAACCTTTGTTGCTTTCATGGTGGTTATACCTCTCTCTTTCGGTGAAATCGAGCAGTGCTCTTGCTGAATGGCACGGATTGCAATACTATGGCGTTATTTTACTGTCAATTGTCGAGAGCACATTATTGTGATGCGAGAGCATATCAATGTAATGCGCGAGCGCAAATCTGTCCGCTCGCGCGCGGATTTCCTCTGCTTTCACGCAAATTTGGACGTGCGCGCTCAAATATACAGTGCTCTCTTATGAACTGCCTCTCCTCTCGCTCAGATATTGCGTGTGCACGCTCAAACTGTTTCCTGCATGCTCAAACGTGTCCTGCGCGCTCAAACTGCACATGTGCGCTCACGAATCTCTCTGTGCTCTTGCAGAAATTAATTTGCTTTTGGATTAAACGCTGTCAAAAGTTATAAACCAATCAGAAGAGACGACTGATCCATGAAAATGCTACATGGAATCTTATTGGCTGAGAGTGAACTGCGCCTGGAATTCTTTCGACAAAGACATGTATTTTATTTATTCACAATTTAATAATATTTATCAAATGTAACCTAGTCTAACTGCATCACATTACAGGTCAAACCCCTATTTATCTAAACAAACAAACAAAAAATGTTTCTTAAAGTTATTGTGGTCATACGTTTTGTGTTAACATTTTACAATAAGGTTTTTATTTGTTAACATTAGTTAATGTATTATCTAACATGAACTAACAATGTGCAATACATTACTGTAATTATTAATCTTTGTTAAAGTTAAAAATACAGCTGTTTGTTGGTTGTTTACTTCACAGTGCATTTAATAATGTTAACAAATACAACATTTGATTTTAATAACGTATTAGTAAATGTTGAAATTAACATTAACAAATATTAATAAATGCTGAAGAAGAGCAATTCATTATTAGTTAATGTTAACTAATGCAGTTAAATAATGTTAACGCAACCTTATTGTAAAGTATTACCAACAAACATCTGATTTAAGACCGAACAAGATCAGGGTCAAATCGTCATTCCCTTAATACTTAATGTGGAGATCACATACCACCATAGTCAATTTCTTTTGAGGTCTGGTATAAAAATGACATACAAAAATACCTAAGCTCTTGTGTATGCACGATTAAGCAAAAGAACGCGATCTTATTCCTAAATGACAACGATTCGGTTATGTCTATTAAACCTTTTGAAATTACAATCATACCAGAATATTTAAACCTGCTTTTGCATTGCTGCTGAAAGCAGTGGTCATGTAAGCTATATGTTTTAAACAGCTTCACAAAGTGTTTTCAACAACATACTATTGCTACATCTGTGTTGCAAACATTAAATAATAATGCAAGTATTGCAATAACAATTTATAGTCTGAATATACACTGATTTCAGCAATTAAAATAAGTAGCTAAATGAATGTTGAAACTAATGTTGTTACACTGTTCTGCCAGTAGGTGGTGACCAGTGACTGTTAAAATGTATTTGATGTATCAGAATCATTAATTCCAGACCTCAAAAGAAATTGACTATAGTGGTATATGTGATCTCCACATTAAGTATTAAGGGAATGACGATTTGACCCTGATCTTGTTCGGTCTTAAATCAGAAGATATTTGTTGGTAATACTTTACAATAAGGTTGCGTTAACATTATTTAACTGCATTAGTTAACATTAACTAATAATGAATTGCTCTTCTTCAGCATTTATTAATATTTGTTAATGTTAATTTCAACATTTACTAATACGTTATTAAAATCAAATGTTGTATTTGTTAACATTATTAAATGCACTGTGAAGTAAACAACCAACAAACAGCTGTATTTTTAACTTTAACAAAGATTAATAATTACAGTAATGTACTGCACATTGTTAGTTCATGTTAGATAATACATTAACTAATGTTAACAAATAAAAACCTTATTGTAAAATGTTACCTATTTTTTTTTTTTTAATTTCAACACAAAACGTATGACCACAATAACTTTAAGAAACATTTTTTGTTTGTTTGTTTAGATAAATAGGGGTTTGACCTGTAATGTGATGCAGTTAGACTAGGTTACATTTGATAAATATTATTAAATTGTGAATAAATAAAATACATATCTTTGTCGAAAGAATTCCAGGCGCAGTTCAATCTCAGCCAATAAGATTCCATGTAGCATTTTCATGGATCAGTCGTCTCTTCTGATTGGTTTATAACTTTTGACAGTGTTTAATCCAAAAGCAAATAAATTTCTGCAAGAGCACGGAGAGATTCGTGAGCGCACATGTGCAGTTTGAGCGCGCAGGACACGTTTGAGCGCGCAGGACACGTCTGAGCACGCAGGAAACAGTTTGAGCGTGCACACGCAATATCTGAGCGAGAGGAGAGGCAGTTCATAAGAGAGCACTGTATATTTGAGCGCGCGCGTCCAGATTTGCGCTCGCGCATTACATTGATATGCTCTCGCGTCACAATAATGTGCTCTCGACAATTGACAGTAAAATAACGTCATACAATACAGATTATTGTAACTTTTATATATTTTTTAAAGTGTATTTTATTTAAGCTGCTTATATAAGCTGCAATGTTGCGTTTCCAGTGCTTTGTTGCGTGAGACGTGGGCACGATCAGCAGTCTTTGCAGGGGACTTGCCTCATCGTCATGGCAACGGTGCTTGGCCAGGTCAGATTACATCAGAGTTTGTTGGAAAACTTTGGACCTGCCTCCGCACACCCTGGCCGCGTGCAGGCCAAATTTCGAGACCTACGCGGACAGTCCGTGTGCAACAGCGCATGCGCAAGCAGTAGGCTATAGAAGAGTCCACTAGGTGGCAATACGCACAGCATTGAGCACAGTGTTCAGCCGTCAAAGAAGAGTGTGAAAAGACTGTTTTAAAAACAACACGCTTCAAAAGAGAAAAACACGACAATGGACAGCGAACTTGACGAGCGTTTGTGCGAAGAGATTAGAAAGTAACCACATTTGTACAATGCATGTTTAAAGAGTACAAAGACTTGTTTAAGGTGGCAAATTCATGGAGGGGGATAAGTAAAATATGGGAAAGGATGCACTTCTTTTCTTCTCCGATCATGCCCAGTGAATGTCATGTTGATGACAAGTAAAGCATAGAAAAAAGCTGTACTGCGCATGTGACGAACGCGGTCATCCGCGCACATCTGTGGTGTAGTATACTTTGAAAGATGCGCGTGAGGTGTCCGGGCGCGGAAAGTGAAGTATACCCGGGGCTTTAAAAGAACCGGCGAGGCGGCGTCCCGCCCTCCTCTGACTCTGATTGGCCGTGATTCACGGCTCGTGAACCTGAAACAAACCAATCAAACCAATGATGGCAGCGAGTATTACCCAATCAGGGGCAGAATAGGACGTGTCTTCACACAATGCGGATGGGGTGATTTGCATGGGATGCTGCATAATGTGGACCTATGTAAAATACGGGTCATTGTGCCTGTAAATACGATTCCGTATTTCACTGGACGGGTGGCAACCCTACTTTTTTCTCACTTGCTGCTGGATTTACAATGTACGCTCGTCTTGCCAGGACTGATCGACTGGAATATGTTGTTGCAACATTACAATGGCCATATGAAAGTATATGTGTGCACACAATGGGGTCAAACGTAATTCACCCCAAACACTCGCTTTCACCCCAAAATGGCGGAAACGCAGGGCTGCTGCTGGGTGCCGGTGTTTCTTGTTAGTGTATATTCTTTGATTGAAACACCGGCGCCCAGCAGCAGCCCTGCGTTTCCGCCATTTTGGGGTGAAAGCGAGTCGGCAGTCCACTGGTTTCTATGGCAATATCAGCTGCTTTGTTAAAATAAAACGTACATTAAAGCTGAAATCCAACCTGAATGATGACAACACAGAATAAAATACTATCACTAGTGATCATCAAATCCTTTTTACAGTTTATTTTACACACTTTGTGTTTGTCTTCCACTTTTTTCACAAAAACTTTGCTCAAGTATTCAAAGCAAAGCGATGTTAAAGGGACAGTCATCCCATTATAAAATGCGGTTATTTTTTTTCCGGCATCACCGGGGCCCTCCCTCAGCCCGGGGCCCTGGGCTTAAGACCAGGTAAGCCCGTGCATTAATGCGGCCCAGTCAGTTGGGTTAAATTTCTTTAAAAGGCTTATAAACACTGAATTATTACCAACATATGGAGTTAAATTAACGACATGCATCAGAAAAATTGGGAATGTTGGACAATAAATATACGAATATAACAGCTTGATTTTGCAGTTTTGTCTAATGTCCGTTAAAGCAAAAAGTGTCCAAAAGTGTAAATTATGTGATAACGGACACAGCAATGCATCATGTGTTATAAGATCATTATGTTTGTAGTGTGAACCATTAAAACGTACAATATAGCCTATTTCAATTCAGACCTAGATACTATTAGTACTATTACTCCACTAGGTCTGAAATATATTGTTCGCTGCAAACATGATGATCTTAAATGTATTAATTATTAATTTACTATTAAATGTGTAAAGTTGCATAAACAGGAAATACTCAATAAAGAAGGCTAACTACGTTACCTCAGATGCATGAATGGTTGGATTCCACAACTGTCCACAACATATAAAGACAATACAACATTTACTGTGGAAGCCAATTTACTGGTGACATAATTAAAAAAACTGTTCTATTGCGCTTCTGATTTGGCAGTGAAATTCGCCAATTTTGAGTGCGTAAGATGTGAAGGATTCTACGGTCCAATTAGTATTTTCACCCCATAATGGAGCGCCATCTAGTGGCTGTTAGCCAAAAAGTATCAAAGTGTCGCCTCTTGGGTTCATGCATAGACAGTAAAAGAAATGGACACAGCGACCCCATTGGAACTCAATTGAGACAAGTGAAGCCCATTTTTAGCGATTTTTAGCACTTCCGTTTCTGACGCGCAGACTCAAACTAAGCTTGATGACGTCAGCAACCTGTCTGACAGATGTAAATCTTCTAGTAGCTGTGCGTGCTAACTGCCATCGTTAATCTTGCAGAGACGGCGAGCTTGAGCGGGGAGTTCTTTGGCGTGAGTGAGCAGGAGTAAGTATTCTGATTAATTATTTTGTATAGTATTTTAAAATGTAACGCCAGTACGCCATATTAAGTTAATGCATACTATTGCCTGCGAGCTTCTCCTCCTGTCTGTACGGTAATTTCTCTACTGTGCGACAGAGAGTCGAGTGGTTATGACGCAATCGTTAGCCTATTTTTACAAAAACTGTTTCTACGGGGCCATAATGTAACATAGAATGTAATGGAGACCTTTATACATTGTCGTGTATCTTTAGAAATAAATAATGGACAAATGGAGTCTTTAAACGCCTCAGATGTAAAGTTATTCGCTGTCAAAGTGACGCCAAAATGAATGGGAGTCAATGGGATGCTAACGCAAGTGAAGTTCTGCTTCAAGATGGCGGCACGCGGCCGACTTCAACTTCCGGTCGACTTCCTTGGGCACTGGGGGTGTGTCTCAATCAGTTCCCTAGCTCCCGAGCTCGTGAATCAGTACATCGTGTACACGAATTCGGGCACTGATAAGGACAGTAAAAGATGCTGGTTCACTACACATTGGGACACTTATGACTCTATTTCCGGCGACGTGACAATGTCCTCATTGTACAACATCACTACTGGTATTTATGAACAACAACAGAGCTGATATTTTTCTGACATTACTTGTAATGTTATTTAAAGTACATTATGATTAATTATTTGCTTGTTACATATACGTGCAACATTTCAGCCGTGAATAAATTATAAATGTTAGCTAGATTATGTTCATTACCTGTCTAGCGATGTATGTTTATGCTAAAATATAATAAAATAACGGTTAGTATTTTTAAAAACATCTATCGCATATCGTTATGTGTAATGAGTTGGCTCACGTGATTCAAGTTTCGCGCTTCAGAACTTCCGTTAAGGGAGCATAGTGAGCATCGATGCTCCCTGGTTTTCACGGTGCATTGTGGGACTTTTCAGGGAGCGAACGTTTCAGTGCCCTGGAAGGATTCTGCGATTGAGACAGCCCTTAAAATGGCCGACTCCCTGGTCAGTGCCCTGACTACTGAACTAGGGAGCTGATTGAGACACAGGGCAAGTTCATGTCGTTCAAGCTCAAACCGGTGCGCAACGTTTTGCTACGGGTTTCCGGGTTGAACGACGTTTCCTGGAAACGGTGTGCAACGGGTTTGAGATTCTCTTGTTTGGTGGGTGTGTCGAAAATGTTAGCCCAATCAGCATCGACATGTATACCACGCGGTATTAAAGAAACAGTTCGTAAATGTATTTAACATCAAAATAAATTCATAAGAGCAAGAAAATTATATAACGAAAAACTTTTGATGTTGTGTTGTGTAAACATGTTATTTACAATTCTTTTGTGGATCCACACTTACCTTCTTGTGATGTAAATCCTATGTGTAAATGTCTCTATGATGAAAATACCGGACCCTGTCAGCGCGCGCAAGATTTGAATGGAACAGGAGCGGGAACGAACGGCTCGCAACGTCAGGCTAAAAAATAAACAGTTTGGAAAAAGAATAAAAAAATATACAACTTTGAAATTCTGATGTTATGTTCTGGCATATATGTTATTTAAAATAGTATTATGAATTCAAGCTTACCATTTACGTTTTCTCAGCCTCAGAAAATAACGGACGCTCTCTGCTGCTGCGCGCGCAAGAGAAGAGCTGCTGTGAGGCAGTGGGGGAGGGGAAAGAACAGACCGGAACAGACTCGAGAATCAAGACAGTAAACGATTCCAAAAAGATTCGATTCAGTGGCGTCAGGAATTGAGAGTCATTCAGCTCAAAATGCGAGTCCTGAAACGTCCGTGCGTGATATATTATGAGAACATAAATACTAATAACATTATATGGACGTTCTGAGTATGTTGTTCTAAGAACGTTTTCTATCAACATTATGAGAACGTTCATCAAGTACAAATAACGTCCTAAGGATGTTCCAAGAACATTGTTCCCAAAACGTTTTATGATAACATTATGAAAACATTCAGAACATACTAATAACATAAGGACGTTCTGAGAATGTTGTTCTTAGAACGTTTTCTATCAACATTATGCGAACGTTCAAGTACAAATAACGTCCTAAAGATGTTCCAAGAACGTTGTTCCCAGAACGTTTTATAATAACATTATGATAACATTCAGAAAATACTAATAACGTTATAAGGACGTTCTGAGAATGTTGTTCTAATAACGTTTTCTATCAACATTATGCGAACGTTCATCAAGTACAAATAACGTCCTAAGGATGTTCCAAGAACGTTGTTCCCAAAACGTTTTATGATAACATGATAACATTCAGAAAATACAATAACGTTATAAGGACGTTCTGAGAATGTTGTTCTAATAACGTTTCCAATCAACATTATGCGAACGTTCATCAAGTACAAATAACGTCCTAAAGATGTTCCAAGAACGTTGTTCCCAAAACGTTTTATGATAACATGATAACATTAAGAAAATACTAATAACGTTATAAGGACGTTCTGAGAATGTTGTTCTAATAACGTTTCCAATCAACATTATGCGAACGTTCATCAAGTACAAATAACGTCCTAAAGATGTTCCAAGAACGTTGTTCCCAGAACGTTTTCTATAAACGTTATAAGAACGTTCCAAAAACATTATTTTAATAACGTTTTGTACTAACATTCACACAACTTTTAAAGAACGTTAGTGAATGTTCTGGGAACGTTCCCTGTTAGCTGGGAGTATATTGTTTGCACGTTTATTTACATTAATGGCAAAATAACTTAAATAAAAAGAGCACAAGTATAGATCTGAAACTTCTTTAAATTCTGTCTAAATCATTTAGAAATTGTCTTCTGGTCCATTCCCTTAGGAAGGTGTGCTAGACACTGATTAATGTAACATAAAAATACTATACTTATATATTTTGCTATTGTATTGTGGAGTGATACTTTAATAAACTTTCAGACAAATCTTACAATAGGTCTATAGTTTTTGGCACACTTAGTCAAAAGTCGAAGGCAAGCGGCAACTATAGTTGCTGGTGGGCAAATTATATATCATGGCCAAATGGGGTATGCTGTGGATAGATTAATAAATCAAGGTTATTGGTCTTGTTTAGTGTTTCTTGCTTTCATAATATTCCACCTAAAACATACACTCTAAAAAATGCTGGGTTAAAAACAACCCAAGTTGGGTTCAAAATGAACAAACCCAGTGGTTGGGTTAAATGTTTGTCCAACCTGCTGAGCAGTTTTATTTAACTCAACTATTGTTTAAAAATGACTATATTTATTGGCTTAAAATGAACCCAAAATAAGTTGGAAATTAAAAATCCGACACATAATTACTAGAGTTGGTGAACATTTATCAGGTCAAAAGGTGAACATTTATTAATAAGCAATTTAATAAATGTTTATTGATTAATTATTGTTCATTACACTTACTAATAAATGTTCATTTATAAAACATTAAATAAAGGTTAATTTCCAACATACTTTGGGTTCATTTTAAGTGAGCAATACAGTCATTTTTAAATAATTGTTGAGTTAAATTAATCTGCCCAGCAGGTTGGGCAAACATTTAACCCAACTGCTGGGTTTGTCCATTTTCAACCCAACTTTTTGGGTTGTTTTTAAGAGTGTAACTTCACCCTTTAACTGACATCTCTATAAATAGAATAAAATGAATAAATCTGTCAAAAATTGGAGATGAGAGTGCAATTTTTTCCACAGCTCTGCTGTCCCACCCCCATTTCTCGTGTAAGTTTTTCTTAATTCTGTTTATTTTTTATTTATTTATTTTCATTGCCCTGCTGGGGCAACTTAATGGCTGCACTTTGTTCTGCACTATGTTCCACCACTTTAGAACAAATGGATTTGTTGTTTGTTGTTTTTTCATATTCAAGATATTATAAGAGAGATGCAGATTCTTTGTGTTCACATCAAATGTTCTTCGACTTTTAAACATAATAAATCTGTTTATGAATAAAGGTTGATCAGTTGAAAGCAGTTATTTTGAGTTAGATCCCAAATTTCCCCCTCTTATTTAAATTTTACATTGAGGGGATGCATACAACATATTTGCCTACTGGCAACTATAGTTGCCACACATTCAAATATGATTTTCAAGAAAGAAAAAAAAAAAAAAAAACTTGGGGAAAATAAATGCAGAACATGTTCACATAGGACACTATTAACACGACTATATGCATGAAACCATTCAGAAAAATTTGGGCACAAATGGGTTAATGTATTCATGCAATTACCCTAAAAGTTCTGTAGTCCTTTTATCAAATAATTAGGACTTCCTTCCTTAGGATTTCCTGTGGTTCTGCCTTAAAGTGGTGAAAGGGGTGAAGAATCGCTAGCAAGTACAGAGCAGCTGGTGAGGTGAGTACGGTTTTGTAAGTCAGTAATATCTGATCTGTAAAACTAGTACAATTAAAACTATATGAGCATATAACTTTACATATAAGTATCTGATTTGTATTAAATATGCTGAGTATTATATTTAATAAAATATAAATGTAATTGTTTAATAATACTGAATATTGTCTTATTTTTGTCATTTATAAGTCACTTTGGATAGAAGCATCTGCTAAATGAATAAATGTTTGACTAATAATACATGATATTTACAGGATAAACAGAGCACTTTGGACAACATCAACTCAAGCAAAATGTCTTTTGATGATTATTACAATTATTATGACAAGAACTCAAACAAAATGAATGAGTCTTTTGATGATTATTACAATTACAGCATCAACTCAAACAAAATGAACGAGTCTTATGATGATTATTACAACTACAGCATCAACACAAACAAACTGAACGAGTCTTATGATGATTATTACAATTACGTCAACAACTTAAACAAAATGAATGCTGATTATTACAATTTCAATGAATTTGATCTGAGCAAGACATACTCAGTGTCTCCAGAGGTGAGGAATTCTATGAGTGTGATTTCTCTGGTCGTCTACAGCCTGACGTTTCTCCTCGGAGTTCCTGGAAACATCTTTGTTGTGTATATTGCTGGAATGAAGATGAAGAAGACCGTTAATACAACATGGTTTCTCAATCTAGCGACAGCTGACCTCCTGTGTTGCCTTTCCGTACCGTTCAGTATGGCTGAGATCCTTCTTGACCATCACTGGCCGTATGGATCCGTCATGTGCAAGATTCTCCCCTCTGTTGTAGTTATTAACATGTTTGCCAGTGTTTTCACCTTGAACTTGATTAGTCTAGATAGGTTCACCCAGGTGATCACACCAGTTTGGGCTCAAAATCATCGCAATTTGTTCCTTGCACGGCTGTCCTGTGTAGTGGCCTGGGTTCTGGCTTTGGTGCTCAGCTTGCCCTTTATGATATTAAGACATACTTTCACTGATGAGGATTTCAACACCACACATTGCACGTTTCATGCTGATGAAGAAGACTCTACAACATCTGGATTGTTGAGTATCATCAGATTTGTGTTTGGCTTTTTGATACCTCTCATATGCATCACATCATGCTATGGAATCATCGCACGCAAGTTAGGCAGCAGTCATTTTCGCTCTGGCAGAGCGTTTCGCATCATGTTGGCTGTTATTGTGGCATTTTTTCTGTGCTGGCTGCCGTATCACATGGTGGACTTAATAAAATGGTACGGAGATAAATCAATTTTTTTAACAACTTCGGCAGTGGTCCATTGGCCATCTCTTTGGTGTATATCAACAGCTGCCTGAACCCCATTCTGTATGTTTTCATGGGGCAGGATTTTAAGAACAAAGTTAAACTTTCTCTAAGACGTGTTTTTGAAAGGGCTTTTTCTGAAGAGGGAACGCAGATGTCGCAATCCACCCAGCAAATGCACTCAGTGTAGTGAAGATATGAACTCAGAGTTTTATCTGTTTAGGTCATTTCTCTATACCAAATCTGTGCAATTTCTAACAAGACTCTTTTCACTTGCTTTGATATATATATATATATATATATATATATATATATATATATATATATATATATATATATATATATATATATATAGTATTATTCTCAGAATCATTTTCTTTAACAAAATACTCATGTAAAGTATCTTGACAAAAATATTTTGCCTTTGTTATTTCTCTTTAAATAAAAAAGAAACTTAAGACATGCAAAAAAGCACAAGTAGCTTTTTATAGCTCTTTTCAGTTGGAAGTGTTTTTTCATTTGTCAGGAACTTATAAAACTTATTCAGTGTATCGAAAACATCTGCAATGAAAAAATATGATAGCAAAGGAATATTGTTTTATGTTACAATTATGTTGCATCTTTTTATTATGTTTCATCTTTGCATCGTTGTTTTTTCTATATTTAAATGAAGTATTAATTCATTTAAATAAATAATAATTATTATTAAAGATTCAAACATTTTTAATTTGTACAAAAAGATTATACAGTGTTATATTTGGGCTGAATACTTTTGACTGGTTAATGGTGTCATTCTTTGGCCAAATATTAATGAGAATAAACTGTAGGCTATCATTGTCTCAGTCAAATGTTTTCATGTCGGCTATCATGTAGGCTATCAATCTACACTCTCTTTCTTCCCACATAGCCTAATAAAACCATTTAAACCCAAATCAATATTTAATGTCAGACTGTTTTTTAACTGTTTTTTAAGGTTTTAAGGTTTGCATGCCTAATGAATTATTGTGAATGTAAATGAAATGAAAGTGAAAATGGAAAATGTTATCTTGATGTTCTCTCTCTCTTTACATTTGCACATGACCTTTTATAAATAGTGTGGCTGTAATTATATTGAGCTTGACAAGACCAATGTAAGTCTTAACATAACAAAATACTGAAAACTTACACGTGTTTGACGTTCAAATCTCATATGATGTCAGAAAAAGCAAGCTTATTTTCAGAGGGAAATGTTACAACAGAGTTGAACAGAAAGCGAGCGACCATGACATTATGCATGTGCTCTTTCTCAGTAAAAGCAAAAAAAAAAAAAAACTACACAGTGAAAATATGATAATTATACTTACATTTTAATAAAAATAAAAATCGGTAAGAATGTATTATGTAACCCAATAAGCCTTATATGAAAGACAGACGCTGGAAGGAAAGATCACATTTAGTGTACCTGCATGTCCGCAACAGCATCTTTCTGACTCAAACACTACATCAGAAAACTATTTAGTTAAGTTAAAGAAATAGGCTGACTTTTATACAGATATAAATCTCAGAAAAAAGGTAAAAGCTGTCACTGGGGTGGTACCCTTTCAAAAGCTATACCTTTGTACCTAAAGAGTGCATATATTAGTACATCAAAGGTACATAAGAAAAGTGTAAATATTAGAACCTTTTTAAAGGGAACCGTTCCAGTGCAGCTTTTGTATAATGAATGTAAAATGCTTTAGAGAAGTGCTTTTAGTTTTCATGCTGATGTCTAAACTCTTAAAATCCCTTGAACCCTCTGAGCTCTTCTTATTTGTTCCTCTCTCATGGTCTCGATCACGTGTTGGTTCCGGAATTGAAGCCTCTGGACCCACTCTTCACGTAACCTGAAGGAAAACATTGAGTCTTTATGATAAAAGCTCTTTACTGCTGTATTCTCATGCATGCAGACTTTACATTGGCATTAGTTACACGCTACAAATGCTACCAAAGTTGGGTTTAAAATGGACAAACCCAGTGGTTGAGTTGTTTTAACCCAGCAATTGGGTTAAATGTTTGCCCAACCTGCTGGGTAGTTTTATTGAACTCAGCTATTGTTTACTGTATTGCTTACTTAAAATGAACCAAAGTATGTTGGAAATGAACATGTATTAATATGTTTATAATAAATGAACATTTATTAATATGTTTAATGAATAATAATTAAACAATAAGTATTTATGAAATTGCTTATTAATTAATGTTCACCTTTTGATTATTATTGTTTCCTTTAGTAATTATGTCTGTTTTTTAGTTTCTAACCTGTTTCGGGTTCAATTTAAGCCAGTCATAGTCATTTTTAAACAATAGTTGAGTTAAATAAAACTAACCAGCAGATTGGTCAAACATTTAACCCAGCTGCTGGGTTTGTCCATTTTCAGCCCAACTTTGGTTGTTTTTAACCCAGCATTTTTTAGAGTGTTTTAATTAGCATTTTCCTTTCTGGTCTTTGAGGTAGAGTTGTTGTGTAACTAATTTTTTATAAAATGTTTTACACTGCTGTAAATTATGACTTTTAACACAGCAAACTACAGGTTAAAAGTAGCTTCTCTAGGTATTTGATCAGAGTTTGGGGCCTGTATTAATAAACCCTTGGCTTTGAAGCCTGTTGCGGTTCATCTGTTCCAACAATCTATATATTCATTACACACTCAGAAAGCCGCACTCGTCTCTACAGCCGTCTCTACTGCAGCACGCTAACATTGATTTGAACGAGGTCCAAAGCCTGGAGATTTGTACCCATGTTCTGTGCTAATCCACCCTGACCTTCCTGAAGTGACAGTGAGGAAACACTAGAGGGCAGCAAAAACAAGCAACAGAAGCCTGTCTGGAATGACCCAAGAACCATTAGATGCTTTTCATTTCCAAAAGCAAGACACTGTTTATGGATCCTAAACTAGGTCAGAAAAAACAATTATGAGTTTCTTCTGTTTTCTCCCATAAGGTCCATTCCTGCAAGTTTGATTTTGTGACTTGTGGTAATTTATCAAAATTATCTTTTCATTTCAGATTATTCGACCTAATCTTTCTTGACAATTACTACTATGCAAACACACCTCCTGTTATTGACATCAAGTAAAGGGCTTCCTTGTGACAGGGACTCGAGTGAATCACATTCAAAACAGCCACTAGCAAGTGAGAATGCAGCTGTGGCCCACCTGGGTTCAGAAACAAATCTGAATTTACTCAGGAGTAAATTGTCATGTTTGTCACACCTGGTGCGATGGTGCGATTGCTCGGTTAGTGCGGTTCATTTAGAACATGTGAACGCTGCAATCCGAACCCTGGTGCGCACCAAACAAGCGGACCGAGACCGCTGAAAAGATGGGTCTCGGTCCGCTTCCAAACGAACTCTGGTGCGGTTTGAATGATATATGAACGCAACACGGACCAAAGACATGTAAACGAACCAAAAACAGGAAGACGAGACCCTAAAAGGGACAGAATCCTCACGCATGTCGGTTTTTCTCGTCATAGTCGCGAGTTTGCCCATGACAGGCATCAGACGCGAGTCTCACGCAGCAGATCGTTTGTTTGTGACGGAGGGATTCCCGCCGTTGTTTTAACTACTTTACACATTTTATAAGCTCTTCACGAGTTCCCAGCTGGCCAAAATACCATCATATGCAGGCTACACAGATACAACTAGCGCATTTACCTCAGCACACAGCATTGTTTTGGATGTTCGGTAAGTTCCGTCTCAAAATAGGCAATACGTCATAAAATCCGACCAATGTATCCCTATGCCTTAAGGTTCGGTATCTTTTGGTTCGGTGAAAAAATTGTCAATCTGAACGGACTAAATGTTTTTTTTTTTTTTTTTTTTTGGTCCGGACCAAATGAATCAAACGAACCGAACTAAAAGTGTGAACGCACCCTAAATTCCTTCCCGATTCACTTGTAGTCAGCTCTTAGGAATGCATTACTCACAAACAATCATGCTGATTATTAGCCATCGTTTTGTAAATGGATTCCACATTATGATCATATTGCCTTAACTACTATGAGTTAAACTAGTTCAACAAGACAATATAATTAATTTGGGGGGATGTCTGGTGCTTACAGCCTTTTCTACAGCAAATAATGGCTGTTCATAATGTTACTTTTGCTGTACAACAAGTTGTTGATTTCCACAGCTTATCTGTGCTTCTCTTTGGTTTGTTACCACTCTTTAAAAGTGGAAACCAAGAACGTGAAAGACTGTATTATCATCAAATGTTTTCTCAGAACTCCTTTAGTTTGTGCCACAAGAACAACATTCTAGATAGAATAATGAAAATGAAATTGTCTATTAAAAAAAGAAATGTAGGCTATTCATGCAATCACCCCAAGAGTTCTTCTGTAGTCCTTTCATCAAATCATTAGGACTTCCTTCCATTTCCTTTGGTTCTGCCTTAAAGTGGTGAAAAGGGTGAAGAATCGCTAGCAAGTACAGAGCAGCTGGTGAGTACGGTTTTGTAAGGCAATAATATCTGATCTGTTAAACTCTAATCTATATGAGCATATAAGTTTACATATAAGTATATGATTTGTATTAAATATATTGAGTACTATATTTAATAAAATATAAACTTTATTGTTTAATAATACTGAAATATTGTCTTATTTTCCTAATTTATAAGTCACTTTGGATAGAAGCATCTGCTTAATGAATAAATGTTTGACTAAAAATACATGATATTTACAGGATAAACAGAGCACTTTGGACAGCATCAACTCAAGCAAAATGAATGAGTCTTATTACAATAAAGACATGAACTCAAGTGGATTTGATTTCAGCGAGACATACTCAGTGTCTCCAGAAGTGAGGAATTCTATGAGGGTGATTTCTCTGGTCGTCTACAGCCTGACGTTTCTCCTCGGAGTTCCTGGAAACATCTTTGTTGTGTATATTGCTGGAATGAAGATGAAGAGGACCGTTAATACAACATGGTTTCTCAATCTAGCGACAGCTGACCTCCTGTGCTGCCTTTCTATACCGTTCAGTATGGTGCAGATCCTTCTTGACCATCACTGGCCGTATGGATCCGTCATGTGCAAGATTCTCCCCACTGTTATAGTTAGTAACATGTTTGCCAGTGTTTTCACCTTGAACTTGATTAGTCTAGATAGGTTCACCCAGATGATCACACCGGTTTGGGCTCAAAATCATCGCAACTTGTTCCTTGCACGGCTGTCCTGTGTAGTGGCCTGGGTTCTGGCTTTGGTGCTCAGCTTGCCCTTTATGATATTAGGACATACTTTCACCTCTGAGTATTCAAACACCACACATTGCACGATTGTTGCTGATGAAGAAGATGAGTCTATATCTGGATTGTTGATTATCATCAGATTTTTGTTTGGCTTTTTGATACCTCTCATATGCATCACATCATGCTATGGAATCATCGCACACAAGTTAGGCAGCAGTCATTTTCACTCTGGCCGAGCGTTTCGCATCATGTTGGCTGTTATTGTGGCATTTTTTCTGTGCTGGCTGCCGTATCACATAGTGTACTTAATAATATGGTACGGAGATGAATCAAGTTCCTTAACGGCTTTCGCAGTGGGTCCATTGGCCATCTCTTTAGCGTATTTCAACAGCTGCCTGAACCCCATTCTGTATGTTTTCATGGGGCAGGATTTTAAGAACAGAGTTAAACTTTCTCTAAGACGTGTTTTTGAAAGGGCTTTCTCTGAGGAAGGAACGCAAATGTCACGATCCACCCAGTCACAGCAAATGCACTCAATGCAGTGAAGATATGAACTCAGAGTTTTAGGTCATTTTTCAATACCAAATCTATGCAATTTCAAATTCAAACAAGACTCTTTTCACTTGCTTTGATATTTTGCATCCAATGCAATGACATACAGACATTTTTGAGTGCGACTAAACATGTCCAAATACTTTTTGGTGTCTTTTTTTAGATTTTAGTATTCTCAGAATCATTTTCTTGACTGAAATACTCTTGTAAAGTATCTTGACAAATATTTTGCCTGTTATTTCTCATAAAAAATGAAACTTAAGATATGCAAAAGAGCACAAGTAGCTTCTTATAGCTCTTTTCAGTAGGAAGTGTCCACTCTGGGTTTTTTTTTTCTTTTGTCAGGAAGTTATGAAACTCTTATTTACTGCATCTAAAACATCTGCAATGAAACAGATAAGATAGAGAAGGAATATTGCTTTGTTACAGTGAGTTTTTGCCATTCTTAGCAATGCTCAGTTTTTGTTGCATTGTTTTATCTTTATTTATATGAATTAACAGGGTTTTTGTTGAACAGGTTTATGTTTGCATGCTGAAAGTTCAAAAGTCGCTTGCGATTGCAATACTGAAGCTATTATTAGACAGATGCAGTGTTTAAGGAAGTTAATGGCATGTCTGCTGATCAGATGTTAACTTCATGTTAAATGATACAGCTGCACACTTGTCATGATTAAAAATGTACATGAATATTCTGTCATAAATGAAATGTTCTAGTGTCTGCATATACATATGCTATACCATTGATGTAACATTGGTCAAGATTACTTTTTATCACATTGTCTTCAATCATTTTAGTTTTGCTAATGTTAAGCCACATATCACATAATTGCATTGTAATCTCGAAAATATATTATACAGTGTGTTAAGATAAAATTACTGTTTTATTAATAAACATTCAAACTGATTTTTAATTTGGACAAAAAATATTATACAGTGTTATATTTGGGCTGTATGGAATACTTTTGACTGCTTAATGGTGTCATTCTTTGGACAAATATTAATGAGACTAAACGGTAGGCTATCATTGTCTCAGTCAAATGTTTTCATGTCTAGTTTCATGTAAGCTATCAATCTACATTCTCTTTCTTCCCACATAGCCTAATAAAACCATTATAAAACCAAATAGCTTGTAATGGGGTCCTGATCATCCCGTTGGAATTTACTTTGTGAAGATGACTGATTGACTGTACCTTGTCCTAAATTGTGCAATAATACTTTTACTTCAATGCCTGATAGTTTCCTCTACAATGCAGGGCAGCAGAAATTGCTTTCACTTCAAATAACATAAGGTTAATTTTGAGAGTAAATGATAAATAGAATGGAGATTAAATATGAAACAATTCTTTTCTTTATACGTTACTTTTTTTCTAATTCTCCATCTTAAATCCATTTGGATTATTACATGCTGCGCTAGCAGTTTTACGTAGTCGACATACAATCATTTTTTCTTCTTCTTTTCTTCCAATTTAAACGTTAACCCCTAGCTCTTAGGTTACTTAATTTAATGTTATTATTACTAAGTCATTTATATATTTTTTCGTCAAGCATAACATAGGTAACAATTACCTCACCTCAAATAATCGCGTCATTCCCTGTTTTTATCGTGGCCGCGCGCGCTGTTGTCATGCGCAGGGCGTCAACCTAAAGACAGAAGGGCGCGAATTTCTGAGGTGAGGCACTTCTGCCGCATTCCAGGCAACCCGTAACCCGTGTTTTTCCAACCTTCTACCCGTGAAAATGCACTGGAACAGCAGTCAAAGCCGTGACTTCCCACCCGTGAACTCGTACTAGATTGATGTACTCCCAGTTACGGGTTCTGACGTCAAATAGCCCGCGAAACAACAATGGCAGCCCCTACGGATGCTGTGTTTATGCAAGTGCACGGTAAAATAAAAGGTAACAGCTTCTCTTGCCTTATGCACCGTTTTCCTCCTCTGTTTCCCTCAAATAAGCAAGGAGTAAGCACCTTTGGCGATAGAAATAATTGTTAATGAGCATAAGCCCTACGGTACGCCATGTTGGTTTGTTTACACTTTGATGCAGTTTTGCGTGACTTTGCTGGAACGCTACAAAGTCGTGAGTCGTAATTTTAAGTCATGACTTAGCTCAAAAACCTGCCTGGAACGCAGCATTATGCTAAAACTCTTGATAGACTTTTGACACCCCTTACGAAAATTAACCATGATTTTTTGGTGTATTGACCACTGTATAACCACAACAAAACCATATAGGCTACTATGTTTTTTGTAGCAAAACCACTATTATTCGTGGTTACCATGAAATAACTACAAGACACGTGGTTATTTATCGTAAGGGGCCGTGTTGAAATTACAGGTAAATGCTCAAAAGTCAGGGGAAACAGTTCTTATGTTGATTAACTAACTTTATTATGAGACTGGACATCCGCTAAGTGTAAATAAATAAAAACCCTCATGC
The DNA here is from genome assembly GCF_018812025.1 of Megalobrama amblycephala. NCBI lineage: Eukaryota > Metazoa > Chordata > Actinopteri > Cypriniformes > Xenocyprididae > Megalobrama > Megalobrama amblycephala. Next base: position 58,560,772 of record NC_063045.1, read on the forward strand.
ATGCGATTTTTTTTTTTTTTTTTTTTTTTTTTGTGAATTTCACCAAATGGTAAGTCGTTTTCGTCACTGCTTTCGGTACTAGACTTTTAGAGAACAAAAGCTAAAATAATCGAGTTAAAATACCCAGATAATAATCGAAATAAAAATACCCAGCTGGTTGGGTCAAACATAATGATTTTTCATAAAAATGTTGGCACTGCTGTAAATTACGACTTTTAACACAGCAAACTGGTTCAAAGTAGCTTCTCCAGGTATTTGATCTGAGTTTGGCTGTATTAATAAACCCTTGGCTTTGAAGCCAGTTGCGGTTCATCTGTACCAACAATCTATATATTCATTACACACTCAGAAAGCCGCACTCATCTCTACAGCTGTCTCTACCGCAGCACGCTCACATTTAGGGATGGGCGGATCGATCCTAAAGTATCGATACTTTCGATACTGGCTTTGTATCAAAAAGATCGATTCTCAAATAGAAGTATCGATCCTATCTTTTTTTTTTTGTGATTATGGTATATTTAATAATAATACGGCGTATATTATTGCAATATTTACTTAAATATAGCCTGGATGCCAGCCGAACTTAGCCCCGCCCACAACATTTTGAGGTCGGGGAGTTCGGTCTGGACTCGATCTGTAGAGGAGTAATTATGCCCGAACAGAAACTGTTCGGACCAATCACATTGTCAGGGCGATGATTGACAGATTATCACCAGAAACGTAATCAGCCACGTCATCAAAGAGCGCTTGGGGAGTTTGATTGACAAGCGATCTAACCAATCAGAACGCCGCATCCAACATTTTGTCCGACAAAGCAGTCAGGAGTTAGAAGATTAACCTCGGTGGAGTTAAACTTGAAAAATTGTGCATATTGACGTCTTTCCGCGTTTGAAACAACATTCATTCTCATGTTCATTCATGTATATTTGATGCTATAAATGGACTAGTAGGAAGAGATGATCGGTTCACAAGCCTCTTGAGCTGAGGCGCTACAGCAATCTGTCACGATCATGGTCACAACCCATTAAAGAGCCACAAAACGGTTTTTATTGTTTGAATTTTTTTAATAACTACACAGTTTGAAAGCTGGGACTTTGTTTAATATCATAAGTAACCTGCTCTGTCTGTCTGTCGATGTGTTGTCAGTTTCCTCTTTGCTCCGCGATGTATTTTCCACTCTGTGTGGCGTGAAAGCGCCACGGCTTGTCGGACAAAGCAACAGTGACTAAGGGGGGCGGGTCTTTGCGAAAGGTCAATTAGTTTACAACAATGATGGCTGTTGAAGAACTGAGATGTGTAGATTCCGCCATCGCGTCCGTTATAGAAGATATAGACAGCGCATTAATTTTAAAAAAGGAACAGAGGACTGCGATCAAGGCATTTGTCGATGGGAAAGATGTCTTTGCCGTCCTTCCTACGGGATTCGGCAAAAGTTTGATTTATCAGCTGGCCCCGATGGCCGCTAAGAAGAGTTCTGTTGACAACTATGCGTCGCTCAACATACGTCACTTACTCTGTAGCTCTGATTGGTTGTAGGTCTATCCAATTGAGGTCTTTCCTGGATCGGTTGAAATACGCCCCCATAATCAAAGCCCAATGGAGCAGTATCAGACTCATATTCGAACTAGAATTGAGTATGACCACGTCAGGCTAACTTAAATAGGAACGGCAATGGGAACTACATCTTCTTCCGCTGTATCTCCGCTTGTCGAGACAATATTCGCTCACGCTCACTCTGTCAAAGACAAGCAAGCACGCACAGCGCAGGATTTTAAACGGAGTCGAGTGCGTGGCTGCAGTCATGACTGGAAGAAAAAGAAGTTTAATCTGGAGTTATTACACTCCAGTTAAGAATGACGAAGCTTCGTGTGACGTTTGTCAAAAAACAATACGGCACACTTTTTTCAAAAGCAAGAGATTTTGATCAGTCAAAGAAAAACAGGCTGAAGAGGAGAATGTCAACATTCACTTTGTTTCATCTCAAAAGCATATAAAGGGAAGAAATGTAGAAACATTATGTGACAATTATTGAGAAAAGGTTTGTGAGACACATTTACATTTTTGTTATATTTTTTATATTTTGTTGTTAGCCTACAGTGATATCTTTGTTCATTTAATTAATAATGTTCAGTATTTTTTAATAAAAAAAAAGAAAAAAGAATAATGTCCATTGCAGTTTATTTAATATTAATAATGATGGCTATCAAAAAACAATATAAAAATATTTCATTGGAGTATGGGTATCGGTATCGATATCGACGATACTTGCCTTGAAAGTACTTGGTATCGGATCGGAAAGAAAAAAATGGTATCGCCCATCCCTACTCACATTGATTTGAACAAGGTCCAAAGCCTGGAGATTTGTACCCATGTTCTGTGCTAATTCACCCTGACCTTCCTGAAGTGACAGTGAGGAAACACTAGAGGGCAGCAAAAACAAGCAACAGAAGCCTGTCTGGAATTCACATGTTCCTTCCTGATTCACATGTAGTCAGAATGTATTACTCATGAATAGTCATGCTGATTATAATCAGCTATTGTTTTGTAAATGGATTCCACATTATGATCCTATTGCCTTATATAGTGTGAGTTTAATTATATTGTCTTGTTGAACTAGTTTATGTTCATTTGGGGGGATGTCTGGTGGTTACAGCCTTTTCTGCAGCAAATAATGGCTGGTCATAATGTTACTTTTACAGTATAACAAGTTGTTGATATCCACAGCTGTAACTTCTCTGTGCTTCTCTGTGGTTTTGTTACCACTCTTTAAAAGAGGAAACCAAGAACGTGAAAGATTGGGTTTTCTCAGAACTCCTTTAGTTTGTCCCAGAAGAACAACATTAGATAGAATAGTGAAAATGAAATTGTTTAAAAAAGAAATGTATTCATGCAATCACCCCAAGAGTTCTGTAGTCCTTTCATCCAATCATTAAATTTTCAGACTATAAATGCAAAAATGAAAAATTGAAACCAGGCGTTCATTTTTGTGGTTTTTCGTGTACTTCTTTAATAGTTACTTTTGCTAAATTTTGACTTTGGAAACAATCATTTGAATAAATGAAATCTAACCAATTTTCTATTTTTCCATTTTTTGTCTTGTAATTTGTGCCGTGGGCTGTACCATTAGCAGGGGGGTGTGGCCGCGGACTACTATCATCTCATTAATGTAACTGCTTTATTTACTGCATGCATGTCGAGGAGTTTAAAAGACTGAGCACAGAGGATGACCTTTTCCACCCAAAGTGCATTATTTTTATTATTAATATAATAACTGTGCTAAATATAAGGCAGTCTCGGACTGGCCATCACGAGCAGCCAGGACAAGTGAAATTCCGGTGGCTTGGCTGTTTTGGCACATTGTCCATCTTGTTTGTATTTACTTATTTGTTATTACTTTATTTTACTATAATATACATTATACCCTTGGTCAGGGGGTGCATTTTACTTGGTAGGCTACAGTACAACCACGAGATCCCGTTCATTTTCAGAGGGATAGGCAGCAGACGGAGGGCAGCTCAAGCAGCAGCGCTTGCCAAGATCCTTCACGTCAATATGAAAGATAAAAATACTACCAAGTGAAAATATACAGAAAATTGAGCATAATCTAGTTAAGTTTTTAATTTTGTTAAGTTTTTATCTCTTGTTTGTAATACAATGTTCTTTAGCGGGCATTATTCGTTACTACGGCAACCAACTTCCGCACTTCACACGCTTCTCGTTACCTTAAAATACCCTTAAATCGAGCAGGAAGCCTATTAACTCTGTTCATTACAGTTGTGGCAGTTCGCCGAAGATGAGGCAAATCTGATATATCTATATGCTGCAAGTCAAGAGCACTATGATTTATTTATTTTCAATTATTAATTTCAATATATAAATACAAATACTTTGATTAGGCACATTGCCCATCTTGTTTGTAGTTATTTATTGACTCGTTATTACTTTATTGCCTGTGGTGTACCCAAATGAACGGGGATCTCGTGGTTGTACTGTAGCCTACCAAGTAAAATGCACCCCCTGACCAAGGGTATAATGTATATTAATAGCATAAAGTAATAACGAATGCAAACAAGCTGGACCAAATCAGCCAAGCCACCGGGATTTCACTTTTCCCGGCTGCTTGCGATGGCCGGTCCGAGACTGCCTTATATTTAGCACAGTTATTATATTAATAATAAAAATGATGCACTTTGGGTGGAAAAGGTCATCCTCTGTGTTCAGTCTTTTAAACTCCTCAACATGCATGCAGTAAATAAAGCAGTTACATTAATGAGATGATAGTAGTCCGCGGCCACACCCCCCTGCTAATGGTACAGCCCACGGCACAAATTACAAGACAAAAAATGGAAAAATAGAAAATCGGTTAGATTTCATTTATTTAAATGATTGTTTCCAAAGTCATAATTTAGCAAAAGTATCTATTAAAGAAGTACACGAAAAACAAGAAAAATGAACGTCTGCTTTCAATTTTTCATTTTTGCATTTGCATTGTATGGTCTGAAAACTGAATTGTGACATGTTACACGGAGCCATTTCCTGTGGTTCTGCCTTAAAGTGGTGAAAAGGGTGAAGAATCGCTAACATGTACAGAGCATCTGGTGAGGTGAGTACGGTTTTGTAAGTCAATATTGTCTTATTTTCCTCATTTATAAGTCACTTTGGATAGAAGCATCTGCTTAATGAATAAATGTTTGACTAATAATACATGATATTTACAGGATAAACAGAGCACTTTGGACAACATCAACTCAAGCAAAATGAATGAGTCTTATTACAGTAACAACATGAACGCAAGTGGATTTGATTTCAACAAGACATACTCAGTGTCTCCAGAGGTGAGGAAGTCTATGAGGGTGATTTCTCTGGTCGTCTACAGCCTGACGTTTCTCCTCGGAGTTCCTGGAAACATCTTTGTTGTGTATATTGCTGGAGCGAAGATTAAGAGGACCGTTAATACAACATGGTTTCTCAATCTAGCAACAGCTGACCTCCTGTGCTGCCTTTCTATACCGTTCAGTATGGCTGAGATCCTTCTTGGCCGTCACTGGCCGTATGGATCCGTCATGTGCAAGATTCTCCCCTTTGTTAAAGCTGTTAACATGTTTGCCAGTGTTTTCACCTTGAACTTGATTAGTCTAGATAGGTTCACCCAGGTGATCACACCGGTTTGGGCTCAAAATCATCGCAACTTGTTCCTTGCACGGCTGTCCTGTGTAGTGGCCTGGGTTCTGGCTTTGGTGCTCAGCTTGCCCTTTATGATATTAAGACAAACTTTCACTAAGTATTCGGACACCACATATTGCGTCTATTATAAATATGACTCCACAACACTTGGATTGTTGCGTATCATCAGATTTGTGTTTGGCTTTTTGATACCTCTCATATGCATCACATCATGCTATGGAATCATCGCACGCAAGTTAGGCAGGAGTCATTTTCACTCTGGCCGAGCGTTTCGCATCATGTTGGCTGTTATTGTGGCACTTATTTTGTGCTGGTTGCCGTATCACATGGTGTCCTTAATAAAATGGTATGGAGAGAAATCAAGTGTCCTAGCGGCTTCGGCAGTGGGTCCATTGGCCATCTCTTTAGCGTATTTCAACAGCTGCTTGAACCCCATTCTGTATGTTTTCATGGGGCAGGATTTTAAGAACAAAGTTAAACTTTCTCTAAGACGTGTTTTTGAAAGGGCTTTCTCTGAGGAAGGAACGCAAATGCCACGATCCACCCAGTCACAGCAAATGCACCCGGTGTAGTGAAGATATGAACTAAGAGTTTTATCTGTTTATGTCATTTTTCAATACCAAATCTTATAAGACTCTTTTCACTTGCTTTTCACTTGCTTTGATATATTTATATGTATTTTTTCAGAATAATTTTCTTTACCAAAATACTCTTGTAAAGTATCTTGACAAAAATATTTTGCCTTTATTTCTCTTAAAAAAATTAAACTTAAGATATGCAAAAGAGCACAAGTAGCTTATTCTATCTTTTTTTTCAGAAGAAGTGTCTACTGTTTTTTTTTCTTTTGTCAAGAAGTTATGAAACTCTTATTCAGTGCATCTAAAACATCTGCAATTAAAAAAAATGATGTTTTATGTTTCAATGAGTTTTTGCCATTCTTAGCAATGCTCAGTTTTTGTTGCATCGTTTTGTCTTTATTTATATGAATTATTAATTCATATAAATAAATAATTATTATTAAACATTCAAACAGATTTTTAATTTGGATAAAAAGATTATACAGTGTTATATTTGGGCTGTATAGAATACTTTTGACTGGTTAATGGTGTCATTCTTTGGCCAAATATTAATGAGACTAAACGGTAGGCTATCATTGTCTCAGTCAAATGTTTTCATGTCTAGTTTCATGTAAGCTATCAATCGACACTCTCTTTCTTCCCACATAGCCTAATAAAACCATTATAAACCAAATAGCTTGTATTGGGGTCCTGATCATCCCGTTGGAATTTACTTTGTGAAGATGACTGATTGACTGTACCTTGTCCTGATTTGTGCAAATAATACTTTTACTTCAATGCCTGATAGTTTCCTCTACAAATGCAGGGCAGAAATTGCTTTCACTTCAAATAACATAAGGTTAATTTTGAGAGTAAATGATAAATAGGATGGAGATTAAATATGAAACACAACTACTTGCGCGCAGGGCGTCAAGCTAAAAGCAGGGAAGGGCGCGAATTTCTGAGGCGAAGCACTTATACTAAAACTCTTGAAAAACTTTTGACACTCCTTACGAAAATTAACCATGATTTTTGGCGTATTGACCACTATATAACCACAACAAAATCATATACTATGGTTTTTGTCCATTATGCGTGGATAGTTACCATGAAATAACTACAGGAACCATGGTTATTTTTTGTTGAAATTACTAGTAAATGCTCAAAAGTGGAGGGAAACGTGTCTTATGTTGATTAACTAACTTTATTATGAGACTGGACATCCGCTACTATCACCATAAATAAATAAAAACCCTCATGTATTATGCGATTTTTGTGAATTTCACCAAACGGTAAGTCGTTTTCGTCACTGCTTTCGGTACTAGACTTTAGAGAACAAAAGCTAAAATAAGTGATCACTTTTAAGATACATTTTTGTTGACTGTTTCTCAGAAGAAGCAACTGATCTCGGTGATAACTGCCGTAAACACGTTCCTCTTTTTATGTCACCGCACTCATAAGTAAAAGACCAGTTGATTTCAATATGAGCTCATAAATGCATGATATTTAAGCTATAAAGCAGGGGTGGTTAACGTTTATCCTGGAGGGCCATTGTCCTGCAGAGTTTAGCTCCAACCCTAATTAAACACACCGGAAGCTAATCAAGGTCTCCAGGATTACTAAAGTTACAGGCAGGTGAGTGTTTTTTTCAGAGTTGGAGCTAAACTCTGCAGGACAATGGCCCTCCAGGATCAACATTCGCCACACCTGTATTAAGGGAACACCAGTGTTCCCTGGTTTTCACTTAACATTGTGAAACTTTTTAGGCAGTGAACATTTCAGTCCACTGGAAAGATTTTGCCACTGAGACAATGGCCGAGTCCCTGATCAGTGCTCTGAGTAATGAACTAGGGAGCTGATTGAGACATTCCCTTAGTCAGCTGGATGTGTTTCTCTGTCACTCAAGACATTTCATCCCTCACACAAGTAGCTTTCTCACCATGTCATCTCTTTACCCACAGTGACATCACAGGAATTTTTATTTGTTTTGAAAATGGCAGAAGAGATTTAGATAAAAATATTTAAAAATAATTATGTTTGAAAATCTCCTAGTGACTACTGAACTCAAACTACCAACAATGTCGATCTATTTTGCATAATGAACCTGAAATTCAAAATGAATTTATTTCACAATCCACAATATCAGCTCAAAATGAATTGATATCTTCAATTGACACATATATCCAACTTTACTGCTTACATATACACTCACCTAAAGGATTATTAGGAACACCTGTTCAATTTCTTATTAATGCAATTATCTAATCAACCAATCACATGGCAGTTGCTTCAATGCATTTAGGGGTGTGGTCCTGGTCAAGACAATCTCCTGAACTCCAAACTGAATGTCAGAATGGGAAAGAAAGGTGATTTAAGCAATTTTGAGTGTGGCATGGTTGTTGGTGCCAGACGGGCCGGTCTGAGTATTTCACAATCTGCTCAGTTACTGGGATTTTCACGCACAACCATTTCTAGGGTTTACAAAGAATGGTGTGAAAAGGGAAAAACGTCCAGTATGCGGCAGTCCTGTGGGCGAAAATGCCTTGTTGATGCTAGAGGTCAGAGGAGAATGGGCCGACTGATTCAAGCTGATAGAAGAGCAACTTTGAGTGAAATAACCACTCGTTACAACCGAGGTATGCAGCAAAGCATTTGTGAAGCCACAACACGCACAACCTTTTTTTTTTTTGTAGTTCAGTGTTTATTATTTTTGAGAAAACATACAGAACTTTTTTGCAATATTATAAAGAAAACTTATTAAACCCCTATTACCCCTATACCCTCCCCCCTTCCCCTCACCCATCCCATTGCACTCAGGACTTGGATGAATAAACCTAATACAAGATAACAACAAAAGCAGTAGCTGCAAATTAAGTATCTAACAATTCTTTGACTGTAGATATCCAATTCTTCCAGCTAGACAAAGTTACAGTTTTAGCATGATTTGTCCGTGCAGATGACAGTTCCAGATATAGTATCTCCAGTAAAGAATGCATCCAATGCTTAGAGGAAAGGTCATGAGGTGGTTTCCAACGTTGAACAAGTAGTTTTTTTTTGCAACAGTCATGGCAGCCAGCCAAAATTTCCGTACTTTCTCACTTTGTACAACACGTCAACCACCATATCCCAAAATTTTTGCACATCAGGACAGTCCCAAAGCATATGCATCAAAGTATCCAGGCAACCAGGTCCACAAAAATTACAATACGGGTGGGGTGATAGGCCCATGACATGCCGTATACGTGTAGTTAAATATGCCCTGTGAATAACCTTAAAATGAATGAATTGGTGATTAGGGTTTGTGGATGCATGGAAAGTATTATCCCACACTGTATCCCATTCGATGATTCTATTAGAAATGTTCAGATCCGATAACCAAGCTCTAGCTTTAGGGACCTTATCTGTGTTAAGATTTAAAAAGCAAAAATAAAAATATGAAACAATTCCTGTGCTTGGTGCATTCCAAATCCAGTTCACCACTGGGTGGGTTTGAAGGTTTTTACCCCATGGTACCTTATGGGCTTTTAACACGGCACGCAATTTAAAATATAGAAATAAAGTGTTAAGTGAAATGTTAAATCTTTCAATTAAGACTCCTAGACTCCATGAAGACTGTGAACTAGGATCAAACCATTTTGTAACTGAGAGCAGGATAAAGGACCAATGATACAATTTAAAATTAGGGCAGCCCAATCCACCTTTTGTCTTACTTCTTTGAAGTGTAGGCCACTTGATGCGGGGACGTTTTCCATTCCAAATATATTTTATCAATAAAGAATCTAGCTTTTTCCAATAGTTTACTGGTGGGGGGAGAGGAAGCATAGAGCTAATAAAATTAATACGGGGTAGAATATTCATTTTGATTGTTGATATTCGGGCAGATGGTGATGAAGGCAGACACATCCATCTTTGAATATCAGACTCAACCTTTCCAAAAATTGACATGTAATTAACTTTTGAAATGAGGGGTAAAGTGGGTCTCAGCTCAATCCCTAAATATTTGACTTGTGTTGATATTTGAATATTATTTGGAATAGAAAAATTAAAACCATTCGAGTTGAGAGGCATCAAAATTGTTTTCGAGTGATTAACTTTAAATCCAGATAGTGCGCCAAATTCATCTATGATTTGGAGAGCAATAGGAAGTGAGTGTTGTATATCAGATAGAAATAATAAAGTATCATCTGCATATAGAAAAATAGAATGGATTGATGAGCCTAACCAAATTGGGGTAATACGTTTACACTGTCTAACGAACTGCGCCAGCGGTTCTATTGATAAGTTGAACATGAGGGGGGAAAGCGGACAACCCTGTCTCGTGCCTCTACAGATATTAAAAGTGTCCGAGATGAGTCCACCAGTAGATACTCTGGCCATAGGGTTATTGTATAGTGTTTTTATCATACTAATAAACTGGTCACCAAAATTGAACTTTTATAATGTATACCATAAATAGCTCCATTCCAACCGATCAAAGGCCTTTTCGGCATCAATAAATAGCAGGCCACTGGGTGATTCTAATTTCCCGGATTCGGCAATGATGTGTAGTACTCGACGAACGTTATCTGAAGCCATACGACCCGTAATAAATCCTGATTGATCTGGGTCAATTAATTTATGTATTACTGACTGTAGACGTTTGGCAACAAGTTTAGCATAGATTTTAACGTCGTCGTTAATCAAGGAGATGGGCCTGTAGTTAGAACAGTCTGAATGGTTTTTGCCGGGTTTAGGTAAAACCGTAATTAGAGCTGTATTGAGATCTTTGTGAAAACGGCCTTTGGATATGGCCTCATTGATAGTATGTAACCAAATGTGGCCAAGTTGATACCACAACGCCAGGTATAAATCTATTGGAAGGCCATCGATTCCCGGGGACTTTCCTTTATTTGAACATAACACTGCCTTATGCAGTTCTTCTAAAGTAATTTCAGAGTCGAGGCTGTCAGCTTCCTCCTTGGAAAGTCTATTTAAATTCAACTGGTCAAAAAACGTATTTAAATTGTCAGTACTGGGTTGCCTTTCTGAAGTATATAATCTTTCAAAAAATAACAAGAATGTTTTATTGATATCTGTGGGGTTTGAGGTGAGACCGCCTTTTGAACTTTTAATTGCCTGGATGTTAAAACGTCGCTCATGTTTTTTCAAAGTAAGCGCAAGGAGTCGGCTTGGTCTGCTTCCATCTATGTAATATTTATGTTTTGTAATGTGCATTAAATATTCTGCTCTTCTTCGAAGTAAATCATTAAGAGCAGCCCTTTCAACGTTTAATTTTTGTTGCGTGTCATTGGAAAATTGATGCCCTAATTCCTTTTCTAGTTCCCCACATCTTCTCTCTAATACTAATAATTGCTCAAGATAATTCTTTTTAAGTTTAGCGGAAAAGGAGATAGAATTGTTCCTTAACCCTTTGATGGACATCCATAACATTTCAAGATTGGAAACAGAGTCCTGGTTCAAACTAATAAATTCAATCAATCCTGCTCTCAGTTGCTTAAGAAAGTCTTCATTTTGCAGCAAAAAAGTATTAAATCTCCATCTGGATGGTTTACAGGGTGTATTTATCTGAAAGTGTGCTAATACAGCATTATGATCCAAAACACTTTGTGGTAGAAATTCAATATTGATAAGACCTGAAAGTAGTGAAGATGAAATTAAAATATAATCAATTCTTGAGAATGATTTGTGATTTGGGGAAAAATAGGTGTAATCCTTAGCTGTTGGATTATATATATTCGCCAAGCATCACACACATCTAAATCTTTAGTGAACAACCTTAGTGCGGAAGAAGACTGAGATTGCGCTACTGAAACTGCAGGATTGGAACGATCCAAAACTGTGTCAAGCACGGCATTCATGTCAGATCCAATGATAATTGAATAGCCTTGGAGAGGTAGTAGGGTTTTTAAAACATTTGGAAAAAAGGAAGCGTCATATGAGTTTGGAGCATATATATTGACAAATGCAAACTTCTTTCCTTCTATTGACGTACAGCAATATACTACTCTACCGTCATCATCAGACCCTGAGTGCTCAATAATAAAGTTAGAGTTGCGTTTGAAAAGAATCGTCTCTGGCGGTAAGGTGGGTTTCCTGAAGAAACGCTACATCAATTTTTTTCCTGTGTAAGAGATCTAGAACCCGTCTAGAACGAGATTTTGAAACAAAATGCAATTGTATAGAAATAAAAAGTAGTTACCATTTCACTTTGGTGAACTGAAACACAATTGTATGCTGAAAGAGTCTTTGGTCAGTGTATTGCACAGGTTTATCAGCAAAGAACTTGCAAGTCTCTTTAGTCGGCCTCTTCCATTTCCTCTAGAAGCGGGAAGTTTAAAGATCTTCGGGCAGCAGGTGCTGTAACGGCATCAAGACCCACGAGATATTTTTCAGCGTCCTCCGGAGATTTAAACGAGTATTTCTGACCCTTATGTGTGACTCGCAGCGATGCTGGGTAGATCAGGAAAGATTCGGCGCCTTTCTGGTGAAGCTTGAATCTTACGGCCGAAAACGCCTTCCTCTTTTGCGCCGTCTCATGACTGTAATCAGCATAGAATTCCAGGCGTGCTCCTCCGGGCAGAGTGGGTTTCGCTTTCCGTGCTCCTTGGAGGATGGCCTGCCTGTCAGGATAGCGAAGGAGCCGGAATATCAATGATCGTGGTTTAGGTGAGTTGCTTTTCGAGCAAACACGATGAGCTCTATCGATCTCGATCAGGCTTGAGCGCGCCGTGAGGTCGGGGATCCATTTAGGTAGCATTTTCTGTAGAAAGCCGACAGGATCATCCCCTTCCATTCCTGTTGGTAGATTAACCAGGCAGACATTGTTGCGTCGTGACCGGTCTTCGAGATCGTTACATTTTCGCTGCATCTGGTCAAGCTGAGACAGGAGACAAAAGTTCGTATCCTTTTTTGTTTTGCGTAAACTGCCTTGGAGATCGTCCACTTTTGTTGTAATCGACGCCATACCTTTACTCAATGAATCCATTTCTTCTTTCAAAGAACGAAGAACAGCCCTGTTTTCATTGATAAAGTCATTAAAGGGATTAAGAGCGGATTTTATTGCCTCTGTCAGCATGCAGGAGACCATTTCGCGTTTTTCGTTTGTCACCAACAGCCAATTTTAGGGGAGACATCGAATATTTTTTTTTTTTTTTTTTACTAGTTGCCATTCTAGAATTGGACTTGTCAAGTTGTAAAACAATGACGTTATCTTTCCTCAATGTGAAAAAATACTTTCAATTAGGAGGTTTTAATCAGGAGTATAGTGCTGTGCAGCCATCTTGCAGCGCGCGCCACCGGAAGTCTCCACAACATGCACAACCTTGAGGCGGATGGGCTACAACAGCAGAAGACCCCACCGGGTACCACTCATCTCCACTACAAATGGGAAAAAGAGGCTACAATTTGCACGAGCTCGCCAAAATTGGACAGTTGAAGACTGGAAAAATGTTGCCTGGTCTGATGAGTCTCGATTTCTGTTGAGACATTCAGATGGCAGAGTCAGAATTTGGCATAAACAGAATCAGAACATGGATCCATCATGCCTTGTTACCACTGTGCAGGCTGGTGGTGGTGGTGTAATGGTGTGGGGGATGTTTTCTTGGCACACTTTAGGCCCCTTAGTGCCAATTGGGCATCGTTTAAATGCCACGGCCTACCTGAGCATTGTTTCTGACCATGTCCATCCCTTTATGACCACCATGTACCCATCCTCTGATGGCTACTTCCAGCAGGATAATGCACCATGTCACAAAGCTTGAATAATTTCAAATTAGTTTCTTGAACATGACAATGAGTTCACTGTACTGAAATGGCCCCCACAGTCACCAGATCTCAACCCAATAGATCATCTTTGGGATGTGGTGGAACGGGAGCTTCGTGCCCTGGATGTGCATCCCACAAATCTCCATCAACTGCAAGATGCTATCCTATCAATATGGGCCAAAATTTCTAAAGAATGCTTTCAGCACCTTGTTGAATCAATGCCACGTAGAATTAAGACAGTTCTGAAGGCGAAAGGGGGTCAAACACAGTCTTAAGTATGGTGTTCCTAATAATCCTTTAGGTGAGTGTATTCTCATAAATATGAAATATGAAAAATCTCCACTGGTTGATCATTTAATTGTCGCCCATTTCTAAATTGGTAAATATGGATATAAAACATCAACGTTATAATATTATTTAAAGTTTTTTTTTTCTGCTCCTTGGAGGATGGCCTGCCTGTCAGGATAGCGAAGGAGCCGGAATATCAACGATCGTGGTTTAGGTGAGTTGCTTTTCGAGCAAACACGATGAGCTCTATCGATCTCGATCAGGCTTGAGCGCGCCGTGAGGTCGGGGATCCATTTAGGTAGCATTTTCTGTAGAAAGCCGACAGGATCATCCCCTTCCATTCCTGTTGGTAGATTAACCAGGCAGACATTGTTGTTTAAACAATTTATATTGTGAAAAGCAATAGCCTCTTTAAACAATAGACTTGCAAGTTGCAACTGGTAAAAAACCCACATTTTGACACATTTGCTGGCAATTACTAAGAAAACTGACCACTGCAACTTAAACAAGTTCCTCTTTTTCATCACAATAGAAAAGACAGCTGGCAGATTTTAAGGTTTACATGCCTATATTGTGAATGTAAATGAAATAAAGTGAAAATGGAAAATGTTATCTTGATGTTCTCTCTCTCTTTACATCTGCACATGCCCTTTTGTAGTATAAATAGTGTTGGTGTAATTATATTGAGCTTGACAAGACCAATATAAGTCTTAACATAACGAAATACTGAAAACGTTACGTCAAATCTCATATGATGTCAGAAAGAGCAAGCTTATTTTTAAAAAGGGAAATGTTATAACGGAGTTGAACAGAAAGCGAGCGATCATGACATTACTCATATGTTCTTTCTCAGTAAAAACATAAACTACACAGTGAAAGTGTGATAATGATACTTAAATTTGAATAAAAATAAAACTCGGTAAGAATGTATTCTATGTAACCCAATGAGCCTTATATGCCTTTCTGCCTCAAACATACATCAAAAAACTATTTAGTCAAGTTAAAGAAATAGACTGACTTTTATACAGATATAAATCTCAGAAAAAAGGTAAAAAGCTGTCACTGGGGTGGTACCCTTTCAACAGCTATACCTTTGTACCTAAAGAGTGCATATATTAGTACAACAAAGGTATATAAGAAAAGTGTAAATATTAAAACCTTTTTAAAGGGAACCCTTCCAGTGACAGCTTTTGTATAATGAATGTAAAATGCTTTAGAGAAGTGCTTTTAGTTTTCATGCTGACGTCTAAACTCTTAAAATCCCTTGAACCCTCTGAGCTCTTCTTATTTGTTCCTCTCTCATGGTCTCGATCACGTGTTGGTTCTGGAATTGAAGCCTCTGGACCCACTCTTCACGTAACCTGAAGAAAAACATTGAGTCTTTATGATAAAAGCGCTTTACTGCTGTATTCTCATGCAGACTTTACATTTATATTTTAATTAGCATTTTCCTTTCTGGTCTATGAGTTGTCGTGGAACTAACTAATTTTTCATAAAAATGTTGACACTGTGATTCGTGGTTACCATGAAATAACTACAAGAACTGTGGTTATTTTTCGTTGAAATTACTAGTAAATGCTCAAAAGTGGGGGGAAACGGGTCTTATGTTGATTATAACTAACTATTATGAGACTGGACATCCGCTACTATCAGTGTAAATTAATAAAAACCCTCATGAAGTTTTTTGTATTCAGACCGTGAATTTCATCAAACGGTAAGTCGTTTTCGTCACTGCTTTCAGTAGCTACTAGACATTTAGAGAATAAAAGCTAAAATAAGCGATCACTTCTAAGATACATATTTACTGACTATTTCTCAGAAGAAGAAGCTGATCTCAGTGATAATTGCCATAAACATGTTCCTCTTCTTTCAATGCATTATGTCATCGCACTCTCATAAGTAAAAGACCAGTTTATTCATAATGGCCTTTTCTTTTATCAACATCAAGATTATAGGTTTTTATGAGCATAGCCTATATGGAAAGTAGGCTATCTCAGGTCCTGCGACTGGTCACCATTTGTAATAAATTCACCATTTTAAAACCATTTACCATCTTAACAGTCATCCTGCAGTGTACTAATATTTCAAAGTCTCTCAATATGAGCTCATAAATGCATGATATTTAGGCTATAAATCAGGGGTGGGTAACGTTTATCCTGGAGGGCCATTGTCCTGCAGAGTTTAGCTCCAACCCTAATTAAACACACCTGAAGCTAATCAAGGTCTCCAGGATTACTAAAGTTACAGGCAGGTGAGTGTTTTTTTTTTTTCAGGCTTGGAGCTAAACTCTGCAGGACAATGGCCCTCTAGGAACAACGTTCCCCACCCAGGGATTAGCTGTTTAAAATAGTTTTAGATGGTTAGATAGATTTAGCATTTCAGGATATGTCAACATTTGCAAAAGTAAAACTATCCAAAAATCAAGCTTAAAGGGATAGTTCACCCAAAAATGAAAATTCTGTCATCATTTTCTCACCCTCAAGTTGTTCCAAACCTGTAAGAATTTCTTTCTTCTGCTGAACAAAAAAGATATTTTGAAGAATATGGGTAACCAAATAGAAAAAATAAATAAAATAAAATGGAAGTCAATGTGGCCAATCAACTGGTTACCAACATTCTTCAAAATATCTTGTTTTGTGTTCAGCAGAAGAAAGAAATTCTTACAGGAACAACTTGGGGGTGAGAAAATGATGACAGAACTATCCCTTTACTCTGTTCTTATAACTATGAACTATCCCTTTAAGAGACTTGGGGACTTGATTTGATTTTCTTTGCAGTTGACAAATGTGCCTAATCTGTTGGTATAACTTAACATAAAACAATTTTATATAAAAATAAAATTTTTCTCTGACCACTTTGTACAAATCTCACCATTATGAGTTGTAATTTCTCCTCAATATAGGGCCTAACACATGCTGCTGTACCATCCTTTCACCACCAGAGGTCAGTATCTCGTACCTGCTGACATGAACTTTAATGTGCATCACCTTTTCCATATGGGTGCATTTCAATTAACTCCTTTGGTCGTTAATCAGTATATCGTGTAGCGCCCAATCCTGAAACATCACTACAGTTTATGCTGAAATAACATTAAACAACTGTTTTCGTTTTCAAAACATCTTTTGCGTGTTATTAGGCTGTTAATTAGTATGAGTTGGCTTGTGCAATTTATGTTTCTTGCATCAGAACATCCATTAAGGGAACATAGTAAGCTTCAGTGTTCCCTGGTTTTCACTTAACATTGTGGAACTTTTTAGGGAGCGAACATTTCAGTTCTTTCCACTGGAAAGATTTTGCCACTGAGACAATGGCCGAGTCCCTGATCAGTGCTCTGAGTAATGATACCATGTCTGGAAGATATGTGTCGGGAAACCACCAGACTACGGGCCTTCCACCCTTCCTGGCAGATATACCGGCGTTTTTACGCGGATCACCATATGTTATTCCTCGCAAGAAGCGTTGGAGACGACGGGGGAAGCGTGGAGGTGTCCTTGTCAGATTCAAGGCTTACCTGGTGTCCACATCTGTGACGGCACGTCATGATGGATCTTACGTTCCTGCTGCTCGGTGTTCGCTGGAAATGAGAGGGAGGTGGCTCCGTCCTGTCTTCCCGACGGTGACTTCCGAGGCCGACCTGTCACCTGTGTCTTCTCCTCCTATGCGAGTTCGGGTCCGGGTCCGCAGAAGTGGTGTGGATTCTTCGAACTTTCGCCCGCTGAACCGTGCGGTGCGGTCGGCCAGAGAGAATTACACCCTTCGTTTGGCTCTGATAAATGCTAATCACTAGCTAATAAGACTTTTTTGCTGAATGATTTTTTCACTTCACGTGAGCTGGATTTCATGTTTTTGACAGAAACCTGGCTTAATGCTGGTGAGTTAATTTCTTTCTCCGAACTTCTTCCTCCCCGCTGTGACTTTCTTAGCTCCCCTCGAACCACCGGTAAAGTTGGAGGACTGGCTACTGTATTTAAATCAGTTTTTCACTGTCGGGGTGGACGCCTGCAACAGTTTTGAATTGCAGCTTTTTGAGACCAGTTTTCCCACAACTGTGTTATGTGCGGTGGTATATCGACCTCCAAAGTATAATAAGAATTTTATCCAGGATTTTGCAGAATTTGTGGCGGGGATTGCATTGAAATATGATCGTTTTTTAATTATTGGTGATTTTAACATACATGTGTGCTGTGAATCCAAACCTCTGGTTAAAGATTTTCTCCGTCTAATTGATTCAATTAATCTAACGCAGTCAGTCACTGGTCCGACCCATGAAAAAGGGCATACTTTGGACCTTGTGTTGTCGTATGGTTTATGTATTACTATCAGTGAAATATGTGACACATGTATTTCAGACCACCTGCCTGTTTTATTTACTCTGGTTGTTCCCAATTCTGAGATTTCAACCTGTGCTTCTGCGCAACCCAGTGTGCGAGCAATTAACCCTTTAACTGCTTCACAGTTTTCTAGTGTTTTTAAAGACTCGTTGTTGTACAATCTTGATGACTGTAATCTCAGTGTAGAAGAATTCACGGTCTTATTTAACTCTACTTGTACTGAGATTTTAAAGGCATCTTTACACAGAAAAAGCGGCACAGAAACCAACTCTGAAGTGGAATAAAATCACAAAAATGTGCATTTACACAGACTGTTTAATGCTCCTCTGAAGCGGCATAAATGCATTTACACAGGAATTAACCATAACATTTGAACATAAGTATTTCAAAACTAACAGTTTTAACAAAATTAATTTAAAAATAATTAAATATATGAAATATAACTCGAAATAAAAAAAAAAAAAAAACGAAAATTTAAAGTAGTAGGCTAAACTGCGTGCTATATCTCACGCTTTGATGTTTGTCATAATAAAAATTGTTACAGTTGGAACATGCAACAAAAAATTATTCATTATTACACCGGGTAGTTCACAACGGGATTAAAAGAGGTCGAACAATTTATTTATTTTTTTTTTTTTATTTTTTTTTTTTTTCCAAAGAGACAGAAACAACAAATGATGTTAGCATTTGCATGTATCAGGCAGCAGCAGATCACCAGACCGTCGTGTGTGGGTGAAATATCGTCCTCAAGGAGATGATTTTTGGAAGATAATATAACAGTACACAATCAAAGTGACGCCGATTGTGTTAAGCATTTACCTTATCTGAGAGAAATGTAGCAGCGCTTTGATCTGACAGTCTCTTCATAGGAAGATTACAAACGGCAAAAGCCAATTTATGACACACGACGATTCTCTGCTGTTATTTTGGTGGTTTGCTTCACGATGTGAGTACAGGACTCTTTTACTTCAATGCCCCTTGTTGGAAGACATTATTTTTATTATTTGCCCTAAGTTATATGTTTCGTCTCCTGCTTCTTGAATCTCGCGCCGCCTAAGCTGACTGGAATGCTTTTGGTTGTCATGACAATGACGTAGTTTAGAGCGGCTATACTTCGCGTTCATTTACACTGAACCAGAACAGTATCAGACTCGCCTTTGATACTAGGGGCTGAAGTGGGTCAGACCCGGCGTATTTTAGGTCTTCTTTAACATGGCATTGCGTCTTTACACTGAATTCTGAGCAGATACAGACCCGCTTCAGAGCAGCCATAAATCGGCTGTGTAGAGATGCCTTTAGACTCTCTTGCTCCGTTGAGGAAAAAACGTCCTAAAGTTCGGACAGAACCCTGGTTAAATGACATCACCCGCTCTCTCAGACGTGCCTGCAGAGTAGCTGAGAGAAAGTGGAAAAAAGATAAACTTAAAATCTCGTTCGAAATGATGCAGGACACATTATGTAAATACCAGAGAGCAGTTAAATCGGCTAAAACAATTTTTTTCTGACCTTGTAGCCAGTAACAGCCAGCGGCCTCAGGTTCTTTTTAATGTATTTAATTCTCTTGTTAACCCATGTGATTCTGATTGTATTGTGCCATCATTAATATTATGTGAAAACTTTTTGAAGCATTTTGTGGACAAAATTGCTGGTCTCAGTTTTCCACCCTTTACGGTTATTAGTAACTCCCCTGATTTTTCCTTTTGCCCAGCTGTCTTTCAGCAGTTTGAGCCGGTTACATTCTCCTATCTTTTTGACATAGTTAAACAGCTACGTCTCACAAACTGCCCCCTTGACAGTATTCCTGCACGTTTGGCTAAAGATGTCTTTGACACTGTTGGGCCAAGCATTGTATCTTTGGTCAATGTATCTCTCAGCTCAGGGTGTGTACCAGCTGTTTTTAAACATGCCGTGGTGCAACCACTACTAAAAAAGAATAACTTGGATCCTTCCATTTTGTCTAATTTCAGACCTATATCTAAACTCTCTTTTTTATCGAAAGTCTTGGAGAGAGTTGTTTTTAATCAACTTCAGTCATTTATCGATGAATTTAGAATTAATGAAATTTTTCAGTCTGGTTTTAAGCCCTGTCACAGTACAGAAACTGCTCTTTCAAGAGTTTTTAATGATCTTCTTTTAACTGTGGACTCTGGTAACTCTGCTGTTTTAGTCCTTTTGGATTTGACTGCGGCCTTTGATACGGTCGACCATTCTATTCTTTTATCTAGACTTGAACAGTGTGTCGGCATTAAGGGCATAGCCCTTAAATGGTTTCAATCATATTTGACTGACAGAAGTTTTTCTGTTCACCTTGGTGAATTTTCGTCATCTGCTGCCCCTCTTTTTTGTGGCGTCCCTCAAGGTTCAGTATTGGGCCCCATGTTGTTTTCTTTGTATATGCTGCCCTTGGGGTATATTTTTAGAAAGCAGAATATTACCTTCCACTGTTATGCAGATGATGTTCAGATTTATTTGCCTGTCAAAACTAATGACAAAGCTTCATTTTTGTCATTATTTAATTGCCTGAGAGATTTAAAAGTATGGTTGGATCAGAACTTTCTTTGTCTTAATGAAAATAAGACTGAGATTGTTGTGTTTGGTCGTCCTGGGGATTTAAGTGCTTATGTAGATGCACTTGGTAATTTAGGTTCATATGTTCGTCCATTTACCAAGAATCTCGGTGTGATTTTTGACAGTGCTTTTAAATTTGAAAAACAGATTAGTTCTGTTGTAAAAGCCAGTTTCTTTCAAATGAGACTGTTGGCTAAAGTCAAGCCCTATCCTGCCACGTAAGGAGTTTGAAAGTGTAATTCCTGTCCGCTTCAGGATTGATTTCAAGATTTTATTGTTTGTTTTAAGATTTTAAATGGGTTGGCACCTGAGTATTTATCAGAGCTTTTACATGTCCACGCTCCCGGTAAAGCATTGAGGTCATCCAATCAGGTGCTCTTCAATGTTCCAAGAACTAGGTTAAAAAATAAAGGTGACCGAGCTTTTTCAGTGGTGGCACCTAATTTGTGGAATAGTTTACCTGTACACATAAGAACTGCTCAGACTGTTGGAATTTTTAAGTCATTATTTAAGACACATTTGTATTCATTGGCTTTTATATCTAGCCGAGCGGTGACATTGTGATGTTTTTTTATTGTATTTGTTTTATTTGTGTGTGACTCTTTATTTTTATTTTCTGGACATTGTTAAGCACTTTGGTCAACCATGGTTGTTTTTAAACGTGCTATATAAATAAATTGAACTGAACTAATGAACTAGGAAGCTGATTGAGACATTCCCTTAGTCAGCTGGATGTGTTTCTCTGTCGCTCAAGATATTTCATCCCTCACACAAGTAGCTTTCTCACCATGTAATCTCTTTACCCATAGTGACATCACAGGAATTTTTATTTGTTTTGAAAATGGCAGAAGAGATTTGGATAAAAGTATTTAAAAATAATAATGTTTGAAAATCTTTAAGTGACTCACATTATTAAAAGCCATTTTAACTCAAACTACCAACAATGTTGATCTATTTTGCATAATGAACCTGAAATTCAAAATTATTTTTTTTCATAATCCACAATATCATGAATTGATATCTTCAACTGACACATACAGGTGCTGGTCATATAATTAGAATATCATCAAAAAGTTGATTTATTTCACCAATTCCATTCAAAAAGTGAAACTTGTATATATTATATTCATTCATTACGCACAGACTGCTATATTTCAAATGTTTATTTGTTTTAATTTTGATGATTATAACTCACAACTAAGGAAAATCCCAAATTCAGTATCTCAGAAAATTAGAATATTACTTATTACTTATAGAATAATACAAAGAAAGGATTTTTAGAAATCTTGGCCAACTGAAAAGTATGAACATGAAACGTATGAGCATGTACAGCACTCAATACTTAGTTGGGGCTCCTTTTGCCTGAATTACTGCAGCAATGTGGCGTGGCATGGAGTCGATCCGTCTGTGGCACTGCTCAGGTGTTATGAGAGCCCAGGTTGCTCTGATAGTGGCCTTCAGCTCTTCTGCATTGTTGGGTCTGGCATATCGCATCTTCCTCTTCACAATACCCCATAGATTTTCTATGGGGTTAAGGTCAGGCGAGTTTGCTGGCTAATTAAGAACAGGGATACCATGGTCCTTAAACCAGGTACTGGTAGCTTTGGCACTGTGTGCAGGTGCCAAGTCCTGTTGGAAAATGAAATCTGCATCTCCATAAAGTTGGTCAGCAGCAGGAAGCATGAAGTGCTCTAAAACTTCCTGGTATACGGCTGCGTTGACCTTGGACCTCAGAAAACACAGATGACATGGCACCCCAAACCATCACTGACCGTGGAAACTTTACTCTGGACCTCAAGCAACGTGGATTGTGTGCCTCTCCTCTCTTCCTCCAGACTCTGGGACCCTGATTTCCAAAGGAAATGCAAAATTTACTTTCATCAGAGAACATAACTTTGGACCACTTCTAGTCCTTTTTGTCTTTAGCCCAGGCGAGACGCTTCTGACGCTGTCTGTTGTTCAAGAGTGGCTTGACACAAGGAATGCGACAGCTGAAACCCATGTCTTGCATACGTCTGTGCGTAGTGGTTCTTGAAGCACTGACTCCAGCTGCAGTCCACTCTTTGTGAATCTCCCCCAGATTTTTGAATGGGTTTTGTTTCACAATCCTCTCCAGGGTGCGGTTATCCCTATTGCTTGTACACTTTTTTTCTACCACATCTTTTCCTTCCCTTCACCTCTCTATTAATGTGCTTGGACACAGAGCTCTCTGAACAGCCAGCCTCTTTTGCAATGACCTTTTGTGTCTTGCCCTCCTTGTGCAAGGTGTCAATGGTCATCTTTTGGACAACTGTCAAGTCAGCAGTCTTCCCCATGATTGTGTAGCCTACAGAACTAGACTGAGAGACCATTTAAAGGCCTTTGCAGGTGTTTTGAGTTAATTAGCTGATTAGAGTTGTAGGCACCAGGTGTCTTCAATATTGAACCTTTTCACAATATTCTAGTTTTCTGAGATACTGAATTTGGGATTTTCCTTAGTTGTCAGTTATAATCTTCAAAATTAAAAGAAATAAACATTTGAAATATATCAGTCTGTGTGTAATGAATGACTATAATATACAAGTTTCACTTTTTGAATGTAATTAGTGAAATAAATTAACTTTTTGATGATATTCTAATTATATGACCAGCACCTGTATATCCAACTTTACTGCTTACATATATTCTCATAAAGCAATACTATATGAAAAATCTCCACTGATTGATCATTTAATTGTCGCCCATTTCTAAACTGGTAAATATGGATATAAAACATCAACATTATAATATTATTTAAAGGTTTTTTTGAAACAATATTATATTGTGAAAAGCAATAGCCTCTATAAACAACAGACTTGCAACTGGTAAACCCCCCCCCCCATATTTAGACAAGTTTCCTGGCAATTACTAAGAAAACTGACCACTGCAACTTAAACAAGTTCCTCTTTTTCATCACAATAGAAAAGACAGCTGGCAGATTTTAAGGTTTGCATGCCTAATGAATTATTGTGAATGTAAATGAAAAAAGTGAAAATGGAAAATGTTATCTTGATGTTCTCTCTCTCTCTTTACATTTGCACATGACCTTTTGTAGTATAAATAGTGTTGGTGTAATTATATTGAGCTTGACAAGACCAATGTAAGTCTTAACATAACAAAATACTGAAAACTTACACGTGTTTGACGTCAAATCTCATATGATGTCAGAAAAAGCAAGCTTATTTTCAAAAAGGGAAATGTTATAACAGAGTTGAACAGAAAGTGAGCGACCATGACATTATGCATGTGCTCTTTCTCAGTAAAAGCAAAAAAAAAAAAACTACACAGTGAAAATATGATAATTATACTTACATTTTAATAAAAATAAAAATCGGTAAGAATGTATTATGTAACCCAATGAGCCTTATATGAAAGACAGACGCCGGAAGGAAAGATCACATTTAGTGGTATGGTACCTGCATGTCTGCAACAGCATCTTTCTGACTCAAACACTACATCAGAAAACTATTTAGTTAAGTTAAAGAAATAGACCGACTTTTATACAGATATAAATCTCAGAAAAAAGGTAAAAGCTGTCACTGGGGTGGTACCTTTTCAAAAGGTATACCTTTGTACCTAAAGAGTGCATATTATTAGTACATCAAAAGTATATAACAAAAGTGTAAATATTAGAACCTTTTTAAAGGGTAACCGTTCCAGTGACAGCTTTTGTATAATGAATGTAAAATGCTTTAGAGAAGTGCTTTTAGTTTTCATGCTGACGTCTAAACTCTTAAAATCCCTTGAACCCTCTGAGCTCTTCTTATTTGTTCCTCTCTCATGGTCTCGATCACGTGTTGGTTCCGGAATTGAAGCCTCTGGACCCACTCTTCACGTAACCTGAAGGAAAACATTGAGTCTTTATGATAAAAGTGCTTTACTGCTGTATTTTCATGCAGACTTTACATTGGCGAGTCTGATATATATATACACTCTAAAAAAAAAATGCTGGGTTAAAAAATTGACAAACCCAGCGATTGGGTTGTTTTGACTCAGCAGTTGGGTTAAATGTTTGACCCAACCTGCTGGGCAGTTTTATTCAACTCAACTATTGTTTAAAAATTACTGTATTGCTCGGAATACATTACATAATAACATTAATTAATATGTTTAACAAATGAACATTTATTAAGAAGTTTAATAATTAATAATTAAATAATAAACATTTATTAAATTGCTTATTAATAAATGTTCACCTTTTAATTTTTATTGTTGCCTCTATTAATTGTGTGTCTTTTGGGTTCATTTTAAGACCAGCCATATAGTCATTTTTAAACAATAGTTGAGTTAAATAAAAATACCCAGCAGGTTGGGTCAAACATTTAACCCAACAGGTTTGTCCATATTTACCCCAAATTGGCTTGTTTTTAACCCAGCATTTTTTTTTGAGTGTTGTATAAAGGCTATGTGATTAATCCATTTAGTAACACACTACAAATACTGGGTTAAAAACAACCCAAGTGGGGTTGAAAATGGACAAACCCAGTGATTGTGTTGTTTTAACCCAGCAGTTGGGTTAAATGTTTGACCAACCTGCTGGGTAGTTTTATTTAACTCAACTATTGTTTAAAAATGACTGTATTGCTTATTTAAAATGAACCCAAAGTATGTTGGAAATTAACATTTAATAATATGTTTAATAAACAAATATTTATTAAAGGATTAGTTCACTTTTAAATTAAAATTTCCTGATAATTTACTCACCCCCATGTCATCCAAGATGTTCATGTCTTTCTTTCTTCAGTCAAAATGAAATTAAGGTTTTTGAGGAAAACATTCCTGGATTTTTCTCCATATATAGTGGACTTCAATGGACCCCAAATGGTTGAAGATCAAAATTACAGTTTCATTGCAGCTTTAAAGAGCTCTACACAATCCCAGATGAGAAATGAGGGTCTTATCTAGAGAAACCATTGCTCATTTTCTTTCTTTCTTTTTTTTTTTATAAAGAAAATGAGCGATGGTTTCTCTAGATAAGACCCTTATTCCTTGTCTGAGATCATGTAGATCCCTTTGAAGCTGCACTGGAACTGTAATTTTGACCTTCAACCGTTTGGGGTCCATTGAGGTCCACTATATGGAGAAAAATCCTGAAATGTTTTCCTCAAAAACCTTAATTTCTTTTCAGCTGAAGAAAGAAAGACATGAACATCTTGGATGACATGAGGGTGAGTAAATTATCAGGAAATTTTAATTTGAAAGTGAACTAACCCTTTAATGTTTAATGAATAATAATTAAACAATAAACATTTATTAAATTGCTTATTAATTAATGTTTCACCTTTTGATTATTATTGTTGCCTCTAGTAATTATGTGTCTGCTTTTTAATTTCTAACCTGTTTTGGGTTCATTTTAACTCAGTCATTTTTAAACAATAGTTGAGTTCAATAAAACTAACCATCACGTTGGTCAAACATTTAACCCAATCACTGGGTTTGTCCATTTTCAACTCAACTTGGGTTGTTTTTAACCCAGCATTTTTTAGAGTGTAACTTTTAATGAGCATTTCCCTTTCTGGTCTTTGAGGTAGCAACTGTTGTGTAACTAACTAAATTTTTCATAAAATGTTGACACTGCTGTAAATTATGACTTTTAACACCAGCAAACTGCAGGTTCAAAGTAGCTTCTCCAGGTATTTGATCAGAGTTTGGCGCCTGTATTAATAAACTCTTGGCTTTGAAGCCTGTTGCGGTTCATCTGTACCAACAATCTATATATTCATTACGCACTCAGAAAGCCGCACTCGTCTCTACAGCTGTCTCTACCGCAGCGCACTCACATTGATTTGAACGAGGTCCAAAGCCTGGAGATTTGTACCCATGTTCTGTGCTAATCCACCCTGACCTTCCTGAAGTGACAGTGAGGAAACACTAGAGGGCAGCAAAAACAAGCAACAGAAGCCTGTCTGGAATTACCCAAGAACCTTTGGATGCTTTTCATTTCCAAAAGCAAGACACTGTTTATGGATCCTAAACCAGGTCAGAAAAAACAATTATGAGTTTCTTCTGTTTTCTCCCAGAGGTCCATTCTTGCAAGTTTGATTTTGTGACTTGTGGTCGTTTATCAAAATTATCTTTTCATTTCAGATTATTCGACCTAATCTTTCTTTGCAATTACTGCTCCAGAAAATAACCTCGAAATGGAAAGAAAAGCAACACATTGGATAAAGTTATTCTGTAGCAGCAGTACATCTGAGGAGAGCTTTGACTTCCCGTGACTGACTACACACTTTGATAAAGCGCTGTTCTTCATTCTTGAGTCCTCATTTCCCGTCCTCTGAACGTGGCTTTCAATCTTCTCCTCCCAAAACTTCTTCAGCCCGTATTTATCATGAATGCGTGCCAAATTAATCATCTGAAACAATGAAACCAGAATGTCTTAAGGTGACTGATAGCTGTGCATCAGTGCTTCTGGTATTCCTCCAAACTAAAACGAATCACAATTTTTCATTGGAGCATGCAATATCTGTAGATCCTTATTAAACATGGACAAACCATTTTTTACAGGGAATGATTGTATTCCAAGCAAACTAAGACAAAACAAAGCAACTGCTCTTGACACGTAATTCATAATCAAGATAAATGAGAACATTTCCACGACACTTTGCATTAAATTTTAGATGTTACTAAATGCACATGCAGCACAATTTCTGCCTCTTCTGGCAAATTCCTACTTACAAGTTTTTACCTTTTTAGCACAGATGATAGCATTTTCTGGTAAGCTTTATTGCTATTCTTCTTCATAAGTACACAAAATGCATGCAAACTACATTATCTAGTGCAAATGTACAATCAGAGTTTATTACAATCAGTACCAATTAACTTCCAATGTGATTCTTTGGTCACATTTTAGATTAGGGTCTAATTCTCACTATTAACTACGACTTTTGCCTCAATAAACTCCTAATTACTGCTTATTAATAGTTAGTAAGGTTGTTAAGAAAGTTTAGGTATTCATTATGGGATGTAGAATATGGTCATGCAGAATAAGGCAATAATATGTGCTTTATAAGTATTAATAAACAGCCTATTTCCTAGTAATATGCATGCAAATAAACAACCTAATAGTGAGAATTGGACCTTAAACTAAAGAGTTACCGATTCTTTACTTGGCAAGCCCTCAAATTGAAAAGAAAATCCACTCATTTCCTAAATATGATCATTCTGATATGACTTGCATGCAACATAAAACTCATTGGAAGTACCTTTTGTGCAGGTGTTGACCATTTAACCTCCAAACAAGCTTCAGTCCTGCACTTTCTGTGAAGAGAAAACATCAGAATGCTGGAGAAATTCCTGAAAGAAACATTTGCTCTGAAGGACGAAACTGAAGGATGACTCACAGAAGATCTGGTTGAAGCGTAGGCACTCAGGTACGGGCCATCCTGCCCGGCCTCTCTGGGTGATCTGGCAGTTTCCCTCCCTTTCTCTTCCCTTCAGTCTCATCATCGTTTATTTCTGGAGCAAAAACACAAAAGACAAATGGAGCTCTGAACTGCAGTATTGGTGTGTTTAAGCCAAGAGGAATGCCACCGTTCCCATTGGAGTCGGCAACTTACCACACCAAACGGCACTTGTGGACTTACAGGGTTTAGAGGAAAGCAGGCCAGTCCCATCACACGTCAATCTCCTCAGTGACCGGCTCTCTTTAGAAGAATGCTGCGAACAAAATGTACCATTGTGATCATAATTACCATGTCAGGGTCAAAAGTGCTTCTGGTCTTGTGGATTAGCTAGTGTTGTCATGGGTTTGATAAACGGATAAACATGCACTCAAATTAGTTTGGTTTGTCTTTTTCTGTTGGAGCTACATAAATAAATTTGGTTGGCAATGACTGAAACTGGGTGTAGGATTTCCCAGCATGCTTCTCTTGGGCTGGATTGGGAGGGTAAATGCTGAAATTAAGTATAATTCTTTGTGTTTTTGAGCAAAGGAAGACTTGTTAGTGTTCAGTCTTCTGTCAAGTTGGAGATTTGGTGTTTATTTTGTGAGCGGCTGTAATGAAGCCTATAGACCTATTTTGTGTTTGCAAACAGCAGGGATGTTATTTTTGTGGGCGGAGCCTACTTGGTGGCAGAAAATGGCAGTTCTGTGGTGACAGTCTGTGGAAACCATGGAGTAAAAAAAAAGTTAATTTCAACTTTATATCTCACAATTCTGACTTTTTCCTCCCGCAAATCCGAGTTTATATCTCACAATTCTTAGAGGGAAAAACAGAGTTGTGAGATATACTCTTTTTGTTTATATCCCATAATTCTGACTTTTTTCCCGCAGAATTGTGATATAAACTCACAATTTGTGAGTTGTAAAATCCGAATTGGGAGATATAAATACACAAATGCGAGAAAAAAGTCAGAATTGTGAGATAAAAATATTATAGGCTATGTTTAAAAGTTATAGGTTTATTTATGTCCATTATGAACTGCATATGTGAATATTCATGTTTTAATAGTAGACTAATCAATGCAGGATTCATCTGTGACTCGTCTCTGACTTGCAACATAAACGTCTGTTTAGCTTCAAATGGGTGTCTTCTATGACGGTATTCTATAAAAGTGAAGACTATATTTTTTGCTTTCTGATTTTGACACCCAAAGGCACAACAAATCATTTTCTCTTATTCTGTGGATTTGCCCATTTTCCTCCACTTGCTACTGCTATTTTTCTGAACACAGCTGTAAGTGACGTAACCGTGATGTCTGCTCCAAATTGGTCTATAATGCATGTGTAACTCGATGAGAAATCGCTGTGCTA
This sequence comes from Megalobrama amblycephala, assembly GCF_018812025.1. Lineage (NCBI taxonomy): Eukaryota > Metazoa > Chordata > Actinopteri > Cypriniformes > Xenocyprididae > Megalobrama > Megalobrama amblycephala. Next base: position 58,590,237 of record NC_063045.1, read on the forward strand.
ATATTGCAGTGATTGATTACTTTACACTTGTTTCTCCTGTACATTATATTTAGTAAAAAAGTAATTTATTTAGCATGCAAATGTAGCCATTTAAAAAAACAAATCTGAAGCAGTTAAGATATATTTCAACAAAAATGAATACGTTTTAGGTGAAACTCACAGAATAAGTAAATTATTTAAATGTAATTGAATTCATATTAATTTGATGTTTATGACTGTAGTGGATATAACTATTGTCTAGTAAATGTTGGGACATTTTAAACATTAACTTAAAAATTTGTTTGTAAAAACCTGGAAAAAAAATTAAACCATGCTGTAGATGTTTCCTTGCTGATTTTACCTCTTTTGACCTCTGTCTGGGTTTATGCATATTTAATAAAAATAACTACAGTATATAGCCATAGAGGTCATCTGACAGTGACAGTGACATTTTAAAGAATGTAATTTGTGAGAATCACCTTTTCGTACCATATATATACACGCAAATGAATGTTTGAAATGTCATTTTATCTTACATTTCAGTATTTAATCCATAAAATCTCATCCAGATTATAACACTCAGTTATCTATGGATCTGCTCATATATTGCCCATCAAAGCATTTTTATGACACATCCACAGTCTCTGTGAGATTTTGCTCCATGATTTATGGTTATATGGTAAAAGAAACTCTCAGTATTTGTGCAGGAGACACATTCATCATTACTGCCGTAACTGTGCTAAATATTCTTCATTGTATCCGTAACCGTCAAGCAACGAGGGAGCGTGTTTAATAAGCGCTGTCATTTTCTCGTTCGTCTGTGTAATCTCAGAGCGTACAGTCACTCTGTAAGCATGACAAACTTCTGCTCTGACATTCTGGGCAGCTGCCTGCTGGGATTTGTCGGACAGTCGTCTGGGTGAGAGATGTGTTGTGTTGAGCCAGCATGACGTGCACTGAGGATTTGTGAGCCAGTGTGTGAATGCACAGAAGTAAAACATGTTACACCTGCCGCCGTGCCCTTCACAATACTGTATACACCAGGATGACACGGAGCAAAAGGTCAAAGATGATGCAGATGCATATGGCACTGTTATATGCAGTGTTGTGAGTGGTTGCCAGGGTGTTGCTATGCACTTTTTAAGTTGTTCTAAATAGAACTGTTAACGCGACAAAGCTCAGGGAAGCGGCACTGTACTTTACGCGCGTCGCTCAATTAACCTCTGTTTTGCTTCTGTCGCAGTGTGCGGTTATGCTATATTTGTTTCTTTTAGTGATTGAAACCCTGCTTCATGAAGCTTGGAAACACTTACAAATCTTTTGTTTCAAATTAATGGTTCCAAGGCTTCGTTACTTCATACTGGCTCTGTCCCAAATGGCACACTATGTGACATAATGCCGCTTTGACTGTCAGGAAGAAGTCTGCTGTAGAGCTCGCTTCAGTGCGGGCTCAACAAAATTGTGCATCGAGGGCAAATGGTGTGTTCACGAACACCCTTCTGGAAACTAAAATGACAAATGGGACACCCTATGGTCTTGTGGACTTCACGATCACATGCACGCAGTGGCCACTGTAAGTCCACAAGACATATGAAGTGTGACATTTAGGACAGGGCCTTAGCTTTCAGAATGTTGCTCGAGAGCACCCTCTTTTAGGCTGATATGCTCCTTCGATGCCAGCCGCGGCACTTTCATTGCATGGTTCTTTATGGAACCTTATAAAAAGGGTTCTATTTAGCACCAAAAGTTGTTACAAGCCAAAGAACCCTAATTTGGTACTGTTTAGAACCATTTTTCTTTAGAGTGAGTCCAAAATATTCATTCAAAACATAGACCTCTATATAAACGGAATCAATAATAAATGTGTTCAGTATTCTGTAACAAACATTTTCAGATTTTCTAGACTATTTTAATAAGTCATAACGTGAGCAGGATATGTTAAAATTTAGCGTATGGCTTCGACAGGCGTGCATTATGATACTAAGCAGGGCAGCTGGTCTCAGAGCCCTCTCCAGCTCTAACAGCGCCCCACAGTTTTCCCAAAGTAAATCGGTGGTGAAAAACGGAACTGCAGCACACTCTAATTTTTAAGGCAGATTTCAGCTAGTCTCCTGCCCACAGACCGTTGACTGAACATCTGATGCATATGGCACACTTAACTGGAAACACTTCGGGATTTTCAAAGCCGTCATCTGGTTGGTTGAATTCTACAGGTTCTTTATTGGTTCGCCTGGAAACAAATGCAATGATGCCAAACCCATCGTGGAAGAAGAAAATGTACAACTATGACAATGAGCGCTAATCAGGATCAGCTAAACTCTGGATTAAACTTCAAACATACTGTTTGTGAAGTTCATGGCACCATTGTTGCAGTAAACTTGCACAGGGTTCTTGAATTAATAGTTTATTAGACACACACCGGTCTGTTATTGTAGGGACATCGACTTTACATTTTCATGCCCCTAAACATGACGCGGAACAAAATGAACTGTGATTGGTTACGTTACATGTCAGTCAAACATCCTCTTGGCCAGTCCTTGACCAATGAAAGCTGTGCTAGAGTCCAGACCTTCTGCCGTCAGTCTGAAGGTCTGATTTGAATCTCCTTATTTTCACATTGCCTTACGTCAACCTTTTCCAGACCAAGACAATATGAATCCGCAGCTTCAGTATATTGGTCTGCATCAGGTCAGTAAGTTGACATGTCTGTTCTTCGTGTCTAATTTACACGTGCTAATGTGAATAGCCTTAGTTATGTGGTGATTGTTTTATGTTTACTTTCTTTTCCTCACCGGAATTCCTCCACAATTTGTAACATTCTAAAACAACATTCGGAGGCAAAAAATACCACATTAAGGAAATACTAAGATGGCATTCTATGCATGCCTGCCAGTCAAAATTAGAGCGCCACCCTCAGGCTGAATAACGCAAGGACGTTAGACCTCTGCCAAAAGTGTGTCTGCATGTGTTATATAAAGCTTACAAAATGTTTATCATAAACTAGCGCTAAAACCCTGAATCTGTCATTCCTAAATTTACTTTTGCCAATTCCTGCAAGCTCCACAGCAGACTGCTACCCAACAGTCAAAGCGGCATTATGTCACAAAAGTGTTGAGTCAGAGGAAGACTGCGAGGGCTTAGGGATCCGTTTGGGACAGTTCAGTATTACATCATGAACAAGTGTCTACTCTAGTGTTTTTAACTGATCTCGGGTCAGTTTTATAATGTAGGTTTATTTTTAATTCATTTAATGAATTTTACTACTTATGCATGTAATACATAAAGGAGGTAATTGTTTTTAATTGGCCTAATTTGACAAACCCTGCCTAATAATACAAAAATATACAAAACAAGCATTACATATTAATAAAGAAGAATTTTACAGAAATGTCATATTTAATGGTGTTTAATTATTTGTATTTTACATTCAGTAGATTATGGCTGGTTTTTCTTTTAGCTTTTTAGCAATTATTGGCCTTAAAGGTGCTAAAGAGGATGTTTTGTTTTATACATTTTTGCAATATTACTTGAAACTGTCTTTACTAACTGATAAAAGACTATTTATTAGGTGCACTGAAAGGAATAATATTAATATACATCATCTGTGCACGAGGTAGGGCCTTAAAAACATCAGCCAATCGTTTACGTGATCATCGCGTAAACGATTGGCCCTCTGGCTTGTCAATCACTGCCATGACGTTCCTTGTGAGAGACGAGCGCGGCTGCGCTCTCCAGTAACTTTCCACACTCTACAGGCGCCGCATGCAATGTTTTTGTCAGGAGACAGGAGTAACAACTGCAGATTATGAGTTACCTGCGGTGAGTCCGACATAATGAATCCACTAACACGATACAGCGAATGCCGGTGGTAAACACTCGTGTTCCAATACTCGTGCACGAGTTTTGGGAGGCGTTCCTTCGAAAAGAGCTGTGAAGGAGGGGGGTTGTTCTTACGCATGCGCTCATTTCAAAAACTCACTAACCGTCTTTGGTTTCTCAGTCGATGAAAAGATCCTCTGTATCACCTTTAAAGGGATAGTTCAACCAAAAATATTCACCCTCAAGTTGTTCCAAACCTGTATGCGCTTCTTTCTTCTGCTGAACACAGAAGAAAATATTTTGAAGAATGTCAGAAACAAAACAGTTGATGGACCTCAAGTCAATAGGGTCCATTAACTGTTTGGTTACCAACATTCTTCAAAATGTCGTCTTTTGTGTTCAGCAGAAGAAAGAAATTCATACAGGATTGGAACAACTTGAAGGTGAGTAAATGATGACAGAATTTTCCTTTTTGGGCGAACTATCCCTTTAAGGTTTAAAACAAATATGATAGAACAAGATATTACGAAGAAAGTTTGTAATTGATCAACTTCATTTTTCATTTTTCAATTAAACTTTTCAATTAAACTTTTCAATTAAACTTTTCAATTAAATTTTAAATATATGCACACACACACACATCACTAATTATAACTGAGCAATATTAATAATGATTCTTGCCTCAGGAAGCAGCACTAATAATGTCACTGGGAATTTTGTGGAAGCAGTAAACACTTGCGGTGTGTGTGTTAAAGGCATCTCTTCAGAGAGGCTGATATCTTCACCATTAAAAAGCTCTGAAATGAAGCGTCAGGTCTGAACTCAGATATCTGTAAGAGCCGTAAACTGGAATAGACAAGCAGCTCTAGGGCATCTCCGCCTTACTGCGGGACTCATGTAGGGCCATATCACAGGGTTTATGATGCGTGGGAATTTCATTACGGTCCAATAAAACGTGACGCTGCCACAGAGGGCAGTGAAGAGGGTCTTGCAAGACTTACCCTCACACAACATGAGACGTCCCAGCACCCAAAAACACAAACACATACTGACAGTTCCCAGATTCCCTTCTGACGTCTGGCACGAGAACAGTCAGGATGACTTGTCAGCTGTGCTGGGATTTACGCCTGGACTTACTGAAGTGATAAACAGTCCTCGCGTTAATTTAACAGGAGTACTAGTATATGCAACTGACTGTGAGATATGAGATGTCACACGAATCATTACAGATCAAACTGAGATCTAAGATACATAGATAACAAGTAGTTTGGACAAAAAATAGTGTGATTTTCATTTTATTATATGATAAATATGAAAGCAAGACTTGTACTTGTGAAATGTTTCACTTGAAAAGTGTATGTATGGATCTTTCTTTACATTACACTTTACATTATATTTAAAGGATTAGTTCACTTCAGAATTCAAAATTCCTGATAATTTACTCACCCCCATGTCATCCAAGATGTTTATGTCTTTCTTTCTTCAGTCGAAAAGAAATTAAGGTTTTTGAGGACCACCCTACCGCGGTACTTTCGTCTTTCCACTTTCCAACGTGATTACATAATGCGTGGCGCATCACAGAGCAGTGCAAGATGAGCATTTGTGGTTAAGAAGTATATAAATGTACTTACTTTTTTTTTTAAGAAAATGACCAATCATTTCACTTGATAAGACCCTTATTCCTCGTCTGGGATCATGTAGAGCTCTTTGAAGCTGCACTGAAACTGACATTTGAACCTTCAACCCGTTGAACCCCAGTGAAGTCCATTATATGGAGAAAAATCCTGGAATGTTTTCCTCAAAAATCTTAATTTCTTTTCGACTGAAGAAAGAAAGACATAAACATCTTGGATGACATGGGGGTGAGTAAAATTATCAGGAAATTTAAATTCTGAAGTGAACTAATCCTTTAATGTGATTATGGCTTTTCTATTATAATTACAATACATGCATGTTAATGACCTCATATTAATTAAGAGACTAGACTATTTTTACTTTTTATTCGTTCATTTAGTTTCATTGTGACACTGCAGGACTATTAATGTGGATTGACTGTATAGAAAATGGATAAAAATTGATGACCTGTTGGCGCCGATAGCCTTGTGGGCAGTGCGTCGACACAAAGCGCGGTTGCGCTTCAAGTTAAGTCAAGTCACCCTTATTTATATAGCGCTTTTTACAATGCAGATTGTGTCAAAGCAGCTTTACATTGATAATTGGTATATAATTTTTCCTTTTAAAGAATAGTGTCAATGCAGGCAGATCAAAAGCACTGTTGAATAAATGTCAAGGATACTGTTGAATATCAAATGTCAAGTCAAATTAAATTAAATTAGGGCTGCACGATTAATCGTATTTTATCACGATAACGATATCTGCTTCTCTCTATTGATTTTAAATAATCGTCACGATATTGGCCCGCTCTATGAAAATGAACATAATTTGGAAATATTGGAAGTAATATTAGGAATTTCGCTGTTTTATCTTTTGAAGTTCCTAAAGGTTTTACCAGTTTTCATAATGTTGATCAGCTAGAAATGATTTTTCTTTGCTTTACGAATTTGCCGGGCAATTTGAATCTGGTTTGTCTTATTGCAAACGAATTGTGTTGCTTTAAAATCTAATGTGAATACACATTACAAAGCGCTCACCAAAACCATGTTTTGTATTGATTTACCATCTAACGAAGTTATCATAGTTGGTTAAATTTAAGTCTTCGTGCCACGCCACCTACAGGCCTTTTGGGTGAAGTGTAGGTTGGTAAAGAACTTGCAAAATAGCCATAGTTTCATTACTCTTTTGATAGAATAAACATGATTAATAATTGTGATTATAATTTTGAGGAAACTGTGGCACTGGCTGTCGTGTTGATGATGTCTTCACAATGGATGATCTAGTCGACTCGATCTCGGCTGATACTTCAGGGCTGCGTTGTGGTCGTATCAAGGCACCGGTCCTCGGTCTCATCTGGAAACGGCCCCGAATCCGGTTGACTACGGTAAACCTCGGGATAAACAGAAAGACTAATATTAGCGTAGATGCCATTCTTTTTCTTCAGGCAACCCGAGTTCAAGTCCCGAATCTTGGATCTTTCCTGATCCCTTTCCCCTCTCTCTCCCCATTCCTTCCTGTCAACTAACTGTCCTATCTCAATAAAAAACAAAAACACCAAAAAATAAATCTTAAAAATTGATGACCTGTTGGCGCCGATAGCCTTGTAGGCAGCGCGTCGACACAAAGCGCGGTTGCGCTTCAGGCAACCCGAGTTCAAGTCCCGAATCTTGGATCTTTCCTGATCCCTTTCCCCTCTCTCTCTCCCCATTCACTTCATGTCAACTAACTGTCCTATCTCAATAAAAAGACAAAAACGGCAAAAAATAAATGTTAAAATTTGATGACTTGTTGGCGCCGATAGCCTTGTGGGCAGCGCATCGACACATATATAAAAAGCTGTGCGATAATATAGCTACAAAAAACAAACAAACAAACAAACAAAAAAACCCCATATGTACAGTTACAGTGTAAATAATGAAAATTGCTCAAGAAGAAGAGTTATTAACCATCTATCCTGTCAGGAGTGTCCCAAAGCAAATGTATTCCAAAAGTGTTTGATGAAAAATGTTTCTGCACAGTCTCTGACTAAACCCATCCATCAGCAAACCATGAGCTGCGCTGAATCCGTCTGGACCGGCAGCATCAGTGCCCCTGAAAATGACCTCATGGAAAAAATGCCGCCATTGCTCATTACTGCAGGAGCCTCAGGGAACAGAAGCCGCTGCTGCTCGGGAGGTCATTACCAATTTAACTGCGGCTATAGTAAGGCGGATAACAAACCTGAACTATGACCTAAGAATAGTGGACTTTACACAAGCTGATAGACAGAACACAGACATAGATCAGGACTGTCAGAGGGGCTAATGAGAGGAGAGAGGGCCGGCAGTGAGCGGGATTGTTGGGAATAGAGGGTAAGATGAGGCCGCTGGAGAGACGGATCAGGGAATGGAGAAAACAGGTCGGTTAACAGAATGTTGACATCATCAGTGTTGAATCAGAGGGAGAAAAGGCCAAGCCTTCACCATCATCAGGTCACAAACAGGAGCAAATGAAGGAAATTAAGTGCTATCGATAGTACGTATAGGTCTGTCGGCTCAGGACTGATCCGTTTAATCAATTGCATTGATAAGGCTTTGTGTGGATGATCTTAATCTCTCATAAGGCCAATTCACACCGCACAGATGAACGCCAACAAACATGTTGGCCGTTGGACTTTTATGAAAAATAACTGTCATGTTCACACTGTTCCAACAGACACCAACAAAATCACTGATTGAACATATTCAGTCGGGTGAAACTAAACCCCGACCAACGGCAACAGATGCCAAAAGGGGTATGAAGGGGTATGGTTTGTTTGTCTGTGTGGTGTGAATTGGCCTTTATTGGTCCACTGAGTCCATTATTTCATAGAACAAGAGCAATATTGGAAGTAATTAAATTGATTTGGGTCACAAAAGGTCAACTTGTGTTCAGTGAACTGTATCTTATTTTCCTTGGATATAATGGTTGGCGTTTGGTTGATGTTCCCACTGTTTCCTATTTTAATATATTGTAAAATGTAATTTATTCCTGTGATCAAAGCTGAATTTTCAGCATCATTACTCCAGAATGCCAATTTACTGCTCAAGAAACATTTATTATTATTATCAGTGTTGAAAACAGTCGTGCTGCTTAACATTATAGTGGAAACTGTGATCACCCCCCCCCCCCCCCCCCTCTTTGATGAATACATTTTTTTCTAATGTGAAATAGAAATCTTTTATAACATAATAAAAGTCTATTATGGAAGCTTGTTTCTGCCACTAAATAAATTTAAAAAACAACGGGTAATTGTAACTTTTTATCTCACAATTCTGCTTTTCTCAGAATCGTGAGATTTAAACTCGTAATTGCGTGTTATAAAGTCATAATTGTGAGATATAAACCCACAATTGCAAGTTATAAAGTCAGAACTGTGAGATATAAACTTGCAATTCTAAGAAAAAACGCCAGTCTTTTTTCCCTAACAATTGGACATTATAACTCGCAATTGTGAGATTAAATCTCATAAGACTTTATATCATGCATTTCTGGTTTTATAACTCACAATTCTGACTTTATAACACTAAATTCTGACTTTATGACTCACAATTCTGACTTTATAACACTAAATTCTGACTTTATAACTCACAATTCTGACTTTATAACACTAAATTCTGACTTTATAACTCACAATTCTGACTTTATAACACTAAATTCTGACTTTATGACTCACAATTCTGACTTTATAACACTAAATTCTGACTTTATGACTCACAATTCTGACTTTATAACACTAAATTCTGACTTTATGACTCACAATTCTGACTTTATAACACTAAATTCTGACTTTATAACTCACAATTCTGACTTTATGACTCACAATTCTGACTTTATAACACTAAATTCTGACTTTATGACTCACAATTCTGACTTTATGACTCACAATTCTGACTTTATAACACTAAATTCTGACTTTATAACTCACAATTCTGACTTTATAACACTAAATTCTGACTTTATAACTCACAATTCTGACTTTATAACACTAAATTCTGACTTTATGACTCACAATTCTGACTTTATAACACTAAATTCTGACTTTATAACTCACAATTCTGACTTTATAACACTAAATTCTGACTTTATAACTCACAATTCTGACTTTATAACACTAAATTCTGACTTTATGACTCACAATTCTGACTTTATAACACTAAATTCTGACTTTATAACTCACAATTCTGACTTTATAACACTAAATTCTGACTTTATGACTCACAATTCTGACTTTATAACACTAAATTCTGACTTTATGACTCACAATTCTGACTTTATAACACTAAATACTGACTTTATAACTCACAATTCTGACTTTATGACTCACAATTCTGACTTTATAACACTAAATTCTGACTTTATGACTCACAATTCTGACTTTATGACTCACAATTCTGACTTTATAACACTAAATTCTGACTTTATGACTCACAATTCTGACTTTATAACACTAAATTCTGACTTTATAACTCACAATTCTGACTTTATAACACTAAATTCTGACTTTATGACTCACAATTCTGACTTTATAACACTAAATTCTGACTTTATGACTCACAGTTCTGACTTTATAACACTAAATTCTGACTTTATGACTCACAATTCTGACTTTTTAACATTAAATTCTGACTTTATAACACAATTCTGACTTTATAACTCACAATTCTGACTTTATAACACTAAATTCTGACTTTATGACTCACAATTCTGACTTTATGACTCACAATTCTGACTTTATAACACTAAATTCTGACTTTATGACTCACAATTCTGACTTTATAACACTAAATTCTGACTTTATAACTCACAATTCTGACTTTATAACACTAAATTCTGACTTTATGACTCACAGTTCTGACTTTATAACACTAAATTCTGACTTTATGACTCACAGTTCTGACTTTATAACACTAAATTCTGACTTTATGACTCACAATTCTGACTTTTTAACATTAAATTCTGACTTTATAACACAATTCTGACTTTATGACTCACAATTCTGACTTTATAACACTAAATTCTGACTTTATGACTCACAATTCTGACTTTATGACTCACAATTCTGACTTTATAACACTAAATTCTGACTTTATGACTCACAATTCTGACTTTATAACACTAAATTCTGACTTAATAACACTAAATTCTGACTTTATAACACTAAATTCTGACTTTATGACTCACAATTCTGACTTTATAACACTAAATTCTGACTTTATAACTCAATTCTGACTTTATAACTCACAATTCTGACTTTATAACACTAAATAATGACTTTATAACTCAATTCTGACTTTATAACTCATAATTCTGACTTTATAACTCACAATTCTGACTTTATAACTCACAGTTTTGAGTTTATATCTTTACTGTCACTTTTGATCAAATTAATGTGTCCTTGCTTAATTTATTTAAGATGTTACTGACCACAAACTTTCGAATGGTAGTGTACATGAGAAAGATACAATTTTATATGTAAAATAAATAAAATAAAATAAAACGATGGATAAGAAAATACATATTTTTCACAAATTTTTTAACCTTTTAAGATTTTTTTTTTTTTAATAACACTCATCAAACACAAGAGAGAAGAGTCCTAACTGTTCAAGTGCTTTGGTAAATGAATTCTCTCTTAAACACCAGGGAGTGAAGTTGAGACTCTCAAAAGTTTTATTGCTAATGCAGTGCATCAAGAATACTACCAGAGTAAGACAATTAGAGTAAGACAGATGTTTTTTTATCGCTGAAACTGTTAATTTGCTCGTTTTAGAAAAGGTGCTTTGGGAAGGTTATATTAATATACACAGATCAAGTCTTCATATTTTATTATAATTGATTTAATTGGTGTTATTTAATTGGCCGTAAAACTGTCCATAAGCTTGATGGTTCAACCTCAGCCTACCACCCTAAAATAATATCGTTTTTAATTAATTTTCCTTAAGTCCTTTAGTAAATGTTATAGCTGAGGAGTCAATATGCATGCTTAGAAGATTTCGGCCAGTCATTTGAGAGGTTATATTGCTGCCAGGAATTAATCAACCATCTCTCAGCCTGCTGAATCCACCTCGAATCTGAAAGTGGGAACAGAAGTAGCTTGGAAAAGTATTTTGCTGAAATTTCTCCCTTGAGAGTTTCATATGACAGTAAGGGCTGCTGTCAAACACATCACACTGTTGAACACACTACTCTGGAAGAAACTGTGTTACGGAGCAGCAAATCCGTCCTGCACTCCTGTTCATTTTTCAATTTTGTTGTGCTTGTTGTGACACGCTTAGAGATGGAAGAGTGATTGCAAGATAAAGAAACGCCAATCACTGTCCATCTGTCTCGCTTCCATTGCACTATAAAAAGAGCAGAGATTTCATGCCCATTTAAAACTAACAGCTCCCACTGAATCCAAAGCTACAAAAACTTTAGTCCAGCTTATCCAATGGTCATCCGTGCGGTGAAGAGCCTTTTGGGATCAGCAGACTTTCAGAAAAAGTGCCCAGACACTTTATAAAACTTTAATTAATTCACAACTATAATTACACTATGACAAGAAAATGAACAGGATGGAAATAAAGAACTATTTGCTCATATGCTCCATTAGTGATGGGGATCTGCGCAGCTCCTCTTCAAGTCCAACACACCTATTAACTCAACCGATTCGTTCAATGATGTTGATTCGTTAAAGAACACAGTTGCTGCATGCTTTTATGACTGAGTCATTGAATTGCTCAAAAACACTGAATCATTCTATTGTGTCACACGGAGACATTTGTAACTATTTTCATTGGCGGAACAAAAATAGACAAAGTAGCCAAAAGCTATTGTGTGTAAAGTCAGAATTGCAAAATATAAATTTACAATTGCACGTTATAAAGTCAGAATTGTAAGATATAGCTAAACTCACAATTCTGACTTTTTTTTCTTGCAATTTCGAGTTTATATCTTACAATTCTGACTTTATAACTCGCAATTGTATGAAAGCTTATTTCCGCCACTGAATAAAAAATAAAAAAGGTAATTTTTATCTAGCAATTTTGACTTTTTTCTCAGAATTGCATGATATAGACTCACAATTGCGAGTTATAAAGTCAGAATTGCGTGATATAAAGTCAGAATTGCGAGATATAAACTCACAATTGCGAGTTATAGTCAAAATTGCGTGTTATAAAGTCAGAATTGCGAGATATACTGACTTTTTTCTCAGAATTGTTAGTTTATATCTCGTAATTCTGACTTTATATCACACAAATGTATGGAAGTTTGTTTCCGCCACTGAATAAAAATAAAAAAGGTAATTGTGACTTTTTGTCTTGCAATTTTGACTTTTTTCTCAGAATTGCATGATATAAACTCACAATTGCGAGTTATACAGTCAGAATTGCGTGATATAAAGTCAGAATTGCGAGATATAAACTCACAATTGTGAGAAAAGTCAATTACAAGATATAAACTCACAATTGAGTTATAAAGTCAGAATTGCGTGATATAAAGTCAGAATTGCGAGATATAAACTCACAATTGCGAGATATAAACTCACAATTGCGAGTTATAGTCAAAATTGCGTGATATAAAGTCAGAATTGCGAGATATACTGACTTTTTTTTCTCAGAATTGTTAGTTTATATCTCGTAATTCTGACTTTATATCACACAAATGTATGGAAGTTTGTTTCCGCCACTGAATAAAAATAAAAAAGGTAATTGCGACTTTTTATCTCACAATTCTGACTTTTTTCCTCACAATTTTGACTTTTTTTCTCACAATTTTGAGTGTATATCTCGCAATTCTGACTTTATAACTCGCAATTAGCAATTCTGAGAGAAAATTCAGAATTGTGAGATAAAAAGTCGCAGTTATCCTTTATTGTTTTATTCCATGGTGGAAACAAATTTCTATAGTTATGGTTGCTCGTTCTCTTACTATACATTTTCTTGTTCTAGGTCTTTTTTTTTCTATAAAATGCAGAGGAAAAGTGACTAAGCAACTCTCTTGATGTCTCCTGCTCTCTTTCCCCCCCTGCTTTCTCTTCATGTGCAGAGCTGCAAAGGCAAGTCACCATGACCTGCGCTCATAAATTCATCTCCCCAGCTGTATGCTAAACCAGAGCAGAGCAGTGCCAAGGGCAGCCGGGCAGATATTCAACAGGACATGTTCTCATTTACACCCAACAGAAACACGATCCTTATCTTAAATCACGCTTCAGTCCAACCTCTAGATGGCAGTGTTACATTTCAGGATGACAAACCGATATGGTATGTACTGCATCCAGACTTATGAAACCCACTGAAAACCCCCTTAGATGAAGTACTTAGTGAACTGCTCACTGATTCATGCAGTACAAGAAATAGTATAAGTAACATGAAATGAAAAATGCATTTTTGTCGCATGATGTCATTGTGTTGCATGTTTAATTCAGCAAGTGTCATCATCCAGTTATCATTATACATTTTTAATCCAATTCACATTCAGCAGGAGAAGAATGTTAAAATGTTCATATTTCATCACAATGTAAAAGAAGGGTGCATTGTGTGATACTGTGTGAAATCATCAATGCACAGCGTCGTATATTTTGGCAGATGTAGGCTAGCAGTTCATTTGAGCATTCATTGCATACAGAAAAGGTGCCTACTGTGCACAGTATGCAAACTAGTACAAATAGTATGTTAGTATGCTATTCCGAACGCACTCGTTCTCACTTGCTTCATAAATGATTACTGCTATTTGTAGACACATTTTGCATTGGTTTTTGTTCTCTTGCTCAGTGGAAATGTCTTTTCTAGACACGCTGTTGAGTTTAAAATCACCAAATGTGGTGTCAGTACCTCTGTGTGTGCTGGTTATAACATGCTGTACGGTTCAAGTGATAGAAGTTGTGAATTTCATAGCTCCCGCAGACACGTGTCCCCCTGAGGAGATGTTCTCTTGAGATCCGTGCCGCCTCGGGGTAAGTGGATATTAGGCTCAGACAAAGAGACCGGTGCGGCGACTTTATTGACAAAATGGAAACAGCCAGAGCTGACCGAGTGATCTGTCTCCAAAAATAGAGGAGACTTGAGTCCAAAGAGCCCTCGGTGGTTATCAGTAAACCTTTTTATCTTTACTTAAAGATCGTTAACAGAACTAGATTCCGTTTGAAGACACGGGTTCGATGCTGTCGCATGCTGTTGTTGTGTTTGACAAATGTTTGATTCTCACAATCTGCTGAGATTTGGGTTGCTAACAGCTCTAATGAACTCCCGTCGGAGCTGCAGGGAAGGGAAGCGGCTGTCGAATCGATCAGGTTTGGGATCGTGTGGTTGAGGTGAGATTCTGTGACCTGCAAACTCACACAGTGCGTTAATGACAGATGAGCTACATCGACTCTGAGGTAGTTAGAAAACAACCAGACATTGACTATGTGTGTTTGCAAACCAATATGAAAGAAAAATCACAAATTGAGAGAGAACCATAAATGCGTGCACGCATACATGCATAAATAAATGCACATATAGGCCTACATATATGCATAAATAAATAAAATAAGTGTCTCCATGTCAGCTGTGAGGTTAGACGGAGGACAAATGGAGACTTTTCCTTAAATCTCTATATTAAGTCTCTTCCATTTCCCCATGAAAAAAAGAGAAAAGAAATCTGACTTTCAGAAGAAGTTGGTATGTCAATGAAACATAACTGAGAGCACTTTTAAACCTGGTGAGCTATGAATGAGCAAACTGTATATGTGTGCATTTTAATATATAATAAAAAAAATGTTAAATGCCCTTTTTTAAAGTCTTGCTTTTGTTTTTGGGGCTACTATAATAGGTTTTTATGCCTGAATGTTCAAAACCACCAATTTTTCACATACTTTACATTGTTGCAGCACCTCACTTCCCATTTTGTAGACTGCAATTCCAAAAAACATCATCAGTAGATTGTGGAACCCTTGCCACCAATGGTCTCTACCACAGGGTTGCCAGGTTTTCAAACAAAATCAGCCCAATTGCTATTCAAAACTAGCCCAAAACCAGGTAAAAATCACGTTCCGGGGAGTAAAATGCACTTTTTGACGGGGTTCCCCAGATAAAATTCCCATTCCAGGGGCTAAAATTCACTTTATTTGGGGTCGCTTCATCCATGCCTTGGGCGTATGCATAATAGTAAGCATAATAAGACCACTTAAAATATGTATTTATTAAGGTATTAAAAAAATGTTTATCTGCTTTGCCTTGGGAAATATATGTGTGGAGGATTTACAGTCTTTGAGAAAGCAGTTTGTACAGGATTCTCTGTCAAATATGCTGACAGACGTGAAGTTTATTCAGGGATTCAAACTGTGTCAACTGAAGAAGCTTTCCATTTGTGAGAGCTACGTGTCCACCTGGAATCTGAAGGGGAGATTACTTGTCTCGACCGGACCGGATTTCATCATTTCCACTTCAAAACGTCACTTATGTACTACATATAGGGTGAATTCAGTTTGATTGGGACACTTTGAGATGACTTGGAAAAAGTGTCCCAATCAATCTGAATTCACCCTATACTTTAAAAAAGAATAAAAACAAACAAAGAATTGAAACGTTCTGAGTCAAAGACCCAGAGCCCTTAGGATATTGTCAGGCTCTGTTGCATCACTACTGGTGTGATTCATGAACTAACAGTTAATTAAGAAGCCCATAATCCACAGCGTCTAAAGCTCTTCTGTGTTAAATACAACTCCAGCCTGGAGGGAAACAAGGTGTAGGGAGCTTAGACGGAGTGTAATCCCAGAGATGGAGGGAGTGATGGATCGCAGGATCTCCTGGAGTAATTATCCCAGGCCTCTGGTCTCAACCCTCCACCAAACCCCCACACCAATCTCACGGTGTCCACGCTGTCTCAATCACTCCTACTCTTTCTCTGTCTGCCTCACTCCCACTCGCACTGTGTTTCCATCTCTCACGCCCCTGTGAATTTATCCACTGGCTTGTGTTTTCATGCAAAACTTGTTCTTAAAGGATTAGTTCACTTCAGAATTAAAATTTCCTGATCATTCACTCACCCCCATGTCATCCAAGATGTTCATGTCTTTCTTTCTTCAGTCGGAAAAGAAATTAAGGTCTTTGAGGAAAACATTCCAGGATTTTCCTCTATATATTGGACTTCAAGTGTTGGAAAGGTCACGTGTGATGTAGGCGGAAGTACCGATCCAGTGTCTACAAAGCAAACGTGCAAAGACTAAGTCAAATGCCCTTTACAAAAAAAGGTAAAACAACAATGTCAGACGATTTTGAAGTTGGAGGAGAAAATGAGATGGAGGTTTTCGCCCTACCGCGGTACTTCCACCCATGTCACGGGTGACCTTTCCAACGTGATTATGCAATGCGTGGCACATCACAGAGCAGTGCAAGATGAGCATTTGTGGTTAAAAAGTATAACATTTTTATTTTTTTTTAGATCATTTCACTAGATAAGACTCTTATTCCTCATCTGGGATCATGTAGAGCTCTTTGAAGCTGCACTGAAGCTGACATTTGGACCTTCAACCCGTTAAACCCCACTATATGAAGAAAAATCCTGGAATGTTTTCCTCAAAAACCTTAAAGGATTAGTTCATTTTCAAATGAAAATTAGCCCAAGCTTTACTCACCCTCAAGGCATAGGTGTATATGGCTTTCTTCTACACAATCGGAGATATTTTAATAAATATCCTGACGCATCCGAGCTTTATAATGGCAGTGAACAGGGTTCACGAGTATGAGCTGAAGAAAGTGCTTCTACATCCATCCAGCATAATGTGTGTTCCACACACGTTAATAAAGGCCTTCTGAAGCGAATCGATGCATTTGTGAAAAAATCATATTTAACAAGTTATTAAGTAAAATATCTAGCTTCTGCCAGACCGCCTTCCATATTCAACATACAGAGAAAATGTAAGACTCTTCAAGTTCAAAAATCTTATGCTTTGTCCTACGCCTTCCCTATTCAACTTACAGAAAAAGTGTAACTGACGCGACGCCAGTTTATACATTCTTCGTAACTTGAATACGGAAGGCAGTCTGGCGGAAGCTAGATATTTTACTTCATAACTCGTTAAATATGGATATTTTTTTACACAAACGCATCGTTTCGCTTCAGAAGACCCCACGGAGCTGTGTGGAGTATGTTTATGATGGATGGATGTAGATGGAAGCACTTTCCTCAGCTCATACTCACTGATCCCTTTCACTGCCACACGACCACAACGCAGCCCTGAAGTATCAGCAGAGATCGAGTCAACTGGATCATCCATTGTGACGGCCTCATCGACACGACAGCCAGTAGCACAGTTCCTCAACAGACCGTCCATACCGGCAGATGAATACGATCCTCAACTGGATGGAACTGAAATAAATACTTTGATTGTTGTGATCCTATCAGACTTATGATAGCAACCTGATTGTAACAAAGCACTGTTCGCCAAAGGAGAACTGGCCCCCCGACTAAGCCTGGTTTCTCCCAAGTTTTTTTTTTTTCTCCATTTTAACACCTATTTGCCACTTGTTTGCCACCTGATGTCACCTGATGGAGTTTGGGTTCCTTGCCGCTGTCGCCTTTGGCTTGCTTAGTTGGGGACACTTGACATTTGATATTCAATAGTATTCTTGACATTTATTCAACAGTGCTTCTGATCTGCCTGCATTGACACTCTTATTTAAGAGCTGCTGTGCAGCCAAATTATGTACCAGTTATCAATGTAAAGCTGCTTTGACACAATCTGCATTGTAAAAAGCGCTATATAAATAAAGGTGACTTGACTTGACTTGACTGCCATTATAAAGCTCGGATGCGTCAGGATATTTATTAATATATCTCTGATTGTGTTCATCAGAAAGAAGAAAGTCATATACACCTAGGATGGCTTGAGGATGAGTAAAGCTTGGGCTAATTTTCATTTGAAAGTGAACTAATCCTTTAATTTCTTTACAACTGAAGAAAGAAAGACATCTTGAATGACATGGGGGTGAGTAAATTATCATGAAATTTGAATTCTGAAGTGAACTAATCTTTTAAGTGATTGCAGTTTAAAAACGTTAAACTAGCCTCTAATTGTAACGTGAGATTCATTAGTAATGTTGACTAAGTTGAGCATCACTATTAATATGACTGAGTCTGAGAGTTAGTGATGTGAACAAATCCAGACACAAACCATGTGCAGTTAGCCCTGCCAACACCCTGCATAGCAACATGACTAAAAATGCTCAAAACACCTTTAAAAGAGCAATGCAAGGCCCTCGCAACCACCTGTCAATGCCTAGAAACCACCAAGAACTTCCAATTAACTGCATGGCAACTCATTGAAAACTCAAAAGACTCTTGTAACCACAAAGCAATATGATATCAGAACACGTTTAAAAGTGCAAGGCAATGACCCATAGCAACACCCGGCTATCACCAACAAACCTAGCAACCACATAGCAACACACTAAAACCCACTCAGAGCAGTATTACACCATTTTCTTCCGGAAATGTCATATTCCAATTGATATTCAATTTCGTTTGTGGTTTTTGAAGTGCTATCAGTCTAGTCATTTTGTGCAAAAATGTCACATCTTTGGGATCGAATGTGAATACATTGGCTTGTGGTGTGTTTAATTTATGGTTCATTACGGCAGCACCACCTGTCAATTAATTCAGCACCAACTGCCCTTCATGTAATGAGGAGGGTTTGATTCTTATGCGAGAGCGTCTGTCGTCAGGAGGGGTTATTGCCACGTGCGTATTAGACATATTTCTTTCCGCGAGTCTGCCTTTAAGCAATTAACCGGGTTGGAGGAGAACTAAACCGTGACATCGTTGCTATGTGGGTTTTCTGAGCAGAATTTTTATCACGCGGCCCAGATGTACGTCTTCCCAATGGAGTTTGAGCAACGGTGTGGAACGCATATGGCCTGTAGATCAGAGATTCTCAAGGGCTTGTGCTTTTGATTTTACACTGGATATCAAATGATGACCAACACCAAGAACTAAAATAGTTAAATGTACAAAAGTAGAAAAAAATGTCCTTTAATGAAAATTATGAAATGCATGAATATTTATTTTTAATATAATGTGAATAATGTAATGTATTATATATTATAATATAAACATTACAATATGGATAATATATTTTAATATCAAATTTTATTATGAATTTTTCATGTACGCATTTGTGCACAAACTGTGTTTACTATTGCATATTTACTCACCCTTATTTTAAATGCTAATATTTTGGTTTAATGTACAAAAGTAAACAAAAACATCCTTAAAACAAACATTGAAAATATGTTTTGAATATTTGGAAATGATGAAAATGTATTTTTATATAATGTATTATTTTATTAACATTACATTATATGGATCACATATTTTAATATCAAATTTTATTCTAAAAGTATTAAGCATTTTAAATATGCATTAAATTTTAATGGCTTCATGCATACATTTTTTGCACAAACCATGTGTATTATTACAAATGAACCCATATTTAGTGCCATAATTTTCTTTGAATGACAATATTTAGGTTTCATGTTTCAAAAGTATCCTTAAAATCAAAATTTTTAATTATGAATATTTGAAAATGATATAATATAATGAATAATATATATTATGATATAATATACAAATATAATATCAATAATGTATTTTAATGTAAAATCATTGAGTTTTTAATGTAATCTCAAATTTCAATGCTTTCATACATTATTTATTTTTAATATAATTATAATATGAATATATCATAATGTATTATATATTATAATATAAACATCATATATGTGTGTGTGTGTGTGTGTGTGTGTGTGTGTGTGTGTATATTTACACACACATACATTTATATTTTATATTAAAATAGGCCTATATAAATTAATAATACAGGCCTATTTTAATATAAAATTGAGTGCTTTAAATGTACGTTGCATTTTGATGGCTTCATGCATTTAACACATTGCCGCACGTTGTTATTGCATATTGAATGAAACCATATTTAATGTCATTTTTTATTTTATGAACATAAAGAAAATATTAATTTTAATGTTTCTTTATCCTAACAATGCATGATTCTTTTTCCGCCCCCATCTATGACCCATCCAAACAGACCCGTGATCCATTTTTGGGTCGTGGCCCACCAGCCGAGGTCCGCTGCTGCAGACTATCGGCCCGTCCTGCCTTCTTAACATACCACCTTCAGATAAGAAGAGAAATCTCAGAATGAGCAGAAGAAAGGACAGAGCGCAGATGACTTTAAACATAGCCACAGGAAATGTTGAGATAGGGGACAGACAAAAAAGAAATAGAAGCAAGAACAAAGGATAAGTGAAGATGATAGTACAAAGGGTGACGGAGGAGAGAGAGATGATAAAGTAAGACAAGGCAATTCCTTTTTTCTCATGTACCTTTGCACCCTTGCAGAAGAACAGACCGGAAGCCTGTGTCTCTGTAAGTAATGTCAGCGTCGCCGCCCCCTTCCCTGGTGCGGTTAAGGGTAAATATGTCCCCCGTCTCTGTGATGTATAGGGTTGTCTGTTGTGTGAGTGCAAGTCAGACAGCACTTTGCTGCTAACTCACCACTCCCTCCTTATTACTGCGTTCCCCCGACCCTCGCCAGAGCCCGAGTCCTGGCCCCTGACGGCCCTCGCTCTGTTTACCCTATCTACCTCTGTTTACTGCCACAGAGCAGAGACATTTGCCACTGTCACACAAGCTTCCACAGGGATGAGCCTGAGAAACAAGCACAATATGTCAGGATAACAAACACACAGTGAGGTCCAAAACTTTGAGACCCCTCTATTCTGAGGCCAAACGTTTTCATTGCAAATGAAATATCATCTGCATCACAATTTAAGAGAAAGTTTTAACTGAAAAATGAACATGTGAGATGTATATGGTGTGTGTCTCTCAGCAGCACTGGAGCCACATAAACTAAACTATGTTTGGCCCTGTTTATGCCTGGTATTAAGATGTGTTTTGGTCGATCCGATCACAAGTAGACGAGGGAGAGATATTCCCGTTTACACCTGGTGTTTTAATCCGTCTCTTTTGTCCACTTTCGACCACTTCTGTCCTGATTTCTTCAAGGGAAGGGTTTATGGGTGGGTAAAGGTATGGGTTTTTTCAGACCTTTATCTAATGGATGAAATAAGCTTGTGAAATGAGTACAATTTACATGTGAATTTTGTATTTATTTTTATGTTATTTTCGGAGCTACTGCGGAAAAGGTAAATAGCATACAGAGAGCATCAGCTTTCGGACAGCTGCAGTCCACGCCGAACGCTGTGAGTTGTGTTAGAAATCAGGACTGCTCACTGTTCTGCTGAAATATAGAAGAATATAAATATTGAATTGGGATAAGGGATTATGAATTCATCTCTAAAAGGAGATCAGTCTTCAGGAAGATTTCGATGGCTGTTTTATTTTCCTCTTACTCCGAATAAAGTAGCTAATTATTAGCGCATTTCAGCTTTGTTTACAGCGGTAACCAAGGAAACGCGGTATCACTACTGCTCCATAAGCGCCAAGAGAGTGAATCTGTCTCATTCGTGCTTTTTTGTTTCATGTTTTTTTTGTGTGTGTTTAGATAAAGTCAGACCGTTCTGTTTTTGCTTGAAATTAAATCTAATTCAAATAAAAAACAACTGCTCATGTAACGTGCGTAGCATCTTTGTTTGGATTGTGATTAAAAAGCGTCTTCAAACCAAACTTGGGTCTTCAGCCGACAAAGTTTAAATCCTGTCTGGCTAGAGCTCTTCCCATAATGTTTACGAGTTAGGTCAGTAGGTGGAGAGTAGGCAGTGATTTGTGGCTGTTCGAACACATTCGACCACATGAGCGTTTACACTATGAAAGCAATCTGGTGGAATGCGTTTTTGGAAGTGGTCGAAAGTGGACAAACTCAAAATGTTTTAGACCCTGTTTACACCTTTATTTAGCGTTGTCCGCTGGTGATCCAGGGCCTAAAAGGATCTCAAGGTTCAATGTAGGCAAGACAATCTGACTGTGTGTGCAAAGAGTCACATGATTATTGGAACTCATTTACTTACATTTGATTAAAAACCTAAATTTTCATAGAAATAGTGCACATCTTAATATTTCTTTTTCATTTTATGTCAACACTTTTATTCATTTGAAGAAAAAATAGTTTATTTTTGGGTTTAGATAGATAGATAGATAGATAGATAGATAGATAGATAGATAGATAGATAGATAGATAGATAGATAGATTTTTTTTTGTGTTCCCATGCAGTGCATTTGATATAATTTGCATGGATATGATTATAATATATACATTTTAGAGAAGCAAACTTTAGACATTATTTTGCATAATTTACATGATAAATTACACTTATTTACTGATATTTGATTAAACCTTACATTTTCTTATTAAATTCTTTTTTCTTTTAATGCAAATCTTTTCTTCATTTGAACATTTTCACAACCTTGTTTATTTCCAGGTTTAAATGAAATAAATAAATAAATCCTAGATTTTTTTATGTGGTCCCTTGTGCATTTGAAATATTTGCATGATTACGATTATAATATACCAACAATTTTTTAGAGAAACAAAAACTGTAGAGATGAAATTGCATTATTTAAAAGTCACACCTGAAAAAGAATTTACATCATGCTATGCAAATTTATAAAACCTTATCCAAGATTAAAGTCATTATTCATGGAGTTAAAGATCCAACAGGATCAGAAATGACTCGCTGAGCTGGTTTAGCACCGAGATTGTTTAGTCCTGCTGTTCTCAGTATAGACTCCAAATTTTTTTTTTTAAATATTTTATCCACTTACACCAAAAAGCTGACACCTGAAGAAATAACCTGTTTAAAATGATGCACATGAGATGATCCAATCATAACAGTGATCTATAGAAAATGATCAGATCACATGACTGAGATTCCTCAGAGGTGGCTCTTCCATAGCTTATTTCAAGGTTAAAATAAAATAAAATAAATAAAATAAAAATTATTTATTAAAAGCAGGATAAATGCATATTACTTTTGACAAATGTTTAAAATGATGCACATGATATGAATATCTCAGAGTTTTTAGTTATGTTTCATTTGACTACCAAACTTTGTCTCTGAGAAAGAAATAAAGATGAGTCAGAAAGTCTTTGTTTGCTCTCCATTTAACCTCATGACTGTCTTAGAGAAACCTTACGAACAAAAGTGATCTTTTCTATATTTTGAGAGATTTGTGTGCGTCTCACGAGCTTTTCCTTGAGCTATAAGCTTTAGCTAAGTTTCAGTCTAAGTTCAATAAACTTCTGTCTAAAACTTTAAGAGGGAGCCCGAGCAAACCTTTGGGCTACATTCAATTGGAAAAGAAAATGTTGATTTTGAAGATTTTGATTGGCGCATACTCACACGTTCGGTTTTTCATATGAAACGTTCCGCAGTCAAATATGCGGGTCCGGCACCATGCATTAATAATGCCATCTTTTTATCAATAGTATATGACTCCCGGCCTGGATTGAGCTGATCCATGCATATCCAAGACAATGAACCAATATGAGCATTAAAGTTGAATCAAACGCTTTGAAAAGAAAAAGAGCACCTGCTGAGAGAGGAAGAGTGCCTTTTGAAGTGCCTGGGCTTGCTGTATCTCATCAAATGGATATAACCTTTAAAAAGATGAAGATAAACTCTCTTATGTCTCAGGAACTGAAACCAACCCTTGTTTTTTCCGTAAGTGATGCAATGACTTAAATGTGTACCTGCAATTGCTACAAAAGCATCCCCCGTTCAATCAGCCAACAATCCGAGACAGATTTCCTGCATGTAATCCCATACATTCAGTCTTTTCAGCAAGGAGATTCCTGCGGAGCCCCTTCAGCCCAATTAAACCCGCATGCCAGGCCTCCGTCAAAGGAACGGAGCAGTTTGTGCATATGAAGCGCTATCGTCGAAACAATCGTATTTGTATCAGCGGGGCGCAAGAGGAAGGGAATACTAGTCTCCCAGCAGGGCGAAGGGATGTATTATAGTCAGAGTGAGTTTCTCTTAGGAGTCACTTTCTAAACGCTCCCATTAATCCCCTTTCCGGAATGTCTGAATGTCATGACTCTGGAAAATGTGGGACTTCCTGAAGCTCAAAGAATGGAAACACAGTAAAAAAGTCTCTCTATGTGATGAGCTTTGTCGCTACTGGATTAATCTCTGGAGGTTAGAAGAAAGAGCAGCTTATTTTAAGGGGATCAATGAAACTTAAAGAAAGTCTAATGCCACTTTAGAGTTCGAGGCCTCGGGGCGCCTGAGTCCAACGAATTCAACGGGGATGGTGCGTCGCAAGGGCGTTGAGGAAAAACGCAAGGGGTTTGTGACAGTGACACAAGTTGAGAAAATTTGAACTTTTGCTGAAACACTCTGATGAGGGCGATAAGAAATACAGACTGCAAAATCAAAAGAAAAACATAAGAAATCACATTTTGCATAAAGAAAATGAAGTCCATGGTGTTTACATTAATCACAATTTTAGCGTATTTTCCTACAACAGTTTCTGGGGAGGTTGTATTTTCTCATTATTATCAATAGGGATTACATTTTCTGTAATACAATGCTTTTCTATTTAAATCAATATAAATTAAATGATAAATTGTATATACACTACTGTCCATAGGTTTGGGGTCAGTAAGATTTTTTTTGAAAGAAATTAATACTTTTATTTACACATTAAATTACGGAAGAGGATCAGGGCCAAGAAATAATACAAAAATAAAACCATCTCAAGATTAAAGTCATTATAATGCGAGACTAAACTCTTAAATTTTGAGAAAAAGAGTCAAAATACAACATTGAGAATAAAATCATTACATTTCGAGAATAAAATCGTGTTTCGAGAAAAAAAAAAATTGTTAAATTTCGAAAAAACGTATTCAATTTTGAGAATAAAGTTGTAGTGTTTCGAGAAAATGTTAAATTTCAAGAAAAAAGTAGAAATAAAATGTTGAGAATAAACTCATTAATTTTTGAGAATAAAGTCGTGTTTTGAAAAAAACTTAAAAATTAAAATCAAAAATTAAATTAAGAAATTAAAATTTGAGAAAAAAGTCAATTTCTCAAAAGTTTTCTCTTGAAACACGACGACTTTATTCTCAAAATGTAATGATTTTATTCTCGACATTATATTGTATTGTATTTTTTCTAGAAATTTAACAAGATTAATCTCACATTATAATGACTTTTATCTCAAGATGGTTTTATTTTTTTGTTATTACATATTAAATTGATTAAAGTGACAGTATATACATTTATAATGTTAAAAATGTTAAAAATGCATCACCGTTTCAACAAAAATATGAAGCAGCACAACTGTTTTCAACATTGATAAAATCAGCATATTAGCATATTAGAAATCATCACATTAGAATGATTTCTGAAGGATCATGTGACACTGAAGACTGGAGTAATGATGCTGAAAATTCAGCTTTGATCACAGGAATAAATTACATTTTAAAATATATTCACATAGAAAACAGCTATTTTAAATTGTAATACTATTTCACAATATTACAGTTTTACTGTATTTTTGATCAAATAAATGCAGTCTTGATGAGTATAACAGACTTCTTTCAAAAACATTTTAAAAATCTGACCAAAGACTATAAATATAATAAATAATTTTAGTTAATATGTTGTATTGCCTTTCATTTAAAAAGGATTCTATTACAATAATGAGAATCCCCACTGGGAATATTGAAAATGCATATAATGAAAATATAATTTGTGACTTTCTCCTTACGCAAAAATAAATGTCAAAATTAGTTTAACTGGACTAAACTTTCTAATCCTAAATCCTGAATAGCAGGCTGGGCCATATCCTGCTCATTTATCTCACAAGACACCCCTATAAGCATCCCTTTGACTAACCATTGAACTCATGCGAACCCTTTTTGCATGTAAGAGTACATTCTTCATGCAGAATGAGGCCGTTATCACGCTTGACAATGGAGAAGATGCAGGGCTTAGGATGGTCTGCCCAACCCCACCCAGCTATTAATACCAAAGAGATTCAAGCATTGTAGTGTAAAAGAGGCCCAGGAATCTCTGTTTATTCAGCCTGTTTCTGAGAGCCCAACAGGAAGAGAGCTTTGCAGCTTTCTACATTTAGCTAGAAGAAGGCAGGCAACTGGGGTCTTTAGTAGAAAATGTACTGGAAGTTGAAAAATGAGCTTAAATATTACCACCAGCATAGGAATATAACATTACAATGACCTTTTATTTTCTTCCCCCTAAAAGAACTGAAACTTTCTAGAACACGTTTTGCCCCTGAAAGTCTTGTTTGGATGTCATGGTTATTCATAGCCTCGGTTTGTTGGGATCCAATCTAATTTTCACCATCCGTGATAAATTGCTTAATTGAAGTCAGTAAACAGTCAGCCATCTCGGTTATTGATGCAAGTTTTAATTGGATGAGACAAATTCATTCGCTCAATCATACAGAGTGTTACAGTACATCACCGGCCAACTCAAGAAGGTCAAGAAAGTCATTCCAGCCACTGAGATTGATTGGCCGGACGACTTGTTTATATAAGATAAGAGAAAATAGCCGAAAGGTCAACAATCACAGGCTATCTGAGCATTATCTGACTCGCTCTCTCTCTCAAGCACAGCAAACAAAAGTTGAGCACAAATAAGGACGAGACCATTTGAACAGCGAGAACTTGACTTTAAATCAAGAAGCGTGGCTCATTGTTAAGATGACACGTATATTCGAAAAGTAAAACACGGGTGTATTTGCAGATACAGAATATAAAAAAGCTTTTCTTTCAGCCAGTGCACTCTCTGGTACAATAAATTCACACAGAGACACAGAAAAAGACAGAATCCATTTGGTTCGGCTGCGCACTGACACACACACAATATATTTTCAATATAAATCCTATATACACATGTTCCTTCACTAAACAGTTGCTTTTAACACAGCTAGTTACACTTCCACTGGAAGCAAAATGCATTTCAGTGCCACCAATAAATGCTGCCCAGAAAGAAAACTTAAAATAAACATCTTTTGTTTGTACTTCATCTCTGCTGTGTTATATTCCAATGCCAGTTAAGAAAACTAATTTACAGTAGAAAGGGTAAAATAAAGGCGACAAACATGACAAGTGAAGACGACAGCGTTCTGAGAGAGCTTGAGCGGTACCACTGAACTTCCTGAGAATCGTCTGAAAGAAAAACAAAAAACAAAATGTACATGAAAAAGAAACTCATACAAGAAACAGACGGCCTGAATAATCACTTGCCATCAGTTTGAATCAAGCCCTATCAGGGAAGCGTTGGAGGTGAGAACTTCTGTCTGAGGTCTATTGTTGTTTATCTCTAAGCAACCTGAGGGATATTAAGTGTGCGTCTGGCCTTACTGTAATATAATGAAGCTAGCCACTAAAACAGCCTTTATGCATCTATAAACTCACCACAGTCTTTGCTGAAAACATGCGGGAAGCAGTGCAGAAGTCCATATCCACATCTGCAATAGGAACATCCTTTCTGAACCCATTCTCCATGTGGAATAACACCACAATCCCTGTAAGAGTAAAAACACAAACATTTAAAAACCTTGTGCGATTACAACACTGCTGTACGGCTCAAATCTCGATGTTATTTCGCTACCTGAGGCGTTCGTCGTATTCGCAGCTCCGACCGGTGAAGTACTTCGGACAGGCGCAGAAGCTCCCCAAAATGCACGTTCCACCATTCTTGCAGCAGGTACGACTTTGTTTAGCAACTGAAATGAGAAACGGCAAAATAAAGTTATCAAATACAAGCAAGCAAACACAAAACAGCAGCCCCATCCCGCTAAAATTTATGACGTGTAATCTAAACAGCTGCTACCAACATCTGTTTCCCAACACAACATGAACCATCTCAGACGCTGTGCAGGCCGTTACGCTCGACAACACTGGAATTCTCATTAATAAATGGATAAATCCATTCAACTCCAGCCTAAAAGCTCAAAACAGTTTTCTATTTCAGGCACATTATTTAATCTGGTTCATGTTTGTGTTTTTATAATGGTGTGCAATTAAAGTGCAACAGATACTGTAATTGTAAAGTTTTTTAGACTACACTGAATAAAAAAAAAAAAAAACTGACGTAGAAACAATTTTCACTCAGAAATTGCTAGTAAATTTCACAAACAACTACAAGGAATTGGCATCACATTGAGTTAAAAGAAGTAGGTAACTAAAAATATATATATTCGTATCAATCAAACTCCAATAATCTTATTTACAACAACTTTTACAGTGTTTTCAGGAACATAACCTCACTGTATTTAGTAATTTCTAGAAGTTATCATGACTTAAAGATCTTAATAGAAATAGGGTGAATTCAGGGTGATTCAGGGTCATCTAAATGGCAAAAAGTGTCTCATTCACCCCGAATTCATCCCTTTATACACATAAATACACGACACATCCATCCAAATCCATGCATCCATCCATCCATCCCGTTCTGGTTATAACGAGCTCACCTCCAGTCAGTCCTATGAACGGTAACACGGCCTCTGCGTTGCGGTGTTGACGTTGCGGCGTTTGCGTGTTCATTTCATTGAACTTATTCAAAAATTCCGCCTGTTGTTTTGGCTTTCCAGAAACTCCAGCTTTCCCACATTCTGACCCCTCACAACCTGAGAGAAAAACGCGTAATGCGTGTTAGAAAGAAGCTGTGAATCAATCGGCCGCATACAAAATTAAACATCGTCCGTCAAAGATTCGACTTTTACCTGCTTCAGTCGAAACAGCCTGACACACCACCACAGCAGACAGCAGAAACCTGGAGAGGA
This sequence comes from Megalobrama amblycephala, assembly GCF_018812025.1. Classification (NCBI taxonomy): domain Eukaryota; kingdom Metazoa; phylum Chordata; class Actinopteri; order Cypriniformes; family Xenocyprididae; genus Megalobrama; species Megalobrama amblycephala. Next base: position 58,619,421 of record NC_063045.1, read on the forward strand.
GAATAACAAATGTGTGAGGCCTGAGGAGAAATACAAACGGACAGATTATTATCCCAAATGAATCATGAATCATTTGCTCACCTGAACAGTTGATTCGTCATTCCGCTCGCTTGTAAACTCCACAACATCCAGAGCGCGCGTGATCTTCTCAGCACTGATGCAACACCATCAAAACATCCCCAGAGTGACCATCACACCAGACCACCCTCTATCTGTGCCTCTCCGGGGTCTGTTATTTATCTTTAGTGCTTCAGACTCCCTCATGACGCGCCATTAACACCTGTAAACCCCTCCCATAGTCAAACATGAGATCGCGCGCGCACACCCACAAATGCAAATGAGCGTCCATTCACATTAGTTCCGTCAGTCAAACCGGTTTGAAATGAATCGATTCTCTTCAGTATCACAGAGAAGCGATTAGAGGCTCGCGATGGCCGTCAGAGCGCTTTGATGCTCTATAATGCGGGATTTTACCAAGGATCTTTGTTTCTTAAGTGAAAAACAGCCATTTAGATTATTTAGATCATGCACTCATTATTTATTCAGACACATATTTGAATAATAGTAAAGTTCAGCTCTGCTCACACAAAGGTTTTTAAAATCATGGAAATAAAAATTAAGTCAAACTTTTATTTGCTATTGCATATATTTTCCCCTTTACAGCTCTATTAAGTCACCTTTATTTATATAGCGATTTTTACAATGTAGATTGTGTCAAAGCAGCTTTACATTGATAACTGGTACATTATTTTGGCTGCACAGTAATGTATATTTCCATATATTTCCAGTAATGTATATTTACATAGTTTAATTCATCATTCACCTACTTGCACAATCCAGTGCATATCTGCTTTTGCACAAAGCTGCACATTATAGCATATATTTACATTTTTCATTTATTTGTGTGTAGATGTAAGGCATATCTCTTAATCTAAATATCAAATGATATTTGTTTAGAAGTAGTTGGTGTTTTCGAGGCACAATGGTGATTCCTTTCTTATTTGTTTATAACATTTATGCATGAAAATCAAATAAATTCCTTGGTGATTTTGTTCTCACAGGCTGACATTTCCAAAAGAACGGCAGTATATATATAACCTCTGAAAGCTAAAGTAATTAGAGTAAGTTTTCTTTGAGGAATTTCTCGTGTTTGATACGGTTCACTTCTCTAAAGAGGTGCGTAAAGCACAAGCAGACTCTTCCGGCTCTATTTCTGTCCTTATTCTTTGTTATTGGTTTCTAATTAACCGATTTCACTGAGCCTGTGAGCCGGTGAACAACTTTCTAACATTTTATTTTCCATTCAGTCTTTTCAATTATACAACCAGAAACGTCAAAATATACTTCAGTAGCTATATATATGTATGCCCTGGTTTCTCTTTTCACAAACTCTCCCTTCGTAAACCTCAACTCCATTTTAAAGTCTAAATGAATATATTTACACAGAACAAGCATAGCATTATCCAAATGCAAGCTTTAGTGATGGACTTGTCCCATTTTACATTTCACATTAAATATATGTCTGTATTCTGCATAATAAAAAAAAAAAAAAAAAAAAAGTACATTTTATCCGGTGGGAAAAATCATCCTTTTTAAAAAGAAATTACATGCAAATTACATAGCTCAGGTTGATGCATTTTTCATTTCAAAGCACAATGCATCACCGCTGGGAAAGCTTTCCTTGTAGTGCCATTAATGTTTTTTTTGACATTCATGCCAACATTTCCACTAATTGTTGCAGGGAATTGTTTCACATTAGAACACCCGCTCTGTCCGTCTAGAGGAAAGATCTTCAGCGTGAACAAGACCCGTTGCTAAATAAAGTTGGTGGACCATGTGACGCAGGCCAACCCTAAAAGGCTAAAGGTCAGACCGAATGCTTGACATTATAGATGCTGGTATATTACACGACAGGCACCTTTCACCCATGAGCAATACCTAATGACATTTTGGCTTTGTGTTTAATAATATTATTGGAATGATTAAATCAACATTCATGTAAAAGATTTGAGTACTGTATTTATTAGTGTTGTTTGCTACACTCTTTAAAGGGTTAGTTCACCCAAAAATGAAACTTCCCTCATTAATTACTCACCCTCATGTCGTTCCAAAGTCCTTCATTCATCTTCTTAATACAAATTAAGATATTTTTGATGAAATCCAAGAGGTATATGACTCGTTCATAGACAGTCGACTGTTTTAACAATGTCTTTAGTACCTTTCCTGACCCTGAAAGTGTATATATATATATATATATATATATATATATATATATATATATATATATATATATATATATATAATATTGCTGTCTATGGATGAGTCATATATCTCTCAGATTTCATCTAAAAATATCTTAATTTGTGTTTTGAAGAAGAACGAAGGTCTTACAGCTGTGGAACGACATGAGGGTGAGTAATTAATGACAGAAATTTCATTTTTGGGTGAACTAACCCTTTAAAATAAAGGTTCCAAAATGCCATAGAAGAACCTTTTTTTTTGTTCCCCAAAAAACCTTTCAGTGAACAGTTCTTAAAATAACAATTTTCTCTTAGCGTGGTGAACATTTTAATAATCGAAAGAACTTTTTCCACTACAAAGAACCATTTGTCGAAAGGCTCCAAAGATATTAAAGGTTCAGCATGGAAGAACCTTTATGTTTAAAAGTAAAAAAGTAAAGCCCTGGGTGTACTTCGTTTTTTTACGCGTTGAACGCACAGCCTTGCAAAGTAAACTTCACTTGACTCGTACGCACACACAGGCGTTCGACGCATGCGCAGTTTTGAGCATTCTCTCAAATGCTCCCATGAGTTACAACCGTGTAAACATCTTTGTATTTTTTCATGCTAGAGTTGTACAAATGAGGGTACTTTCTCTTCGCATAATCTCTCATCTATGTAAGCCTCGATTGTCACTGTAGCTTGCATGCGTTCCATCCTGTTCTGTTTATGCAGTTTTTCTTCGACTACCTTGTGAATCGATGCCCCCAGGGCATAGTTGTCCACCTTGTGGATAAACTAATTACTGCAAAAAAATTAAATGTGCATGTGTGACCTGCATGCACAAAGTATGCACGGTTACAAAAATCCGCCGTTGCACATACTAGTATACGTGTACTCTTCTGATGACAAAATGTCATGTCTCACACACTTATACGCTGACCCTCGCATACACGTAAAAACTGAAGTATACTTTGGGCTTAAAGGTGCCCTAGAATCACAAATTGAATTTTTCCTTGGCATAGTTGAATAACAAGAGTTCAGTACATGGAAAAGACATACATTGAGTTTCAAACACCATTGCTTCCTCCTTCTTATGTAAATCTCATTTGTTTAAAAGACCTCCAGAAAACAGGCGAATCTCAACATAACACCGACTCTTATGTAACAGTTGGGGTCATTAATATGTACGCCCCAAATATTTGCATATGCCAGCTCATGTTCAAGGCATTAGACAAGGGCAGCCAGTTTTAACGTCTGGATCTGTGCACAGCTGAATCATCAGACTAGGTAAGCAAGCAAGAACAATAGCGAAAAATGGCAGAAGGAGCAATAATAACTGACATGATCCATGATATTTTTAGTGATATTTGTAAATTGTCTTTCTAAATGTTTCGTTAGCATGTTGCTAATGTACTGTTAAATGTGGTTAAAGTTACCATCGTTTCTTACTGTATTCACGGAGACAAGAGAGCCGTCACTATTTTCATTTTTAAACACTTGCAGTCTGTATAATGCACAACTTCATTTTTTATAAATCTCTCCAACAGTGTGTAATGTTAGCTTTAGCCATGGAGCACAGCCTCAAACTCATTCAGAATCAAATGTAAACATCCAAATAAATACTATACTCACATGATCCGACGCATGCACGCAGTATGCATGACTAACATCTTGTAAAGATCCATTTGAGGGTTATATTAGCTGTGTGAACTTTGTTTATGCATTGTATAACTGCACTTATAGTCGAGAACTCGGGAGGGCAGGGAGCGAGAGATTTAAAGGGGCCGCAGCCTGAATCAGCGCATAGTTAATGATGCCCCAAAATAGGCAGTTAAAAAAATTAATAAAAAAAAACATATGGGGTATTTTGAGCTGAAACTTCACAGACACATTCAGGGGACACCTTAGACTTATATTACATTTTTTGAAAAGACGTTCTACGGCACCTTTAAGTCATGCATCACTGTCAGTGTTGTACAATTAAAAATCTTTTTCGGTGATTGAAATAAATACCAAATGTACAGCAATGTCCTTGCAACCAACACAACATAGCAGCAAGTTTTAAACAAATAATCACCAGAAAATAGAGTTTATTTCACATGCAATTTAATTTGGACTTAAGTATTTAATGCAAAGCAGAAATACATGCATTTTGTTTTTGCTAATGAGGTTTAATTAGATAATTCATTCACATAAAGAAAGATTAAATCATGTCCGCTAATGAGCAGCAAGTGAGCAGCCAAGGTCATGATCTTTACGCTGCTCTGCTGTCTTCAGGTTGGATGCGGAGCTATGTGTGCTTTTGTTATAGACACAGAAGAAGTCAAAAGGTGATTTATTCTCCCTGCTCACAGGTGCATTTCTGTCTCTTACGGCTGACAGCCTGTCATGTTGCTGCCAGGGGAATATGTGAGGTAATTAGAGTAGCAGAGGTGGGCAGCGAAACGCAGATTCGAGGGGACAAATCCAGATTAAATGTGTCTGCTTGTATGATTCACTTGTTTTTTAAAATTAGATAACAATTCAAATGAGACATTTTATGAAGAGATTCTAAGTGATGTTTGCCCATGTGATATGACATTGATGCTGGTCCCTCCTTCAGTGTGCTTATGGGATCTTTTTTATGGTAACACTTTAGAATACTGATCCTTTATTAATGAATAACTACACAGGAACGAATGAATAATGCATTATTAACACTCTAGTAACTACTATTAACTAACAATAAACACAGATTAATGAATTAGTAAGTAATATTGCTCACTTGAAGGTAGTAGTTCATTATTAGCTACTCAGTAACTACTGTTTTTTCATACCTCCCAGAAAACTACTAATAACTACAGGTTCATAATTAACATGAATGATGCATAATGTATAATTAATTCTAAAGTAAAGGTCATGGTAACGCATAGTGATGACTGAATTATTAGCAAATCCTTCAGAAGGAATTACTAATATTTGGATCAGTATTCTAAAGTGAAAAACATGATAACTCTCTAGTAACTACTGAAGTCATTGTAAACTTTTGAGGTTTTTGTAGTTTTGTACAGTAATTCCTTCTGATGTATTTGGTAACACTTAAGTAATTCACTTTAGAATACTGATTCAAATAAGTAGTAGTTACTTTAGAGTTATATAGTAACACTTGAGTTATTACTATCCAATACTTTACGAAAACCTCAAAAGTTTTCAATGACTTCAGTAGTTACTAGAGAGTTATCATGTTTCTCTCTTTAGAATACTGATCTAAATAATTAGTAATTCCTTCTGAAGAATTTGGTAATAATTCAGTCATTACTAGTGGGTTACCAAGGCCTTTACTTTAGAATTAATTATACATTATGCATCATTCATGTTAATTATGAACCTGTATATAGTAGCTCTTAATAGTTCTCTGGGAGGAATGAAAAAAATAGTAGTTACCAATTAGCTAATAGTAAACTGCCACCTTCAACTGAGCACTATTACTTACTAATTCATTAATCAGAGTTTCTTGTTAGTTAATAGTGGTTACTAGAGTGTTAATAATACATTATTCATCTGTTCCTGTGTAGTTATTCATTACTGAAGAATCAGTATTCTAAAGTGTTACCTTTCACACTCTCTTAAAAAAAAGGCTCGATGAGATCTTAAATAGAACCCTAGGGTTCTTGACTCAATTTTAAAGAACCCTTTATGCTACAAATGTTCTATATAAGGAGAAATGTCTTAAAGGGGACCTATTATGCAAAATATAATGATAATTGTAATGATATAATGATAAAAATCCACCCACTGCTTTTTTAATCCCATAAAACCTCTCATAGACAAGCCGTTTTCATTTTCTGAGCAATGTTACTTGATGGAAACACACCTAATTCACATTTGTTTGTTTTTGTTTTTTGTGAACTTTGAAAAGATTCACTTCACGTTTGGATGGAAAACCAGCTAGTGTAAAAGCACACCTCTACTCAACAAGATGTGATTTGACTCTAATTTTTACTCCTTTTATGCAGCCATTCATTTTCCACCTGTGCAAAGTAAATGAAAGGATTAAAGTTCCTTCAAACACGAGCAGCAGTGAACTCCAACCATGTAAATACCAGACCTTAAATATTTCACATGTCAGAGCTGATTAAATCCATGGAACTTCATCACTGTATCACATGGGTTTTGATCCCCAGCCAAAGTATGTTCTATAAAAGTGCAATCAGTGCTGTGTGACAAGGAAACGAGACACCGCCGGGTTCATTATGCTGAGTGAAGCTCTCATCTCGCTCAACCCCTGGTGCACTGATTCATATGAGCCCCCTGCTGGCTCATAATTAATTTACCTATCTTTGTGTTTCATTCCCATAATTAACAAGCCTCTGGATAATGCCAATGCAGGCCCATTAGGTGTTTCAGCATGTTTACAGGGTTATAATGACATCAACACCAGTAGAAAAAAGGGATGTTTCTTATATATATATATATATATATATATATATATATATATATATATATATATATATATATATATATATATATATATATATATATATATACAATAGTAGTTCCTATTTGATTCCATACATAGTTGAAATTGGAATAAACTTCCTTATTGTGCAAAAATGAAAACTGTAATTTCATGTTTTTCCAAACCCAAAAGCTGTTATTTTGTGCCAATGGTCTTAAATTTGGACCTTTTTCTCATTAAATAACTTAAGAAGACTTTGAAATATAAGGCACACATCCACTTTCAATGTGATTTTATATTACTTTTATTGTTTTTTTTGTCCTTTATGGAGCTTGACAGACATGGTCACTATGAACTGTCACAGTATGCAAAAGAGTTGTCAAAAAAATAACAGCATACAAGTTTTGAATGACATGAATTTTGGTTTTTAGGTTATTTATTCATTTAAATATTGCTCCAAAACACTTAACACGCTTTCCTTTGGATTGCTGTAATGAAATATGTTAATTAGGATACATTCGACAAGGCATTATTGATTGAATATCCATGTCATTCTTGGCTGTGACAGCAAGTGTAAGTTTCTGCTTCTCATGGGGAACATTTGACAGACCTGATTATTGTGATTTCTATTCTGAAAACTGACACAGTAATGACAGCTGAATCATTATCAGCCATGCAAAGGTTGACGCTCTCTCTCCTAATGAGCTGTCTGCCTTCTGAATGGCACCGCACGGTTTCTTCGCTCTGTTTGAAAGGTTAAGATTCAGGATGTCAGCAACTTCTGTGAGAAACAAGGACAAATGTGGTGCAAAATGAAAAGTTTTCATGCAAGCATTGTAGAGAGACACAGCATTGAGACTAAAAGAGAAAAACAATATTGGTGCAAACTTGATAACAAGAGATATTGAATTGAAAAAGTTGTCACATGTACACCAACAAAAATGCATTATATTTTAACCCATTCTTTCCATATATATATATATAGAAAGAATGGGTTCTAGAATGCCCCTATTATGCTATTTTAAAGGTGCCCTAGATTCAAAAATTGAATTTATCTTGGCATAGTTGAATAACAAGAGTTCAGTACATGGAAATGACATACACTGAGATTCAAACTCCATTGTTTCCTCCTTCTTATATAAATCTCATTTGTTTAAAAGACCTCCGAAGAACAGGCAAATCTCAACATAACACCAGCTGTTACGTAACTGTCGGGGTGTACGCCCCCAATATTTGCATATGCCAGCCCATGATCCCAACATTATGAAAGGCATTAGACAAGGGCAGGACGTCTGGATGTGCACAGCTGAATCATCAGACTAGGTAAGCAAGCAATAACAACAGCGAAAATGGCAGATGGAGCAATAATAACTGACATGATCCATGATATCATGATATTTTTAGTGATATTTGTAAATTGTCTTTCTAAATGTTTCGTTAGCATGTTGCTAATGTAGGCTACTGTTGGTTAAAGTTACCATTGTTTATTACTGTATTCACGGAGACAAGAGGCGTCGCTATTTTCATTTTTAAACACTTGCAGTCTGTATAATGCATAAACACATCTTTTTTCTTTATAAATCTCTCCAACAGTGTGTAATGTTAGCTTTAGCCACGGAGCACTATCAAACTTGTTCAGAATCAAATATAAACATCCAAATAAATACTATACTCACATTACCCCGAAGCATGCATGCAGCATACATGACAAACATCTTGTAAAGATCCATTTGAGGGTTATATTAGCTGTGTGAACTTTGTAAATGCACTGTATTATAGAGTCGCGAGCTCAATGGGCAGGGAGCATGAGATTTAAAGGGCCAGCAGCCCTGAATCAGTGCATAGTTAATGATGCCCCAAAATAGGCAGTTAAAAAAATGTATTTAAAAAAATCTATGGGGTATTTTGAGCTGAAACTTCACAGACACATTCAAGGGACACCTTAGACTTATATTACATCTTGTACAAAAACGTTCGATGGCACCTTTAAAGGTTCCCCTTTTTGTTTTGGATTCTCCTACAATAGGTTTACATGCATCCAAGGTCAAAAACACTTACATTTTCTCATATGTATGTATACAGTGAAGCATCACTGAAAACGAATATTACATTTATTCGAAGATTCAGTCTGCCCAGTCTGTTGTGATTGGTCGACCACTTGCGTGTGTCGGAAACGAAATGGCTCTTTCTTACCATATATGACTTTCAGCTCCGGACCTTCCTCAGCTCTTGATACACAGTGACAGGAACGATGGTATCCGTTTTTCCATATAAATTGGAGCCCGAGTCCTCATACGTTTACACTGCGTGCAAAGTGGATTTGCCAGATAGAAAACAGCGTCAAACAAAACTCTTCCAGGCCTCAGCTGCATCTACAGTGTTTGAGGGTGGGGCAAAGTAGGCTGGTATTATGCAAATTTGTTACATTGAGACTGTAATTACTGATGACTTGTTGCAGCATTTAAGAATCAAGTCTTTCTTAACAAAGGAAATGAGATGGAGTTTTTCGCCCTACCGCGGTACTTCCACCCATGTCAAGCGTGACCTTTTCAACGTGATTATGTAATGAGTGGGCATCGCAGAGCAGTGCAAGATGAGCATTTTTTTTTTTTTTTTTTTTTTTTTTAAATTACCAATCGTTTCTCTAGATAAGACCCTTATTCTTTGTCTGGGATCATGTAGAGCTCTTTGAAGCTGCACTGGAACTGACATTTGGACCTTCAACCCGTTGAACCCCAGTGAAGTCCACTATATGGAGAAAAATCCTGGAATGTTTTCCTCAAAAACCTTCATTTCTTTTTGACTGAAAAAAGAAAGACATAAATATCTTGGGTGACATGGTGGTGAGTAAATTATCAGGACATTTGAATTCTGAAGTGAACTAATACTTTAAGATATTTTTGATGAAATCCGTGAGCTCTGGCCTCCGATAGACAGCAACACAACAACCACTTTCAAGGCCCAGAAGGTAGAAAAGACAGTTAAAATAGTCCTACAGTGGATCAACCTTAGTAATTAATGACATAATTTTAATTTTTGGGTGAACATGCTATGCTGTGCTCATGCAGTCAGAATTACTGTAATTATTAGTTTCCAACTTATAAAAAAACAGCACTGAGAATAAAAAAGCAAAACAATATCGGTGCAAACCTGAAAACAAGATACTGAATTCAAAAGTTTGTCACATGTTCAACAACAACACAATAAAAATGATTTATATGAACATTTGATTATATGCATGCAGTGTATGCAAGAGTCACCCGATGAATGAACGACTTCATGGTTCATGGCTATTTTTACTCAGTACTGTATGTCCAGTCATTTCCATATGGAGACTGTACATTCATAACATATTTCAACCTATAACCGTTGCAAACATCATGTTCCAGTGGCACAGTGGCTATATTGAGCGTAACGCCCTGAAACACTGTACTTGATCCTTCCATCCTAATTCAAAGGAATAAAATATCTTTCTATTAATTATCATCTATCATGTACCATCTAACAGTGGATTAATTAGCAGATCCATCATTTTCAACTCATTTTCATTCTGAAATCTGACACCTCCATCCCTCGACTTTAATCGTTATCCACAAGGATGAGAACATCCTCGTAGCGACTCATGTCCCAGGTTTGCAGGTGAATCTAGTCGAGTACAGTATGCTTTGAAACACAAAGAATATTTTTAAATTAATGCAGACAAACATTTCTCTAACGAGTTACAGACCAACATGGCAACTGGCCCACAGCGTGTTATAAATAGCCAGGTCAAGAGCCCAGTTTAGTTACAGTCGACACTTAAATGAGCTGCTTCTGAAGCCAGATGCTTATTTGACAGAGAACAGTCAGACGGGCAAGTATTTATTTATTTTTATTTCATTTTTGCAGAGAAATACTCTTTTATGTTGACAAGAGAGCAGTACTGGATGCTGTGCACTTTTGAAATTGCAATTAATATTGCTAGCAATAAACACGATTTTATTGCTTTTAAATATAGCATGAAAGAGCAAATCCAGTAATGCTATTTTAGAATTAATCACGGAAGCAATTTCATGTGGTATTGTTTGTGCCTGATAAGTGATGATTCCCTGCTAAATGTATTATATAATATGTGCAAATGTTCCAAATAGTATTCTTTTTTTGTCTGCATTTGTTTTGTGCTGTGCTTATATTTAATTGCCTGTCCTGGTTAAATGAATAGCTTAATCAAATGCACGCTATTAGATGAGCTATTGTAAACAAATGCAGATTTTATGGTTAGTTTATACAAGGGAACATTGCAATCTTGTAAAATCCACTCTCCTTCTTCCACTGACAGCTTCATCTCCGCTTACAGCTAGAGTCTCTACAATAATGGACAAAAACGCAGAAGTGATAGTATGTGGCTCCTTTATGAAGGATGTCTGGGAATGCAGACTGAGGGAGTATCGACAGAAACGACAGCTGGAAGACGAGCGGATACAGAAGAGTGCTCTGGAAAGGTGAGGACCTGCCGAACCTCTCATTTTCCTGCAGTTGTCAATCAGAAAAATTCAATATTTATAAGTGTTTTTGAGGCAGTTTGTTGATGAAAATCTTTTTAACCCATTGCATTCCATTTATTTTTCTAATATTTATACTCTAAAAAATGCTGGGTTAAAAACAACCCAATTTGGGTTATTTGCCAACCCAGCTCTGGGTCAAAATTGGACAAACCCATGCATTGGGTTATTTTATCCAAGATGGTTGGGTTAAATGTTTGACCCAACATGCTGGGTTTTTTTTATTTTTATTTTTTTTATTAAACTCAACTATTGAATTGAAAAATTACTATATATTTCTGTTTTAAAATGAACCCAAAATATGCTGAAAATTAAAATCACACAAAGAATTACTAAACAGCATAGTAATGATTAAAAAGTGAACATTTAATGCACAAAAATATAGACAAGCGTTAAAACAGTGTGTACATGTGAGTGCAAAGTGCAGAAAGAATGTTTTAAAGTTAAATATTTAATAACTTATGTTTGAAAACAAATTTGACCATATTTCGCTTATTTTTACCTCAAATCAACGAACAGACTAAAAACACTATGGTCAAAACTCACTGGAGCCAGTTTTCAAAGTTCTCTCTCCTCTCCGCTTCGATTAGTTTTCTTATTTTCCACATATATTCCTGTCGTAAGTGCAGCGGTGTGTGTTGCAGCGAAATCTGAGCCGCTGATGGGCTGCTGTTCGGCGGGGAAGCTGTGAACCTCAGACCGCTGAACGATATCGTGACAGGCTCCTTATAACCTGCGCATAAACAACCAGTAGAGTTCTGAGAACACATTTTAACATCCAAATGAATAATATTCAGTATTATAACTAATAAAAATCAGTTTATTCAATTTCCATCATGCAAGACGACCTTTGCCAACTGACTTCTCATCCCTGTATATTGCATTGCATTAAATAAAATGATTTACAGAACTGTAATGACTTTATAGATTAAATAAAATGTGTACAAACCTTTATTTTACCGAAGTAATGCACCAATTTGGCAGCCTTGAGATCTACTTTCTCCTGACAAACCCAACAGCTGGGTTGTTGCATTGGAGGGCGGGTGTATTGTTTCAGTTGTCAGTGAGATTGGCCAGCCTCTAACCTAATGGCTGGGCAACACAAAATCTACCCAACCATAGAATAAATAACCCAACAAAATGACCCAACAGCATTTGTGTAAAAAAATAAAATAAACACAACCTAGCATTTTTTAGACTGTATGTTCATGCTATTACTGTGCTGTGCTCATGCCATGCCAAATTACTAACTAAAAAAAACCCCTCACATCTTTCTCGAATTTATAATTGCAAGTTGGAGAAAAGCACAATGATGCATTTTGAGCATTGCTATAAAAAGAATATTTTCTGACAAAGACAAGAAAAGTTCAGAGAAGAATCTCTGAGTCATTTCATAATTACAGTAACTCTGATATGGCATGAATGCAACATTTGTATGTCTGATCCCAACTGCCTCTCTGCCTATTTTGTTTGCAGATAATAAGGCCATTCTGAACAATAATGAGCTTGTGGTCGCTTCAACTTTAATTGCTTTAATTGTGTAAATATTCATTTTTAATAACAACAGCTATCTTTAATTAATCTGTTAAAACAAAAGAAGCAAACTCAGACCACATTTCATAATTAATGAGAAATCATTTTCATTTGTTGTCCGTTCCAATTAAACTTTTTACAGAATTAATCAAGATTGGCAGGCGCGCATGTCCTCCATGAGAAAAACCCCTAAAAGGCTGGAGAGAAAAGCGAAGCTTCCTGAAGAATCAACTCTTGATGCACCCAAGACTAAAAAGACATACCTGGGAAGGCCGCAAGGTTTCCAGAGCAGTCGGATTCAGAGGCAGGTGGACCTGACGAAAACTACAAAATCCAACAAATTGGCCCTGTTACATCACCTCAATGAAAGCTGTCCGGGATTGATGGTGTGGTCAAAGTCTTGGAAGTTCTCGCAGCCTTTGCCACAACCTGTAGAAAGTCCCTGCGCATTCGACTGGGGACAGTCATGGAAGTTTCTCAATCTTCAGCCAAACACTGACGGTAAACCCTGGTTTGATCTTGGGTTTGACACCAACAACAATATGAGCTTCAATGACATGCTTCTGTGGGAGAAGCTGAGCAAAGCATTAAACTCTGAACACATTCAACAAGACCTGGCCAGTACAGAATGGGAGAAGTCTTGGATATTCACTCGGAAAGGAAAAGAGTCTCATGAAGGTACAAATAAAAGTGATAGCAACAAATTTTATAACCTGTGGGGGGAACAGAATCAGGAAAGTGCATCAGAATGGCATGAATCCTGGAAGACAATGAAGCCTGTAAAAGGAGAAAATATCATGCCTGATTCAATTCCGCCCTCAACTAACGAGGAAACACAATCTAAACTACCATGGGATAATTCATGGATGTACTTTAAGAAGCAGCTTCACATGAAGTCAAAAACAGGTAATAACCTAGGATGGAGGGAATCTTGGAAGGTTGCTAAAACCATATCAGAACAGAAGACGAAATCAATCGAAACTCAAGGTATGGTGCCCAAGGAACTGCATCCTGACATCTGCAACGTGATAATGAATGTGTCTAGAGAGATGAAGCACACATTTCAGTTCGGTGGGACGGATGCACCACTGTCTGATTGGGAAAAATCATGGACGACCATAAAAAATCTGTCGGAGTATAAAGAAGAGATAAATAAAGCTGAATGTAGGGAGGTGGAAGTGAAGGTTGAGACACCGAAACCAGACCAATTCAAGCAACAAAGTGAACGTGTGAAATTCAACGTACTTGCTTTGCCAAAAATCCAAAAGCGGCAGGAGATGCTTCAGTTCTCAAAGCAAATGGACTGGAAGGATTCTTGGAAGATGCTGAAACGCCAGCGTAGAGAAGAAAGTGCATTAAGGAACCTGAGATACCCACTTCCACAATTGTCCTCCACACCACAAACTCTCACTGAATGGGCCAATTCTTGGAGGTTCACAAACTTAACACTCAACCAAGACAGCAGTTTATGGCAGCAGGGTTGGTCCACCAATACTCAACCCAGACCTGTTAGAAGAGTGCTAGAAAATGAGAATTTCCCGCATAATGGACCAGCAGGGGTTCGTGTCTGGTCTGAGTCCTGGAGGTCTACGAGACGTCAGCATCTTCTGGAAAGACAAGGGCAAGGTGCATCAACCCAGCCAGTGCGCCAACATACATACGCAAGATCTGTGGCAGACTGGGAACGGTCATGGGAATCATCAACTCATCAGCGCAGTCACGATAGACCCTCCGTGACCGAGTGGGCGGATTCTTGGAGGTTCTCCAGCTTGGAGAATTTCCAACCTGAACATACTTGGTTTGAGAAATCAATGGAAATCAAAGGCAGAAAGGAACTTCGCAATGCGTTTAGCAGATCAGACGATTCTCAGATATTCAAAGAACAACTTCCCTCGAAAGAGTGGAATGACTCATGGAGGGTTAAGAAGAGGTCTGATGGACGTGCACATCTCATACAAAAAGAAGTGCTAGACTGGGATAATTCTTGGATGTTTACTAGCACAGAGTTTTATCGAAGACAAGGTGAATGTTATTTGAATTTCCAGCTAACGTCTGATGTCAGTAGCCTCAAGTCCATCCAGACTGAGAGCAGGTCAGAGTGGGGTCGATCATGGAAGATGTCAAACCCACAACCACCAAAGAACATCGCCTCATGGGTTGATGCAAAGCCAAAAACATTCAGTGCACAAGACATGATCCTTTGGTCAAAACACAAACACATCTATTATTTACCTTGTGCTTTGGTCAAAGACTTGAAGCTGAAAATCTGGAGCAACTCCTGGAGGTTCATGATGATGGAGTCAAAGCACGGGAAAAGCTCTGCTTCGGCTGAGGATGAGTCTGTCATAATGACAAAGACTGCAACAATAAGAAAGCACTTGTACTCAAACATAGATCAGCAGAAACCACAACAGAAGAGATGGAGCGATGCATGTAAAATAGCAAAGACGCAACCACGACCAAAGCGTAATGTTAAATCTGGCAACAAGGAAGATGAAAATGGAAAAGAAATGTTTGCAGAATGGATGGAATCTTGGAAATTCTCAAATAATTTAAAAAGCAATGAGCCCGCAATGGTGTCTGTATCTCTGAGCAACTGGAAAAACTCCTGGAAGTTTCTGCTTGATCCGTATGTGCCAATGAACGGCCCCAAAACAAACAAAAGTCGGTAAGGATTAAAGACTTTGCAGGTCAGATTTCAAGAGTGCATCTTTAGAGAAATCAATTAAAATATATGATGAATTGTTTTTGAAAACTTCTACAGATTCAACCTACAATAAAGTTGTGTAGTGTGTGCGGACAAATACATCATGTCTCATCTTTTGTGTCAAAGTACAACAAACCATAACACATGATTATTTTTTGATGCAGTCACGTTCACAGCTGTGAACTGCGGCTCTAAAGTTTCAGTGCTCATCATTTATTCTTCTTCAAGTCATTGCACAAGTCATCGGAGAGTGCATGTGGTCCTCACTTTCTAACAAAAACACGAATGCAGTTGTTTAGCTAGCTCTAGTACAAGTGTTATTATATTGGACACAGTACAACAGCAGTACTGAAAACTGCAGTTCGGCTGCATTCAAATGACCACACTTGTACTGCAAAGATACTGCATAATCAGATGAAAAATATGAAAAAATAACAGAGAAAATATAACAACAAATATATCATTCAGTTCTGATTTTCTTAAGTATTTATCCAAGCAATAATGAGACCTAAATTACTTAGAACTTTATAGTGAAATTGTTTACTCAAAATGTAAAAATGTCTTATAGAAATAATAAATAAAGATGGTTTACTCCTATTAGTTATGAATGGGCGAAGCTCCAATGTGCAATATGGCGGAATATGTCCCACCTTCCAAGTAAAAGAAACCTGACTTGTGCTTAGGACTGCACACGGTGTTGCCAAGTCCACGGTTTTCCCACGGAATTGGGCTACTTTAACACTGTTGCTGTGGGTTGTTTTTCATGTCCACGGGTTGAAGCGATGCCAAATAACATGATATTTAGCCCCTATAATGCAAATTTTACCAGGGGAACCCCGCCAAAAATGTACTGGAGGACCCCCCGAAATGCAATTGGGCTAGTTTTGGGCAAGTTTTGAGGGTTTTGTTGTGAAAACCTGGCAACCCTGGTTCATCTAGCCTGAAAAATAAGCTTTTTAATGCTATTTGAGCATAAGAAACAACATTTATGGGACATGTCAGATTTTGTTGATGATTTGAAATATGTTATTTAGTTGTGAGTTCGCCAAGCAGTTTTTTTGGTCTTGGATGCCCGAAATAGCTGCCCAGAGGCATTGCAAATATGGCCGCCGAGTGAACAGACTTTCCTTGAAAGGGACTTTGATAGCACTGACACATGTAGGCTGTTTAATTCATTATAAATCACACAACACAGGGTATCCCATACTGCCACCTACAAGCATAACATTAGCATCAACCCTTACTGACAAGCATAGACAGTTGATTTATTTTGTAATTAAGCTGGACTTTAACCCAGGCTGATCATATTGATTGAAATGGCCTCGACATCTTTATTTCCGACAAATTACTTGGCATGTATCGATATTACATTTCCACTATCTCCCTTAATTAACTGATTAGCTAATGATGTGCTCTGGTATCTCTGTTTTTTCCTGTTCAAACAACTAAAAATAAACATGAAAAAGTCAAATATGGTTCATGGCAATTACTTCAAGATAGTAGTTACAGAGTTTAAATCAGCTCATCAATTCGGCCTACTGGTTGACAAACATATATGATTGCATTTTGTTTAGCCCAAACTGATCTTTTTCAGCTTTATACCTGTAACATGTATGTTGGTGACAGACATAGATCATCTTTCAAGAGTGCAGCACAAATATGGATATTTTCATTAAGTAATGAATGAGCATAAGGTGTTTCATGCATGACTATTGTTTACACTGCACAAAATAATGACTAGAATGTGCTGACAGTTGTCTGGTCTCATTTTTTGTTTTGCATGAGATCAAGCAAAGATGGTACACATTGGTTTACCATCTGTCACAGATGTCCCATCTCTGCCCTTTCAGAAACGCTCATTTAAAACCTCTATATGTGCTTCTCTAAATGACGGACAAAATTCAAGGCAGACTCCGTCTCTTTGTGGAGGTATTGTTCAGCTTGTTGCATGCTGTGCCATTCTACCCTTGTAGTTAAAACTAAAATTAAACACATAAAATACAATGTCAGAGTTTAATATGACCCAAAAGAAATAGCAAGAAATAAGGCAATTCCTTGCCATTTTTTTTTTCTTTTTCTTTTGAAGGCCAATTAAAGACTAATGTCTGTTCTTCTGAAAGCCATGAATCTGGACATTCAGTGGAGTCCATAAAAGTAGTGTTTTGACAAACTGGCCAACCATTATAATATTTATTAATATTCTGAATAATCATTTATTTTAATAGTTGAAATTTAAAGGGGTGGTTCATTGCAATTTCACTTTTTTAACATTAGTTAGTGTGTAATGTTGCTGTTTGAGCATAAAAAACATCTCCAAAGTTACGACACTCAAAGTTCAATGCAAAGGGAGAAATTTTCTTTTACAGAAATCTGTTTGAGGACTACAAAAAACGTCTGGTAGGGACTACAACGAGCTTACAACAGTTCCCACATGAGCGATTTATAGATTATCATGACAAAATATGCAATCGATAACTTTAAGTTAACTCCACATCAGCTACATAAATTCATGAACTAAGCATCCTGTTGCCTTCTACATGTTGTCACTTCTTCTTGAGTCTCTCCATCATTGTCCGACTTCAGTTTGAACATGAAAGACAGAACAGTTTCTGACATTTTCAGTGAGTCTGAGGTAATCTGGGGCACGTTCAAGCTCAAACCGGTGCGCAACGTTTTGCTACGTTTTCCGGGTTGAACGACATGTTTCCTGGAAACGGTGTGCAACGAGTTTGAGATGCGTTTTCTCTTGTTTGGTGGGCGTGTCAGAAATGTCAGCCCAATCAGCGGCAAGATGTATATAAACCACGCGGTATTAAAGAGACAGCTCGCACAATGGGTATTAATGTAACATAAAAATACTTTATACATGGGTTTCAAAAACGTCACTTCCGCTATGCCCGCCGTCATATTTGGGACACAGCTGCGCGCCCTGTTTAAGTCTATGGTGACAGCAGCTACAACTAGAGGAAGGCCAACAAAACGCTCTCAGAAGGTTCACAACAAGTTTAAAATATATCTGGGATATGTGGTGCTGTTAGCCGTTTCAACAGTCGTCAGAACTACAAATATATTTGATTTATTTGAAAATATTATGAATTCTAGTTGGTGTGTTTCGGCGTGTTATTACAGGATGAACAAATTCACGACACCAGCTGACTACATTAGTTCAAGTAGTACATGCGTGCATGATTTTGTGCAAATATAAGTTGTAATTTTATGTATATCTTGTATAAATATATATGAATTACCCTATATAGGATGTGTCCCGTTGAGTTAATAACCTTCTAAGCGCTTCAGTTTACGGGTGTTCATTCAGCGCACGCAGCTCAAATAATACTGTTATCAAAATGAATCTGTTATTGTATACAAAAAAATCTGTTATTGTTCATGATCCTTATTATTAATCAAACTATGTGTTGATGAAAATAATACTAGAACAATATAAGAGCTAGTTATTAAAAATAACGCATTCATTTTCTAAAAGAAATATTAAAGTTTTAATATTACTGTGTAGTAACGTTAAACATTTTAATGACTTAATCATTGCTGTTTGAGCTGTTGCTCTGTGGGTTATTTACCTCAACGAAACACATCCTTTATGAGAATAATCAGATATTTATACTTAATAAAATTAATAAGTTTTATCTGTACAAAATGACGCGAATGCACAAGTGAAGTTTGAACAAGTTATGTAATCAATGTTTAACTCAGTCGACGCGCTCTTACCACAACAACACGCTGAAACAACAACACAGAGAATTCACAACATTTTATTACAACAGTGTTCTCGTTATAATGTTACGTAAATGACAGTCCCAGCAGTTATTAATGTTGTGCATTGCTGTTTGGCTGCCAGTGGTGTGGTCCCTTCTGAATGAAGCCAATAATTCTGCCGATCTAACTACTTTGGGATCAAATCAATTTGTAGTTCTGACGACTGTTGAAACGGCTAACAGCACCATATAACCCCAAGATATATTATAAACTTGTTGTGAACCTTCTGAGAGCGTTTCGTTGGCCTTCCTCTGGTACACAAATCCCTTCACTCCATTGGGATGTTCTCTTTTATTCTGGACGGCAAGGGCAGTGACTGTAACATCGAGCGTATTTTGCAGTATTAAACACCTATTTATACCGACTTCATCAGGCTCCGAAAATTACTCAAAAAGAACACAAAGAATGGCCTTCTCAGCTGCCATAGTTGCAACTCTTGCGTCATCAGAACAGGGTGTTCAACGCACCTCCGTTTCCGTTTAAAAAACGTTTTGCAACGTTTTGTCGGGGCTGAACGCAGCCCTGAGCTGCTAACACAAGCTCTTGAAACTCCACCCTCTTCGTAAGGGCAGCAGCTCATTTACATTTAAAGGGACACACACAAAAATGGAGCGTTTTTGCTCACCCTCAAACAGTGACAAATTTAACATACTATAAAAAATGATCTGTGGGGTATTTTGAGCTAAAACTTCACATACACACTCTGGGGACATCAGAGACTTATTTTACACCTTGTAAAAGTGGCATTATATGACCCCTTTAAGTAACGTTGTTAAATGAATTTTACATATTTTTGTTAATTTTTTTAATTAGTTTTACCCTTAACTGTCACTCCCCTTTTTGAGCATAGATTGTAATTCATGAATGCTTTAGAATACAGACCTAAAGTTGGTCTCTTTAAAAGAAGACACTCAGCAGATTATTGCTAAAGTGAAAGCACTTCAAAAAATAAAGGTTATAGAAGTGTACTGTAAAGCAAATGTACTGTACTAAAATGTTTTATTTTATACAAAATAAATATTTTACAAAATAACTTTTACTCTTAAATTGCTATAAAATCAAAGTCATATGTCTAACCATGTTGCGTACCAAATTTGAAGTTGATATCACACAAAGTGAAGTTCGTATGAGATTTTGTTTAGGCATAATACCAAAAATAGCCACTGGGTGTCATCCACATTCCATTGATTTTTCCCCTCTAACAAATTAATACATTTCTGTCACAGTATCACTTTTATCACAATACAGTAGCCAAATATGGTAACCTTTAGTCAGACCTTTCCAACGATATGTTTTGTCAAGATTAGAAAATGTTTTGATTATAAAATTTCCCCACTAGGGGGAGGAGTCCGCTAAAAGGAATTTAATTTATTAATTACTGTTTTCATAGTAATGCAATGTCCAATTTCAAAATGTTTTTAACAGGATGAATTTTGAGTGATAAAAGTCACAATATGTAACATTTGCCACTAGAGGTCGCTTATTCAAAACAAAGGAATAGCTTGATGACGCCTTGATTTTGTGGAATCATGGGAGGTGTTCATGTCTACAGCTAGTGGAAAAGCATCTGACTCGGGCAGAAATCATATTATTGGATGAGCTAATGTATTAAAGATTTATTAACATTGCTGTAGTATGAAGCAGGGTGTGGCTGAAAGCCGCTGGAGTGGAACGAGGCAGCTGGGTCGATTGCTAATGAGCTCAACACACGGCTCAAGAGCAATGGAGCTTTTATTATGCTGCAGATAATGTAAGTACACAAGTACACAAGTCAACAAAATATATAACACTGTTCTAGTGGTTTTTGGATTTTTTTTAATCCAAAAATATTACATTTTCTGCCTTTAAGCTTTGGGATGATACATGATTCATGATGATGATTTATGAAACTAAAACATGTGATAAGATGAAAAAAAAACCCCCCAGCACTAAGTGTCCTGCTAGTTTTGGGCAAGTTTTTCCATCTAATATTTATATTTTATTTCAATAATTAGAAATGATTTGTTATTGATTTAGTTTTAGTTAACAATAACACTGTTGGTAACATCTGTACAGCTAGCCATCCTCTATTTGTCGCTATAAGCAACCTTCTGTTTCCACAAGACTATCTTTATTGGTTGAAGATCATTCTTCAACCACACATGAAGTGACAGTCATTGTTTTCCAGGACAGAAATAAAACAAAAACGCCATCAGATACACATTTACAGGCCTCCCTGTGTGTCTGCTGTATTTTTAAGCAGGTATTTGCTTGGCATGGTTGGGGCTGTTATGGCAGGAAGCACAGGACTGTCTACCCCACACGCATTGCTCCAGAGGCCTTCTGGAATTGCTGCAGTAAAATTAATGAGCGGAGGGCCTGACACCAAATTATAAAGGGTGGGTAGTGTGGATGTCTCAGGCAGCGCACAGACACTTAATTTTCCTGCAAAGAGACATGCCTTCAGCACTGAGTCCTCTCTCTTTCTCTCCACCACCCATACACAGAAACAAACACAATATATCATCAAACTGCTTTTGCTTCAGCAGCATCTCCGAGTTCATCCCACAGGGATGTTTAAGCAGGTAATGTAGAGGAGGTTTATTGTTATCCTGTTTCGCTTCTGAAGCCAACTTATTTTCAGATCGTTTGCAACTTGCCTCCCGAGCAATTCACACAGTAATTTGTGAATATCTATACACTCTTAAAAATAAAGCTTCCGAAGGAGTGATGCCATGAAGGAATCATTTTTGGTTTCCCAGAAAACTTTACGACTTTAACAGTTCTTTTTGTTTAATGATATTATATAGTGGAAGAACCTTCCAATGCAAAGATTCTTGCGGATGTTAAAGATTCTGAACCATTGATAAAGAACTTTTATTTGTTAAGGGGTCCTTGATTATGATTTCACATTTTTAACATTAGTTAGTTTGTAATGTTGCTGTTTGAGCATAAACAACATCCACAACGTTACGACGCTCAAAGTTTAATGCAAAGGGAAATATTTTCTTTTAAAGAATTTGCTTTTTAAGGACTACAAAAAATGGCTGGTTGGGACTACAACGTGCTTCTTCCTGGGTTAGTGACATCACAAACCCTAAAATTTACATAAACCCCGCCCCCGAGAACATGCAACAAAGGGGGTGAGGCCATGTTGGGCTGCTTTAGAGAAGAGGAAGAGTTGTTGTAGTAGAGTGTTGTTGACATGTTGAGCTGTTAAAGCTCCGCCCTCTTCTGGAAAGGGGGCCGGAAGCAGCTCATTTGCATTTAAAGGGACACACACAAAAACGGCGTGTTTTTGCTCACACCCAAATAGGGACAAATTTGACAAGCTATAATAAATGATCTGTGGGGTATTTTGAGCTGAAACTTCACAGACACTTTCTGGAGACACCAGAGACTTATGTTAATTTTGTAAAAGAGGCATAATAAGTCCTCTTTAAGTGCATACTCTCACATCTCAAAGCAAGGGAAATAACATTTATTAAAGAAGCTTATATGTTGGGGAAAGCAGGGCTAGTTGGCATACTGTTTATTCTAGAAAATGTTTCTCATATTTACACACAAACCTTAAAATCTTAACTAGAAGTTGAATATTTCCACCTTATTGCACAAGAAAATTTGATACTGTACATTTTACTTTAACTTTTATAAGGCAATGTTGTCATAATGAGAACATGCTATTAAATGGCCAATTAGAGGGTTTTCTGTAAACATTTTAACAAAAAAACAAACAAAAAATGCAAAAAATGTCAGGAAACCACTTTTTAAGGAAAATTATTTTGCCGTCTAGTTCCAGTCTTCCTCTATTCAAAAGACCAGGATGGAATATATTAAAAAGCATTCAAACGAGACACAAGCAGTGAGATGTCACAGGTCTCTAGAGAAAAAAAATAATCAAAAACATTATAATTCCCCAATCTGCAGTTTTACAATCCTTTATTTATCTCTTAAGGAATCAAGTTTAAGCCTAATCCTGGAAGAGATTTAAAATAATACGCCTTTTAAAGCTCCTGCAGGTGTGTTTGCCAAAGCTTATGGGTACCAATCATTTTTACTCATTTTCATAATGCCACTCACCCAGTGATCAGACTTTTCATTTCTGTTCTCCGTTCACTGCATGAAAGTGAGCTGAAATGGATAAAAATGACACAATATAAAGGCTTCACTATTTTATATTATGAAAAAAATCAAATTTTAATCATTGCTATAAAAACTTAGCTGTTGTCTATAGTCATTTGCTGCTGCTTAGACACTAAAAAATAAACCAGCAAGCAAACAATTAAAAAATGTTAACCGAAAAACACCATTGATTTAATTTGTGCACTTTATCTTGTAAGTGCACTTAATTAACATCAAACTAACTGAAAATTAACTTTTAAATCATTTGTGAAGACTAATTACTCTCATGAGTCCCACAGAAACACACCATAAGTGTTTTTACAACCTGTGTGGGCCAAACCATGTTATTTTAATCATAGTGATATTACTATCGTTTTTTATAAATACTTTGAATTAGTTTTTATTTTTAGATTTTCTCAGCAATGAAAATGTTTCTTTATGGTTTTAGTTTTAGTTATCTATAAACAAACAATTGTTTCTAGTGGCCCTTCTATCAGGTTTCACAGCAGGCTCTCATCAAACTGGTCTTGCTCTGTTTTCATGCTAGCAGGTTCCTGTACAGGAGCATCGGTAATGATGCAGCCACATTTGAGCCGCTTGTCTCCAGCGTACAGAACCTGTCGACCCCCAACCCAGACATATAGCCATTTCTAAGACCCCCCTCTCCAATGTTGGAACCCAAGCTGTGTCCACAAGCCAATTTGGGCTGGTTAATGTCAGCATTCGAGGTGTCCCACGGTTCTTGAACCGAATCAGCAGTGAGATATAGTGGGCTGAAGCTGCTCACATCCATCAATTCTCCCCTCGCTGCCGATTGCGAAATTATCCTTCACTTTATCCTTCAGTACAATCTCATGCTACTCATTGTCTTCGCCCAAACTTTGTCATCATTAGACCACTTAATGCACCTATAACTTATAATGACATCAGCTGCACGTTATTCATTTTAGCTGTGCCATATGCTTCACATTACTAATACGGTTCTACTCCAGACATTCATAACAAAAAATGGCAGAATTATTGTATGCCATAAATGGATGGGTATTTGAAAGGTTTTTGAGGGGTTTCAGGATAGAAAAACAGGAAAGCATGAAATATTGTACTGAATGATCACTATTTGTTTACCTGTGAGAAAATATAACGAGAATGAACTTATCACTTCATCCATCCAGCCAAATATGGCCTACTAAACCTACTGCTACATGGCAACAAATGCCTTCTTGCACAATGAAATTAATTTCTAGTTTCTATTATTTTTACATATATTATCCTAAAAATAAAACTCTTTTAAACTAAAATTGATTACAAATATGGAGACGATGAAACTTTAAATGGGTTGGTTCATCCAAAAATGAAAATCATCCCATGATTTATTCACCCTCAACCCATCCTAGGTGTATATAACTCTTTCACACGAACACAATCGGAGATATATTTAAAAATATCCTTAGTTCTCCAAGGTTTATAATGGTTGTAAGGGGGGCCGCATTTTGAAGCCAAAAATAATGCACCCATCCATAAAAAAAGTAATCCATACGACTCCAGGGGGTTAATAAAGGTCTTCTGAAGTGAAGCGATGCATTTTTGTAAGAAAAATATCCATATTTGAATCTTCATAAAGTAAAATAATGAGCTTCCGGCAGACGTCCGGAAATCGATATGTGGCGAAAAAGTATCCTTTGACCTGACGCACAATGTAATGGCGAATGCGGAGGTGCAGAGGATAGGGCAAAAGAAATCTCCGGTCACAGATTATAAGTTTAAAATGATAATTTTTAAAGAGAAATGTCGGAGGATTTCTATATAATAGAAGAGGAGCTTAAATTTGTTGCACAGCCCTATTTGTTTGAACCGCAAGAGGCGTCTAAGCTTGCGAAACTTTGCCACAAGTCGACTTGCGCATTCTGCGTATGGTCGTCTGCCGGAAGCTATTTGAATTTATAAAGTTTTAAATATTGATATTTTTCTTACAAAAACGCATAGCTTTGCTTCTGAAGGCCTTTATTAACCCCCTGGAGTCGTAGTCATATACACCTACACTGTAAAAAATGACCGTGATTTTAACAGTAAAAGACTGTAAAAATGCTGCGGTGAAAAACTGTTAATTGGTTTACAGAAAGTTTCCGTACTATATACGGTGAATAACTGTAATAGATCTAACGGTACATTTAATGTAATTTTACGGTAAAATACCGTTAAATTCACAGTTTTTGAAAGTGAAAAATAACAATTCATTGTAAAATTTACAGTGAAAAAACGTAAATTGACATTCCCACAATTCCCTGCGTGACACTTCACATTTGATATAATTTTTGTTTTTTCTTCTTAGTTTTTCTCATTTTTTTCTAATCAGTTATGTACATTAGGGTTTTATGTTACATCTAATGTTGTTAAATTAATGTTTATTGCATTTTTAAAATTTCATGCATGTTACCATGATGGTGTTTAGTGTGTGTGTGAATGACACTGTGTGCTCCTTCTATATATTAGTATTGTCCTCCTCAGCTTGTGGAAAAGCTGCTTGTGATGAACTTTGATTCATCATGTGACTCTTATCACCACTGAGTTTGGTGACTGTCAGTGTATTATAAAGATACAAAACAGATATTAGTACTTCATTAGGTTGGTAAATTAACATTATATCAGTTAATGAAATATGTTATTTTACCGTAAATTTTACTGGGATTTTTTTTACAGTGTACTGAAATCCAATGTTAAATATACATATTTAAAATGTAAAATTCACATGTAACTCCGTAAGTATGTTTACGGTTTGATGTCATTTTTACAGTATTGTTCTGGTAACCACAGCTGCCGGTATTTTTCCGTAGAAACAACGGGATTTTTTTTACAGTGTAGGATGGCTTGGGGGTAAGTAAATCATGGGATAATTTTCATTTTTGGATGAACTATCCCTTTAAGAAACATATTTTCATTATATTTGATGGACAGTCTAAATAGCCAATGAGGAGTGGGGGTTGTCAAGTGCTGACCAATCAGGCGCGAGTACAAAAAAACTTCCTTCTCTTTATAACTATTATCCAAAAGCGGTGAAATTGTTACTCGGATTACATTCTTGCCAAAACGGCCACATTTCATCTTGAAAATATCACCAATCCAAACTATGAAATGTCAGGTAAATATGTTTTTCATAACCACAAAGCTTTTCCAATTCTTTTGCAAGCGTTTCTCCAGTCATCCGAGAGACTTGGATAAAGTGCATGATGTGTATGTACGCAGGGAGACCCTTTGTTGAACCCATTTCTGACTGCATAAAACTTGTAATGGTTGTTGGAATTGCCTCCTTGAATGTGTGAATTGGGGTGAAACTCTCGGGGTTAAAATGGCTTTGTAAGGAGCTGACAAACGATCCAAATCTGGCTGTGAATTTATAAACTGCTGAAAACCCGCGCAATTACATTTCCATGGCAACGCGGCAGGTCACATGACCGTACTTCGGCCGAAAAGTCGTCGTACACTGAGTCATTTTGTTTTGTGTTATCGTCGGCGATTTATGCTTTTAATTTATTTATTGGTTGTCAATGATATATGGTTTTATATCGTACTATTAAGTAGGTGCAGCGCTAGAGAGTGCTTCAATAAGGCCAGAATGGGATTTTTTGGCTTGTTTTATCGTCTGCCAGTTGATACTATTACTTAGTAAAGTACTACTCTCCTTAACAAGAAGCATGAATTGAGGAGCCATTCATGTCTGAAGCACAAACACTTCAGGACAAGTTGCATGCAGAAGTTACCTTCAGAAACAAATTCTCGCCTGAGGTAATACAAGCATTTGCATATCCAGACCAGTAGACCTATGGCGGCATTTTAATGCCATTAATGACCAAGCGCACAATTGATGCTTGCGCGCGCAGTAAATCACTTCCGCGAGAGGATAACAGATCTGCACGCGAGGAAACGGGAGCCCGCAAGCTCATTTTAAACCCGCAAGCTCATTTTAAACCCGCGCGCGCGCATGACATCTCCTCTGCGCGCAGATCAAGCCCTCGCGTGCTCGGACAAGATTCGCAGCACGCGCGTCATCATTCCCCACACTCGCGCTCAATCTTCTATTTCGCTCGCGCGAACACTTTTGATTTTTGTCAGTCGTGGGGCGGGACTTTACTTATTTCAGTGTAAGCTCAAATGTCATTGGTCAATTCAGTTTTCCAGAAGTCTGTTTTGATTGGACGCCTGTTGTAAAATGATTAGACATGGCTTGGACCAGATGAAAAAAATACTGTAGTAATTTATAGTAAATACTATAGTGTTTTTGAACCATAGTATAGTATAGTACTTTTATTTGCTGTGGTAATTCTATAGTTGTTGAGGGTAATATAAACAAATTACCCAAATACTATAGTTTTCTACAACTATAGGGTATATTACTACAATATACACTAGAGTTTACTGTAGTAAAAACTAAAGTAGCCTATACAGTATTTATTACAGTTTATCAGTTCATCATAGTTAATACACTGTATACTGAAGCATTCATTAACAAAGTGTTGTAAATAGTATAATGTATACAGTATACTACACTTTAGTATGGTCCAAAACACTATAGTATTTACTAGTATTATGCAAGTGAGTTAAACTTTATTTATTGACTGATTGATTGCATTATTATTATTATATGTCCTTATTAGATACTATATTAACTTGATTTATTATTTTTATGGAGCTGTAGCTGCTGGGGAAAAATGAGAACACATAGTAGTTCACTGCTACATTATCATTATACTTCCACTAAACAGTATCTGTTTACCCATGATAGTATACAAAAACAACAACAAAAAAACGAAATATGTCTTAGATATAAAGATTTCTAAATTGGGTTTCGGGGGGTATGATCATTCATACTGTGTACTGTATCTTAACTTTAACTGCAACCTTTCAACAGAGTGAAATGCTGAAACCATTTTATACTGTATTTAATGGAAAATATATTAACCTGATAATATATTAAACTGACAAAGAATGATAACAAAAAGCTTACACAACAACTCTTGCTGATATGAACAAGTGATGTATCTTTCATCCAAAGCCACATGAAGCAATTCTGGATTTAGAATCATAGTTACAACTATTTAATTGACACTTTTGACATTTCTGTAGTTCTCAGAACTGATATAATTTTGGCTGGGTAAACAGGCCTACTGTTTAGTGGAAGTATAGTGGTAATGTAGCTGTGAACTACAGCAAATATAATATGTGTTCTCTTATTTCCCCAGCAGCTACAGCTCCATAAAAATAATAATAAATCAAGTTAATGTATATGGTAGGCCATATTATAATAATAATGCAATCAATCAGTTAATAAATAAAGTTTAACTCACTTGCATTGGTCCATTGAAGAAGCCATGTCTAATCGTTTTAAACAGACGTCCAATCAAAACAGACTTCTGGAAAAACTGAATTGACCAATGACATTTGAGCTTACACTGATAAGTAAAGTCCCGCCCCACGACTGACAAAAATCAAAAGTGTTCGCGCGAGCGAAATAGAAGATGTGTGGGGAATGATGACGCGCGTGCTGCGAATCTTGTCCGAGCACGCGAGGGCTTGATCTGCGCGCAGAGGAGATGTCATGCGCGCGCGCGGGTTTAAAATGAGCTTGCGGGCTCCCGTTTCCTCGCGTGCAGATCTGTTATCCTCTCGCGGAAGTGATTTACTGCGCGCGCAAGCATCAATTGTGCGCTCGGTCATTAATGGCATTAAAATGCCGCCATATAGACCATGTCATTAATGCTTCTTAAAAAGTACTGTATCACAGCAAAGAAATCTTGTACTACCCCTAACTGCATGGTAGGGCTTCTAAAATGATTTCTCAGGAGGAGCTTGTAGTCTTAGACAGTTTTGAATTCACTCTTCAATTTTAAGAGGGACTCACGGACTGAGCAGTAATTGACCACAGATCTCTGACGTTCCTGTGAAAATGAGCCAAAAAGCCCTTGATTCAGATCTGAGAATATCAGAGCAGAACAAGTCTCGATGGATGTGGGAAACATCAAAACGTACGTTCGGTCGTGTGTTCTGATTTATCTTTTCTGAAGCATTGCCTCTTGATTTTTTTTTTTTCTTATCAAAACTTGTGATATTTTTACATAAAGTTCCCTTTTATACTCAAAAATAGATTTTCGTACTATATATATATATATATATATATATATATATATATATATATATATATATGCAAAGGATAAACTTGGGATAAGCTTGTTTATTGCATGTTCAGCCCAAAAGTAC
Organism: Megalobrama amblycephala; assembly: GCF_018812025.1. Classification (NCBI taxonomy): domain Eukaryota; kingdom Metazoa; phylum Chordata; class Actinopteri; order Cypriniformes; family Xenocyprididae; genus Megalobrama; species Megalobrama amblycephala. The sequence continues at coordinate 58,648,986 of NC_063045.1, forward strand.
TTCTATGAAACCTGAACACTATTGCACCAGATGAAAAAAAAAATGCAATAACTACGGAGAAAATATTTTCGTGGAAAGCTGAGCTTTTGAATGCATTTCTTTGAGTTGAAATGCCTACATTTTAGTGTGACTTAAAGGTGCTCTAAGTGATGTCACACGTTTTTAGGCCAAAACATTTTTTGTCACATACAGCAAACATCTCCTCACTATCTGCTGGCTGCCTGTACCTTGAACACACTTGTAAAAAAACGTGGTCTCTGTAGTAGCCACAAGTTGCACAAGATTTTAAATGCGCATTCATGACTGTTTCAGGAAGCACAGAGGGGAGGGGGAGGAGAAGGAGGAGGGAGGGTCTAGCTAGCCTCTGTTTTATTTGACAACACTTCGAACGTCAACAGGAAGTTACTCCACCCAGGATCGTTTAGAGCACCTTTAAGACTTTTTGTGGCCAGTGTATAATATACATTCAAACTCTTTAAGTTGATATCTGTTTATTTCCAGAACAGCAAAAGATCTTATTGACACACCAGAACCTGAGAAGGTGATATGAGAAAAGAATCCTTCTGTGTTTTTTAGGCTTAGAGAAAACGGTGTGCATGAGGAGCTCCGTTTTGCATTTGCATCATATTCGCTATGAGGAAGATTGAATTTGTGGAACCCAGTTATTAAAAACTGGTGAAGGAAACGCAATATGACTTTTTATTTTGCATTGTTCATTTTCAATTATTCAAGAACCCCAGCAACTCATTACCTGACAAAGAGAAATAGATTTATAGTGTTCATTTGGAATCACATATCCTCCTTCCTCTTGCACAAAAATACAAGAATTAGAATCTTTTTTTTCCCCAATGCATATTACACTTTTTTTGATTCAGCTGCGTTTGAGAAAGAAAGTATACATCTGAAATGCAAGCATTCTTTGTCATTGCATGAAATGCACAACTAAGTGAAATTCTAGCAGGTTAAGTACATTTAATAGAGCAGAAAGAAAAGTGGGCCAATGGGAGAGATAAAGCATCATATATGCAGGGCTGCTGTCACTTGGCATGTTCCCGTCACTGTTTCAGTAATGCACTCTTTTCCAGAGATGCCACATTTGGTTTTTAAATGCACCATGGGAAATGCCTAGATGGCTGCAGAGGGCGTTTGCAGTACTGCTGACGATAGCATGAAAAGAAACTTCACTAAAGGTTTGATATTAAAGAATAAAAAGTGAGCTGTGTAGGGAAGCTCTTCTCTTTCCTATTCCTGTTTCTCCATTGTGTAACCATTTGTCATTATTTGGATCTGGACTTTCCAATTGAGAAATGCCATTAGGTCAAATGTATAGCTATAATTCCTTTATTGATTTCTGACTAATATGTTTGAGTTTTTATTCTCTATCGCAGTGATGGATGCTTGTAGTTTGTGGGTCACCAATTCTTAAAGCTGAAGTGTGTAATTTTTGTCTCCAAACAGAATTGCAATACCAGTCTGTCATTGGTTTGACAAAAAGATAAGTCCCATCCCAAACCGATCAAAGTTTTGAAAGCGGCAGAGTTATAAACTGCTTCCGAAATCACATACTTTCTTGAGTAGGTACTTATTTTGAATAAGTAGTTACTATGCAACCGCTAAAATAGTATGTTCTAAATAGTATTAAAGGGATAGTTCACCCAAAAATGAAAATTGTCATCATTTGCTCACCCTCAAGTTTATCCAAACCTGTGTACATTTCTTTGTTCTGCTGTACACAAAGGAAGATATTTGGAAGAATGTTTGTAACCAAGCAGATCTCGCCCCCCATTGACTACCATACTGTTTTTTGCCTACTATATAGTAGGGAAGTATGTGATTTCGGATGCAGCCATAAGGCCCGTTCACACCAAGAACGATAACTATAAAGATGACGATAAAGATATAGTTCTAAAAATGGTTCTAAATATAAAAGAATAGTACTGTCCACACCACAGCTATAACGATATAGAGAAACGATATAGTTGGGATCACTTTCAGAACAATTTTTTTTTCAAACACTGACAGCCAATCAGAATCCATTCATTTAACGGCTCACGCATTTAAAATGACAGACGACATTGCGAAGAAGTTAACTGAAGAGGTCCAGAAAAAGCCACCATTGTTTGACAAGTCAAACCCCACTTTCAAGGATACTTTAATGAAAATGGATATTTGGAAAACAATCGGTCATATCCTCGGAATAAATGGTGAGAAGTATTAACAATGAGATCATTATACTAGGCTAGCAAAGAGTGTATCATAAAATGACCTCAGGTATCCAGTGCTAGTTTCAACAACATTGTCTTGCTTCCTTTGAAGTTCTTTTGAAATTGCTGTGACTAGGCATTGTTTTTATACCACTATATTGACTTTGTCAGCTAATTCACTGTTAGATTAGATCGATTACACTAGCTATTCACTCGAAACATAGCATGCTGCGGACATCTGCTGGTTAAAGCCGTGTAAATGCAACAAGAACAGCAAAAACATGTTGTACACGCTTTGAAACCGCAGTGCAAGTGTTTAGAATAAACAGACTGTTATCATTCATTGGTGTGGATGCAATTATAGTTATTGTTAGCCATCATTCTTGGTGTGAACGGGCCTATATTGTTTCACTTTTTGGAGAAATGAACCTATAAATAACTTGCATATATTTGACTCTGCGTATTAAACTGGGACAGAACAGCCTGTTTTAGCAGCCTGAAAATTACACACTTCAGCTTTATGGGTTTATACATTTACCCAAAACGGTAAGCATGCAGGAAAAACTGTCTTCGGGGCTTTTCTCCTTAAGGCAACCCTTAAAAGTAGCACAGAGGTCTTTAGTCTGAATGCATAATTCAGTTTTCTCACTGCAGGCTGTGCTGCCATTAAAAACCTGTAGTTGCCTGCAACATCGCCCTCCAGTGGATGCCCCTCTGAGAAATCATGTTTAAATGGGTGTGTGTATGGGGAGTGTTTCATGTTTTGTTCATTGGACCTTTAAATGAGTTACATGACTTTTCTTTCCAGATAAATAACGGTTATGCATGCACTCATGCTAAATCTAAAGTTGAATGTCATTTGGAGCAGGCATTATGATTTAACTGAAAATCATTATTTACAAATGAAACTGAAGCAGGCATTTTATTATAGTTACAAAAAGCTGCATTAAACTATCCTTGTATGTAATCGCATAAATGGATCATTATGTCGTATTTTGGCCTGTCTAGTTGCTTCTGAGCAGTTAAACCAAGTGTGTTAGATGTGTAGTGTAATTATAGCCCATGCACATTTATGACTTTTGGTTAAAAGAAATAGTTTGGTCTCATTTTAATCCTAGTCATTGTCTAGACTATAATGTCTATATGTTGTTTATATCTAGTTACTGTGTATATTAAAGTAAAAATAATCCTATTTTATGCATGCACACGCAGTGCAATAAGTTTTTGCTGGTGTTGTGTTAACGAGTCTCATTAGCAGTCCTGTTCCTCTGCTTTGATTTTGTGCTAAAATAATTTGACCAGATGACAAGATAAATATATCTCGATGACATTAGTGGTTTGCTAAAGTGGGTGTTAATAATTAATTTTTTCCTTCGTTTAAACATCTTGTAACGCTCTTGTTACCATCGTAGGTTGTAGGGAGACTGATACTGTACAGACTGGCTTAGACCAGCATGGATTCCCTCAGTGGTTTATACTAGTTAGTGCTGGTCTGGTGTAGTTTACAAGACAAACTTGGCTGGTGAAGCTGGTCAACTAGAAGCATCTTTACACAGCTGAGTTAAGGCTGCTCTGTGCCTGCTCAAAATTCTGTGTAAAGACACAATAACAGCCAGACGAATTGTGCCTGCTCTGACCCACCTCAGCCCCTAGTATAACAATATGCAGTTAAAATTGTTGTGTAAATACATTTATGCCACTTCTGAGCAACATTACAGTCTGTGTAAAGACACTAATTGCCACTTCAGAAGCGCTTATGTGCCACCTTTGTAGTGTAAATTTGGCATAGCATGTTCTTTATTAATGGAAGTTTCACTTCAGCTGTTGTCTCTTGATATTGTGCTTGTTGGTCCATGTACATTTGTTGTATGATCTGAACATTCGATTATAAATTATTGCAAATTCAGGCTGACATAGATTAGGTTTTGTCGAATTACACTAATGATTTGTGATGGCCTTGGGAGCGTAAATTCAAATTGGTTGAACATTATAATCTAATAAACAATGTTTTGCACCCCACCCCATGCCATAATTTTTCAGCAAAATGTGGATATTCGTAGCTTTCATTTATAGCCATAGAATTTCCAGTTATTATTCATATGCATATCATATGCACCATGAATACACAATTTTAATAATGACGATGATTATTATTGTTTGTATTATTGGGTTTTTTTTTATTCTTCACATTGTTTTAATGGAAAAATATAATATGCATAGTTCAATGACGTTACGGGTCATTTTTTTGTCCAAAGGCCTTATTAATAATAAAAAACAATATGTCATCCAAAGTATGTAAGGTAGAACAACTAGATCTCTTTTATTGAATCCAAAAGGTTTTAATTATATTTTGCACTTTTAAAAGTCCTTATATTTAAAAGGTATTTTAAAGATTTTGAAGTGTCAAAAGGTCATTTGGTTTTAAAAAGTAATAAATGTATATATATATTTTTTTTATTCTGGCATGATTTTATAACATCATATATCAACATAGTGCAAAATGGTATTAAAATTATGTGTAGAAGTCGTTGCTTTGTTATGAGAAAGAATGTCCGGAAAAATGAATTTAATTGATGTCATTCAGAGTAACCAATATTTGTTCGAAAGGGCTGCGCACCATCGGCGACATCAAACTTGGAGAGCGTTTGGAGAGCAAGTCATGCTTTTGAATCGTCTTGCGGTACTTTGATGTCACCATGTGCGCACGCCGAGCATCTCAAACAAGCCCAATATAAAGGGACCATTTTGGATCAAGTCATGCCGTCAATACCATGTGACAGGATGTGACATCATTCAGACTCCTGCAAAGGACCACATGGTCATGAAGCAAAGTAACTAACTCTCTTTTAACTATTCTGAAAAATTTATGTTTTCACTTGCTCATACACATGTCCCGAAACATCAGGTCATTAACCGCTAAAACAATGTTGTAAATGGAATTGGAATATTTTAAAAAACATGTACTAAATATAAAATGTTTGATTGTGTAAAAAGTGTAATTCGGTAAAACCAAAATTTTGGTTAAACCGAATGACTTTTTGGTGACAAATTTTGTCCATCTTGTAAAAAATGACAAAAGCAGTGTTAATTGATTATAAAAACCACATAATCTCATTGTTAACACTTAATTAAATTTCAAAATGAATTATATCTTCATTATTATACACTTACACATTTACACTTTTAAAAACTATATTCGTCAATGACCTATATATATATATATATATATATATATATATATATATATATATATATATATATTAATTACATATTTTTTGACACTTGTTGCTGCAGATTTTTTTTGATGCAGTCAGTAAAATCTTTATTGTTGATATGTGATTGATCATTCATTGAAATGTATATTCATTCATTTTTTATTTTATCATGAACTGTGATATGTCAGTGTAATATTGATCTTAGAGATTGATGGGCTTCATTTACAGGCGACTCACAAAATCATTAATATTTTATGCATTTAGTGTTTTACTCTAGAATAGTGAACTGTATCTGTGAAAATCATGCTTGAATTCTAATGCTGAATAGCAATATTAACGCTGACATAGCTGGATATGAAATAATCGCTCGGCATCAGTGTTCAGGGCTTTAAAAGGACAGCAATGGGAAAGAGAGCACCGGAGGAGTGATTGCAGATGAAGGTCTCGCAAAGAAAATGAAAAGTGTAGCACTGTTACGCATACAGAGGATGAAAGGCACACTCAGATGAAGGTCTGTGTGTGTTCGACCCATCGAGCTGTTGACCACATTGATTTTCTTTTTTCCCCTCTGATTTTGCCACTTAGAGCAGAGAGAGGCCTGGATTCGTCCCTGGCTCTCGAAGCCTTTCACTGGAGCAAATCCTCCTCAGGATGTACAAGTGATTATGGGTAATTACGTGTGGAGAATGGACACTCAAGGAGAGCCGAGTGTTTAGAGCCTGTCAGTCAAAATGCATCACAGGAAACAGAGAAGAAACGAAAACAAGGGCTTTCATGAAGCTACATACATTCACACTGTTGTGAAGAGGTGATCATTTGTTATTTCCTCTTTGAGTTAAACAGATTTAGACACTGAAGACTAACACTTAACATAGAGGCCTCAAATGCTTTTTACAATAAAAACACAACCCAGAAATGCCATTTGCAACCCATTTTACTTCTCTAATGTAACATGTAGGTTGAAATTTGATCCCATTAGGAATTGATGTAATGCGTGCGTGTTTCAGAAATAATTTCAGCTTAACTGCCTGAGTGATATTGATATTATTTAGCAATAAACTGCCTGCCTTCGACAAAAGTAGGTTTTAGCCAAATCCCAGAACAGGAACCGTGCTGAACAGAACACAGACTAATTCCGTTAAAAATAAAAAAAGCTTCAGTAATCTCTCATGTGATACAGGGCCTCAGGGCCTTCTCCAAAATCTTTTATGGAGAAGTTGCATATTTTGTATCCTAAAGGCTTTGACCTTGGCTACTACTTTGCAGGTCTAATGCCAGACAACATATTGCATACTTTTTGTACTGTTTAACAGAACAGTTGGTAGTACATTAACTTCTCATTCCTTTTTTTTTTTCTTCATGAAAAATGTTCTCTGCTGAGCAAACGCATAATTGGATTTCAGGCCAATCTGGATTGGAAAAATCCTTCTAAAACATGAATAATTTCATTATCAGCCAAGGCATGAAGTTATTATAGATCGGCCTGCAAATCGCTGCACATCATTTGAAAGTCATGCACACTTCTAATTTGAAATGTAATTCTTCATGTTGACCTCGGTGACATACTTTCTTATGAAGTCATTTGTATCACGATAATGATCTCAAATATTAATAATGTAGCTATTTTCCTGCTTTAACGGATTGTTGTACTACATGATGTGAATGTGATACTAAGGATGGATCAGGATGGTCCAATCAAAAATACTATATATATATATAAAAATTCTAAAAAAAAAAAATCAACTCTGCAAAGCTTAGTTTAGTTAAGCTTGCTTAGGGTCATGTCTGCCAGACATCAATCAGATGCATTTCCCACAAGTCCCACTGACATGCCTTGAAACGCAAAGCATTATTCAGTGTGTTTATAATGTCCACTGAAACAGGAAGACAAGGCGGGACATATCGAACAGCTCCTTCCCTTTTTAAAATGGTGTTTAGATTATATCACATCTCGGCCAGAGCCATTGAGCTTGGTAAAGCCTCAGTTTCCTTCTAATCTCTAGCCAACCGATCTTTCAGCCAACCAAGTCAGAACTGAAATTTTAAAAATGTGAGGTTTCGCGTGCTGTTGATTGGATTCGTAAACACCTCTGATTTGCCTTTGTGTTCACATGCTCATCAGATATGTCTGTGATTGGCTACAATGATCAACACTTCAAAAACATAATGTAAATAGAAGTCAATGGCGCTCTTCACCGAGCGCTTGCACAGATACACACGGTAGCGTTTGAATGCAGGTATCTACGAGTGGCCCGGTCTGCTGATAGACGCCTGCTTTCAAACGCTCCCGCTTTTAAAACACTTTCAAACACTACCATGTGTTGATCATTGTAGCCAATCACAGACATATCTGTTGAGCACGTGAGCACAATGGCCAATCAGAGGTGTTTACGAATTTGCTCAACAGCGCTCAAAGCCTCACGTTTTTTAAATTTCAGCACCGACTTGGTACCAAAGTTGGTACGGTCTTTTGACAACAGTCTAGACTGGAGCAGACTGTGTGCGTGCTGCAGCAGTTTGCGCGACATTAACGTGAAACCAGACTTAATTCGCCCCAATGGAAAGCATGTTTACACTGTCTGAATTTTTTATCACCTATATAGTGCACTATGGGCCATTCACCATGTACAAAATAGTAAATGTGTGAACAAGTGACTGATTTTAGCCGCAGATTCAGCGTCTTTTTATAGTGTAGGGGGCGGGACGCTTTAGATTCTAGAGAGCATTTGATTGGAGAAACTGAAGTGCAGCGTGATATCATCAAAATTATCCATATTGGCGGAAGTGAGAAAAAGTTTTTAATGCTTATATCTTCTAAATGCAAATTTTGTCATTGTTTTTGGAGCACACTAGCTTATAGATAACAGCGAGACTAACATATAAAAGCTAAAAAACTTAAATTTTGATTTCATGGGACTTTAAGGGATGTTCACATAAGAACAGTTCTTGCATTTAAAAACAGCTGGATGCATCCCTTTATGAATGCGATAATGCAATTAAATATTATGTATAAATAATTATTTTGCATTTTTAGTACGTTTTTTTCTGCCTAGGAATAATGTTTTCAATGTGAAATATTCAGTTCAGATTTGTTTATAAAGCTCTTTTCCCATAGCATTAAAAAAAATTGTAAATTCAATCTATAAATGTATATATTCTCTGAGAAGCTGTTCAGATATACAACATTTTTTTTTTTTTGTCTTAGATGTGTTTGTTTGATGCATCTTGCATTATTGCATTCATAAAGGGCTCCACTCAGCTGTTTTTGAATGCAAGAGCACGTCTATGAGAACATCCCTTAAGAAATGTGTCTGATCGATGTCTGGCGGACACGACCCTAAACAAGCTTAATTAAACTGAGCATCACAGTTGATTTGAAAAGCGTGTAGTTGTGCACATCTCTAAGTGTGACATCATCGCCCCATCTTGCCACGCTCTCGCGTTCGGTTTGATTGATGAGTGGCATTTGAGAAATTGCTCTGAGACTAATGTCGCATGTCGTTTGCACGGTGCAAATATTTCTGCACGGTCTCCCGTGGCAGTGTGTTTTAATTAGCTTTGGAATCATACAAGACAAGCAACATGACGTTGGTGAATTTGTGCTCATAATGCTCAGTAAGCCCGAGCATTGTGTTTGCTGACCGAGGCTCTGTGTGTTCATTGAGCGAGTATGTCGCTTCGGTATCCTCAGGGTTGCTGGTGAGGCTTGTACTTAATTGCAAATTTGCAGTCTGAAGAAATCCAACTGCCAAGTGGCAAATGACTATTGAATACACTCCAACGACGCTGGTGTCGACTGTTTTTTTTTTTCCATCTGCAGGAGGAATAATGATGTGGGATTTCAATCCCCAATTGTTTTAAAAGAGCAATTAAGCATTGTGTATGCAATGTTCAGCACGAAATCCCTCAATATGGAAAATGTCGAGTGTTGTTTTGGAGCAAATCTGTATGCGTGTCAGTTTTTTCAATCCTCAAATCTGAGCTCTAGATTTGCCCTTTAATGCTTTGAAAATCTTCCCATTTATATCTTAAAGAACAATTAGCGCCTTCGTTTCACGCTCGACTGCGTGATAATACCCGTCTCAACCCGAGGCCTCTGTTGATCTTGTTTCCAATCATCTCGGGCCTTGTCTGTTAATTATGTCCAATTTTCATGGACAGTACAGCAATTATCAAGGACTCATGGCAAGAGTTAGCTCCCTGCTGCTATGCGCTTCATTGACATTATTTAATGTTTAAAATATACTCTGTGATAATACTACAGGGCTCCAGTCCAGACTAATATTTGAGAGCAGTGGCGAGAGCAGGTGCCAATTAATTCCACAGAAGATGGCGCTGTTTATTGTTTTTTTTTTTAAATCATAGAGGTAACCTAATCATATTACCATTGTTTAGCATTAATAAGCGCAGTTACTAATAGTATTACATGTTTATTAATTGGAAATTTGACAGTAAAGAGCTTGAATTGAGATGCAGATCAAATTAAATTATTAACAGTAACGTGCAAAAACACTTTTATAGGGAAAAATGTAAATATTCTACTCTCATCAAATGTAGTACAATACTGAACTGACCGACAGCTTCAGTGATACTAAAAGCAGTGCTCTTTACTTGCTTTGTGTAATTCAGTCACATTTTGAAGAAGTTTTTGTTTTTCATGAGACTTTTCCGACTTTTCCATATATTATGGAGTCAATAAGTGCTCCTCTGCTGCCATATAGTAGTATTTTCATGTCAAAGTTTTGTTTGCCTAGAAGTGTTAGTTTTCCTTTATATTTAACCTTTTAGTTTTACAAATCTTTACATTAAAAATAACATTAAAATTGACTAACATTTAGAGCTTTTAAAGGTGATAGAGAAGATTTTTTTCGTCGACTGAGAATCCAAAGACTGTTACTGAGTTTTTGAAATGAGCGCATGCGTAAGAACAGCCCCCCTCCTTCACTGCTCATTTCAAAGGAACGCCTCCCAAAACGCGTGCACGAGTAGATTGGAACACGAGTGTTTACCACCGGCATTCGCTGTGTCGTGTTTTTTGGATTCGTTATGTCGGACTCACCGCAGGTAACTCATGATCTGCACTTGTTATTCCTGTCTCCTGACAAAAACATTGCATGCGGCGCCTGTAGAGTGTGGAAAGTTACTGGAGCGCGCAGCCGCGCATGTCTCTCACACGGAACGTCATGGCAGTGATTGACAAGCCAGAGGGCCAATCGTTTACGCGATGATCGCGTAAACGATTGGCTGATGTTTTTAAGGCCCTACCTCACGCACAGATGATGTATATTAATATTATTACTTTCAATGCACCTAATAAATAGTCTTTTATCAGTTAGTAAAGACAGTTTCAAGTAATATTGCAAAAATGTATAAAACAAAACATCCTCTTTAGCACCTTTAAGTGCTTTTAAGCACTTTAAAAAGTCCTTGAAAAGTGCTTGAATTTCACTCTCAAATGTTTTCATGAACGCTGAAATTAATAATGTAAAAGCATTTGAGTATTTCTGCCACAATACCATAGTTTCAGTAAGCGTTTCTTGCCATTTCTCTGTAATTGTTTGCAATTTACTGGCAATTTATGAGTGAAAATCGTTACATTTTTCAGTGTATAATAGTTGTAAATAAAAGTACATTTTACAAGAAAATGCAATTTTTCTGCTCCAAAATGTCATGTTTAATTCAATGTGTTACTTGCCATTTCTTTGTAATTGTTTTTATTTTCTAGCAATTTCTGAGTGAAAATAGTTTCCACACCAATTTGTTTTTCAATGTAATATCTATCCGAGCAAATGCCACTAACATCAGCTGCTAAACATTTGTGAGGATCCGAATGCAGTTTTGCTTGCTTCATAAATTGCTACTGACAGAAATCATGATGGTCTCTTTCAGCGCTCTTAAAACCTCCTTGATGCCTGTGTGAGGAAGAAGAAAAGAAGTAGTAAGTGATTGATGAAATGAGATGTTTCCATTTCCAAAGCTTGCAGTAATCTTCAGCGAGTTTACCTGTTCTCCAGCAGAGCCTTGGGATCCTTGCTGCTTCAAGGCTTGTTTGTCTTCCCCCAGTCTGTGTGCTTGTCAGAAGTTGTGGCAGAACCATCACAGATGAGTGCGAGGGAGAAACCGTGGCCACGTCCTCCAGAGAAGAGCAAATATTTCTGTAGGTGCGTGAAGTGTCATTTAAATAGAAGAAGGTAAAGTGCAGGTGTTGAGTAAACCATACATGAGATTTATTGTTAGTGAGCGTGTGTTTTTGGCAGGTGGTTGCAGAAAATATTGGACTAGTGGAAAGAGGGCAAGATAAGGAAAGCACTGACAGGAGATCTATTCACTTTCTAGGCTCTAAAGGGTTGCAGGTAAACAGAGTGTCAATCATCAGGATTAGTTCACACAGAAATGCGCCGCTACTCTTTGTTGCACGCTTGGGGGGAACTTTGCAGCGATGTCATCCACTGTGTCTGTGCCAGATTTCAAAAGCTGCAATATCATGATTGGGAATGTAAACAATTTATTCACCCTGTAAATGTGTGCAAAAAAAAAAAAGAAGCACACTAAATATGCTTGTCTCATAATTACAGAATTAATTCAGCCAAAAACTAAAAATCTGTCATTGTTTATTCACCCTCACGTGATTTCAAAACCTTTTTTTTCATTTTTTCATTTAACAAATTTTTAAGACTGTTCATCTCTACAGTAAGTTAAGTTTCTTTTTGTCTTCCATAGAACTGCTGTTTATGGGTTTGGGATGTGATTAATCAGTGGTCAATCTAATTTAGCAATTCTTGTTTAATCAATTTCAGTTAGTGTAATTATAATCAACTAAAACCATTAAAAAAATGTTACCTGAAATAAAGTATTAAATCTTGAACGTTATTTTTTTCAGTTAGCTGACAAGTAAATGTCTCTTTGTTATTTAGTTTAACTTGATGTACTAAAATAATTAAAACTAAAACTGAAATAATTAAAAAATATATTGACATTAAAAAATGAATAAAAATGACAAACAACAAAATGACTGAAACTTAGTTTTTTTCAGTTGCTAACATACGTTTGTCCAATCTTTAGTCACATTTTCAAAACTCTAAACACATTTAGCAGAACATCCGTCTGTTGTGACCATACCATTAACACAATTCATGTCGTTTTCACACAAAATGCAGTCTAGTTTCTAAAATGCTTACATTTTCTTTTCATATAAGCTTACCTCCATACCAAAATCATGGATCTTTCTCATCTTATTTGCAAATGCTTAAACACAGCAAGTCAGAAATGAAGACCTAATGTTCCAATCTTTAAATATAGGATAAAACCTATACTTTTGCAACAACAGCAGTACTGAAAAGTACTGGAAAAAAATATCAAACAAATACTGAAACAATTGATAAACATTTTTAATTAGCAGATCACTTAAATAGAAATAGCAGATTCCAATCTCAGTTGGAGGAATAGTCAGGTGTTGAACTTCTTTCCATTACATGGACATACACAGTAAAATAGGACTCTTTGAATCGGATTTGTTCAGTGTGTATGAAGAACAACACAGAGGAGCAGAGAGAAAATAATATCTGGGTAAGGGAGAGGAATAGATGAAGGTGGAAAGGAGAAGTTGGATCAGGACAAGGGAGAAGAAGAGGTATAGGAGAGGAGGAAGAATGTGTGCTGGATTGTGCATCTCTATGGTTTTCCCCCTTACACATGTGGAACCTATGAAAGCTTATTTCTGCCATGAATAGAAAAAAAAAAAAAGGTAATTGTGACTTTTTATCTTACAATTCTTACTTTTTTTCTCTCAGTTCCTAGTTTACATCTCACAATTCTGAGAAAAAAAGTCAGAATTGTGAGATGTAAACTCACAATTGCAAAATAAAAAAAATATTTTTGATAAAAAGTCAAAAAATTACCTTTTATGCTTTTTTATTCTGTGGTGGAAAAAAAGCTTCCATAATAACCAAAGACCATGTATGTTGGATTTGTTGTTGATCAATGGCAGCAATTTCAGGTTTTCATTTCAGCAAAAGCTTTATACTACAACAATTCCACTACCACTGTTCTATATTTACAAAATATGTGATCTGCATGCACTAGCTACCAAGGGGACACCATCCCACCCTCTATGGGGGCAACATCAACACCAACACCACACACCCAACCCCAGAAAGAGATTTCAACCAAGGGGCCAACTGAAGTTCTGCATATATGGGGACTCATTTCACCAGTAGCTGCCCTGAGCAATTGTGTTACTTTCTTCTTCTTCTCTTTTTCTACTGCACATTCTATAAAATAATGACTCACTTCTGTTGCCAAGAATGCACACATTCAACACTCAACCAAAAATGGCTTACATGCAATATACTTTTACTGCAGTAAAAGGAAAGTGAATTTTAAAAACTATGAATTTTATATTTTCTGTTGGTTGAACTGAAACATGACAAGTAAATGCATTTTTCATAATGCCAAAAACTGTTAGTCATTGCACTTTGATTGACTTTATGTTCATGTTGGATAGAAAACTAGTGCTATGTTTTGACAGAACGACTCAATTTTGAATCAGGTTTGCCTTGTTTTGATAGAGTTAGTTTGTGTTGAAAAAGGTTTTTAGTATTTTGAAATGTAGAGTTTGTGTTTATTTAACAAAATATTAGGGATGTCCCGATCACGTTTTTTTGCCCTCGAGTCCGAGTCCGAGTCATTTGATTTTGAGTATCTACCGATACCGAGTCCCGATCCGATACTTCTATAATACATAAAAAAGAATAAAGAAGAGCGAAAAAACAGATCCAGGATCCAGGAACAGTGCTTTTCAGGTTTTTCAGGTATCTAACAGTAGTTTTCACGTACAGAAAATGGATAAAGTAATCAAATATAAAATAACACTGCATATTATCTTTACTGTATAAAAATAAATAAAGATTAATCATTATTGAAGTTACAAAAACTATTCAGTCAAGAGCAGTGAGTGATTTCTTTGTTATTTGTTGTTTGATTTAACATTAAAAACAGGCAGCAGGAATAGTTTTTTTCCCTTTAAGACATGCACGATCCAGTACATGTACTGTTACACATGCGCTGTCTTTCTCGACTAATATACGTTCACTTAAGACATAACCGACTATGTTTGCTAGGATACTCGCTAAGACGGGCATGTTGACATCATTTTTGTATGAATTTGTCCGCTGAAGCGCAAGACTTGAACGAGAACTCAGTAGCCTATTTGCGCGCTGACTGAAATAAGCGTGTGCGCGCTTCGGATGAGTGCACACAAATCTTCTCACAGCGCGCGAGTTCTCTTTCGCGTCTTGTTCTTGAAGGTGTAAATCAGCAAGGCTTAAATGAGTTAGTTTAAACACAGATAGCAACGTGTGCTCTTCAGGTCTCACCTGCGCTCGTGCTATCAACGGCGATGACGGCGTAAATGACTGGACATTAGAGCAGATGGCACTCGCAGTTAACAGTTTACAAAGAGTGACTGTTTTGTCCACGCTTTCTGATTATCGTTGTAAAGTTTTGCGCATCCATCGACTGAAACATACATTATCTGAACTCTGTCTGTCTGTTTTCCACGTTGCTATTTTAAGCAAACCATATTAACCAATAGATGCGTCGTCATTCGAGATGGACCGCGGTGCAAGTGCGTACCGAACCGTAAGTGGAGAACCATACGGTTCGATTTTTTACCGAGAACCGTTGCACCCCAATACATATATATCCGAGTCCTGATCGGGAGGTAACGTCCGATTCCGATCGAGTCTGAAACCACGTGATCGGGCCCGATTTCCGATCACGTGATCGGATCTGGACATCCCTACAAAATATGGTTTTGGGCAGAAAATTAACTATTTGGCCACATGTGTGATGTATGTGTGTTGCTGTGTTAAAGGTGCCCTAGAACTTTTTTTTAAAAGATATAATATAAGTCTAAGGTGTCCCCTGAATGTGTCTGTGAAGTTTCAGCTCAAAATACCCCATAGATTTTTTTTAATTAATTTTTTTAACTGCCTATTTTGGGGCATAATTAGAAACGAGCCGATTTCAGGTTGCGGCCCCTTTAAATCGCGTTCTCCGCCCCCTCCCGAGCTCTCGACTCTATCACAGCATAAACAAAGTTTACACAGCTAATATAACCCTCAAAATGGATCTTTACAAAGTGTTCGTCATGCATGCTGAATGCATGCGTCGGATTATGTGAGTATTGTATTTATTTGGATGTTTACATTTGATTCTGAATGAGTTTGAGGCTGTGCTCCGTGGCTAAAGCTAACATTACACACTGTTGGAGAGATTTATAAAGAATGCATAAACACAGACTTCAAGTGTCTTAAAAATGAAAATAACGACGGCTCTTGTCTCCGTGAATACAGTAAGTAAACGATGGTAGCCGTTAGCCACATTTAGGACATTAGCAACATGCTAACGAAACATTCACTCAGAATAAAAAAATATCATGTTAACATGGATCCAGTTATTATTGCTCCATCTGCCATTTTTTGCTGTTTTCCTTGCTTGCTTATCTAGTCTGATTATTCAGCAGTGCACATCCAGACGTTCTGCCCTTGTGTAATGCCTCAATCATGGGCTGGCATATGCAAATATTGGGGGCGTACATATTAATGATCCTGACTGTTACGTAACAGTCGGTTGTAAAGATTCGCATGTTTTCCGGAGGGTTATATTAGCAATGTGTGAAACTCACTTATGTATGTAATGAACTATGCCAATATAAATTCAATTTTTAATTCGAGGGCACCTTTAAGAGTTTAGAATAAGTACTATAAGTATTGGTAAACGCTTGTTAGCAATTGAAAAAAACTGTAATATAAAATGTATAAATAAAGTAAAACTATAAAAATAAAAACTATCAAACTATTAATTAAAACTATTAATTAAATCTCAATGGTACTGAAATTACACTGATTTCAAATCAGGGTATCTTCCGTTAAGTAGTTTTTTGATTTAATATTGAAATCGGAAAATGAAGAAATGGCAGCTTTTTCGTGTTTCATTTTTTTCAAATAAAACAAAAAACAAGAATTCGTCTTGATTTTTCATGTTTTGTTCAGAGGTAGAAAATGAATAAACAACTTGAATATTTTTTTTTAACATGTGGGCGGGAATGAAACGCCTTTTTCCGCTGATTGGTCGTCCAAAAATTAAATGGTGCCATCATCAGTTCTTCCGCAGTTCCGTGCAGCAGAATAATAGTCTTTTGCTGCGATTGATTCTTAACGTGTTTATTGCAACTACATTCAATCTCTTTCTCATCAAACGAATGGATTGACACAAACCATACTGAGGCAGAGCCTAGACAGGGCTTTCTTCTGTATCCATAAATTCAGCAACCTATGCGTGTTTATCTCAGAAATATTATTACTATACTAGTTTATCTCAGAAATAACAATTGACTTCACACCTGCACTCACAACTACCTAATAGCCAACACTTCTGGCCCACTGCCTGTTTTATTATTGCTGACCACCTATCAAAATCTGTGTGGCAATGCTGCACGACTCACGCGACAGCACAGAGATATAGTGAAGCCCAGACCAGTATCAATTTAAGTCACCATACACAGATGTCATAACCGTTTCTACGCCTAATCTCCTCCATATCGCTTAAAAATACAGCATTGTGTAGAATTAAAATGGGTCCAATATGTTTTCTGGTATGCACAGACTCGAGCATATGATCCCCTCTGTGCTATCGTGTCTCTGGACCAGAGCAGACTGTGAAACCAGACTTCAGTGAAAGCATGTTTACACTGTCTGAATTGTTCCCTATCCCCTATATAGTGCACTATGTGCCATTCACCATGTAGAAAATAGTAAATGTGTGAACAAGCGACTGATTTCAGCTGCAGCTTCAGCGTCTATTTATAATATGGGGGGTGTGGGACGCTTTTGATTCTAGAGAGCATCTGATTGGACAGATGATCTGATGAGAAGCTGAAGTGCAGAGTGATGTCATCAAAAAAGTGAGCGACTATAATTTTTTAATGCTTATATCTTTTTAAATGCAAATTTTGTCATTGTTTTCGGAGCACACTAGATTATAGATGTTACAGTGAGGCTAACATATTCATACTTAATTTAATGTTTAATGTTTGCTTTGAGCAACATGCACATTGTATTTGGAGTCTTCCATATGTTTATTGTCATTAGCAATTTTGCTTATGACTGAAAAATTGCCAGATAATATGTGTTGGGACACTAATATTAATTTGCAATAGCAAATGCTGGCCATTCATCCTTTTTCACAGCTATGAAATTTGCTGTATCACAATGTCAGGAATGACACAATGAATGATAATTTAGGTGACTCAGCTTGTTTCTCTCAACACTGCAGTATGTATGCGGTCTTTGAGACGATATCAAATGCTAAAGGTGTTTTATGGTCAGGGGACGTTGTGGACTTTGAAATGGAAACAAACACGCATTGTCTGAATTGATCCTCACCGGCTTTAAGGGCCTGACTTTAGTCTCGGGCTTCTGTATGGTCAGACCACAAGTCTCTTTGTGCATGTCTGACCGGATCCTGTGTGACTTATAGAGGCCTTTCCTTGGACTTTTTCTTTTACTTGCCTGGAGCTACACTGAACCAAGACAGACCACAATCCCCGATATCAAAAATGAAATCTGTTCTTGGTGAATAAAAAATAGTCCAGTACACACTGGAGTTTTCAGTGCACAGACATCCATTTACCTGAACACATTAGAGCTCATCAGACAGGACAGGTTTTATGGGATTCATACGCAGAACTATTTGCACAGGACTTTTTTTCCTTTTTCCTGAGCAGGTTTGGTGAATTTGTGTTTCGATTTGCTATGTAGTTTCAGTCCCTCTGTTTTCTCACACAACCTCTGTAATGCTGCTGAGAAAATGATCTACTTTTGTCCAGATCTGTTATTGCAGATACATGCTTTTCCTTAATTATTTAGAAATTTTTTGCTTCCTGTTGGCATCCCATTAAAAAAAAAAAAAAAAAAAAAAAAAAAAAAAAAAAAAAAAAATATATATATATATATATATATATATATATATATATATATATATATATATAAAACATTGTAATTAATAACATAAATGAATAAGTAAATATAATAACATTTAGATAAAAATGAAACAGAAATAAAAATTAATATAATGCTGGTGCAATAATACAATATCATTTTTTTTAAATATTAAATTAAAAATTAATTTAACTGTTTAGCATTTAAGTTCTATTTTAGTTTAAATTGGACATTTTCAAGTATGTTTTGTTGTCATTCCATTTAATGTAAAAACAAATTAAATAATATATTGTAATAAAAAAATAAATAAATGTACTAATATTTATATAAATATAAAACAATGACATATAATACTGGTACAATATTATATAAAATTAATTAATACAAACATATGATTATGTATTAAATGAAATTTAAATTTAAAAATAAATTAGAAGATAATTTTAGCAATAGCATAACTAGATTTGCTTCAGGACCAGCTTCTGCTTGAAATGATTTTGCATCAGAAATATCATAGAGTCTGATTGGACTATGGTCTTTAATGTCAAAGGGAGAGTGTTTTTTTTTTTCCATTTTAAAAGTCTATTTATTTTCTGTTGTAACTATGCACAATTGTATGGTCAATTTCATTGTATTATTTGCATTTAGCTCCGTTTCGTCCATGCTGTCCGCATCCCATCAGAACAGACCGGAGACCCATTTTGCCTCTCAACTGATTGGACTTAAAAGGATAATGTGTTGGAAACAAATGTCCCACAATGCACTGCCTTTGAAGTTGACAAAAGAACTCTTGGGGGCAAAGAGCAAAATGGAAGCATGCGTTTGATAAAATATAAGCGAGCAAAAGAGATGATGAAAGACACAATTCCCTCGCTGTGAAACCCTCCTCCTCCTTGATGTGAGGTGGCATGGGCACAAGCCAGGAAACATTTCTCCCTTTACTTCCAAAGTTGTGCTGAGTTGAAGCCCTTTTGAGTATCTCATTTAATTGATGTCACAGACCCTTTAGTGATGAAACAATGAGAGCATCATTATGTTTGCAACAGCTGCGCTGCGAGCCACAAACACTTTCCAATTGATCTTCAGCAGGCAAGATCTCTCCTCTCCAATTTACAAGGGCTGAGAATGATAGTGGTTTGTGCTGAACACTATAGTTTGGTCTAAAACAGAGAAACCTGATGACAACAGCATCAGAACCACAGATAAAATGCCTTTAACATTTCAGCTAAAATTTCAGTTACTTCATTGTATGATATGTGACTGTAAGAATTGAAAATATCCAAAGATATTTTAAAATGAACAAAGACATTTGCTTTACTGTTTCACACCCCTCTCTCTTGCCAAGGGCCATTTGGGAGGCACAAAGGTGATAGTGATCAAGGCCTGTAGGCCAAGATGTGTGTACATCGGGGGTCTACAAATGGTCACACCTTTAGTACAGTGGGGGGAGAGAGGAAAAAAAAAAAATTTCTGGGTCCGGTTCCCACACACTGCCGCTCGGTCCTCAGCCTGCCGAGAGGCTTTTCCTCGCGGTGCCACATGCGATGGCACTGGACGCTTGGTGGACGGCCCGATCCTCGACCGCCTCCTGGCGGCCGGCGATGGCTCCTCCGGCTGAGGGCAGCCGGCAGCGAGTCCCCCGTCCCCTGCTCCTCCCCTTAATGGCGGACGGCAGCAGGCTCCGGCCCACGGCGAACGGCGGCGACTCCTCCGCTCCCTCTTGGACGGCAGCCACCCCACCTCGTCCCAGGAGCACGGCATCCGGGTCTCCGTCCCACCTTTCACAAGGCTCCAGTACCACCGCCTCGGGCAGCCTCTCGCGGTCTTCACACTCCCGCGCACGCCCGAACTCCGCAGCACCGCGATCCCCCTCAGCAGCGAGGGCTCTCCGACAGCATGTCCCTCCTTCCTCCCGGGTTTCGGCACCAATGTAACGTGGTTCATAGATGTGGGAAGAAGGAGGCGGGAACCGGCGAACATTCAACCAAACTTTAATATAAAATAAACAAAGAACAAAACGAAAGTAATGCCGGCAGACCCTCGCGGACGTCTGCCGGCCACACAAACATAATAAAACGTCAAATAAAGTCCAGGCCTGGTCCTCTCTCGTCCTTCACTGTAGTCGCTCCTCCTTTTATGCTCCCGGAGCTCCTCCGTGAGGGACTCAAGGCCGGTGCGCCTCCCTGGTGAAGCTCATTAACACTCGCGCCACCGGCCTCGCGCCGTTCCCTCACGGCTCTCGCCCGCCCTGGTCGCCACAGTATACATATAATGTTTTTTAAGTCTTTAAGTCTAGACTGCACTATAACTGTGAATTTCATCCAGTTGTTGTTGTTGTTGTTGTTTTCCTTTGGACTTACTAAATCACTTAGTTATTTGTCTCACCAAATGAAATATTAAAATGTATGTTAGTATTTCTCATTCTTACTTAAGCACACAATTTGTATTATCATTAATGCATTTGAAACAATTCTGAAGCTTATTTCATTTGTTTCTTTGTATTTTGTCCATTTGACTTGTAACAATGTTTTTGGACATTTATTCAATTGAATCTCTGTATTTGGCCCTTGTCAAACTCGCTCAAATCCTCACGCTTGCCCGTTTTTCCTGCTTCTAACACATCAACTTTGAGGACAAAATATTTACTTGCTGTCTAATATATCCACCCACTAACAGGTGTCGTGATGAAGAGTTAATCAGTGTTATTCACTTCACCTGTCAGTGATCATAATGTTATGCCTGATCGGTGTAAATAGAACATACTTTTTTTAACAGTTGGTAAGTAAAATCAAATGTAGTACCTACTCAGACGGTATGCGGTTTCGGATGCACCGACTTATGTAGAACATAAAAAGTAAAATTCTGAAGAATCTGGAAGAATACAGGATCTATAAAGTCTCAACAGAACTGAAAAGAGGCATAAAAACACTAAAGGAGCACGTCGGATCCTAAGTTAAAATTTTTGGAGCACATTAAAAAAAACTTAAGGTGCACAATGAACTATCAACTCTCGACAACATCTTACAATTTAAAGGTGCCATCGAACGTTTTTTAACAAGATGTAATATAAGTCTAAGGTGTCCCTTGAATGTGTCTGTGAAGTTGCAGCTCAAAATACCCCATAGATTTTTTTAAATTAATTTTTTTAACTGCCTATTTTGAGGCATAATTAGAAATGCGCCGATTTAGGCTGCTGTCCCTTTAATTGCGTGCGCTCTCCGCCCCCTCCCGATCTCTCGACTCTATCATTGCATAAACAAAGTTCACACAGCTAATATAACCCTCAAAATGGATCTTTACAAAGTGTTCCTCATGCAGCATGTCTAATCGCGTAAGTATGGTATTTATTTGGATGTTTACATTTGATTCTGAATGAGTTTGATAGTGCTCCGTGGCTAACGGCTAATGCTACACTGTTGGAGAGATTTATAAAGAATGAAGTTGTGTTTATGAATTATACAGACTGCAAGTGTTTAAAAATGAAAATAGCGACGGCTCTTGTCTCCGTGAATACAGTAAGAAACGATAGTAACTTTAACCACAATTAACAGTACATTAGCAACATGCTAACGAAACATTTAGAAAGACAATTTACAAATATCACTAAAAATATCATGTTATCATGGATCATGTCAGTTATTATTGCTCCATCTGCCATTTTTTGCTATTGTACTTGCTTGCTTACCTAGTCTGATGATTCAGCTGTGCACAGATCCAGACGTTAATACTGGCTGTCCTTGTGTAATGCCTTGAACATGGGCTGGCATGTGCAAATATTGGGGGCGTACATATTAATGATCCCGACTGTTACGTAACAGTCGGTGTTATGTTGAGATTCGCCTGTTCTTCGGAGGTTTTTTAAACAAATGAGATTTACACAAGGAGGAGGAAACAATGGTGTTTGAGACTCACTGTATGTCATTTCCATGTACTGAACTCTTGTTATTCAACTATGCCGAGGTAAATTCAATTTTCCATTCTATGGCACCTTTAAAAACCATAATGTAATCTTTGCCATAATTCATCAACAGTAGATCATAAGCAATCTATTGCTGTGTGCAGTATTAATTGTTTGCAAACTGTTCTGAAATTGTCAGTCTGTAAGGCTGTGTGTCCACCAAAGCATTTTTTTCCGAGGCTAGCGTCTTTTTCCAATTGTTTTCAATGGGTGCGCTGCTTTTTTAAAACGGCTGGAGTGTAACGAGGCACTGAGCGTCTATTTCACGCTGAAGCGCTGAACGCTCATCATTTTTTACCGGTTGCGATAGTTGAAGAATATTCAATGCAGGTAAAATGCAGCGCTCATCACGGTCACATTTTACCCAGCCGTCCAATCACAGTCACCACCCGCCACATTCTGCTTGTACAATGTTAATAGATGACAACAAGCATAGTAATGGAACAAAATAAATTGTATCGACATTTTTATAAAGAAACGATACAGAAACAAACTATCTGTGAAATGAGATACTAGTAACACATCCGCGGCTATTCCGTATGATAGCAAACTGAAAAAAACACTGTGCTGCCAAAGCGCTCTCAAACGTGCACAGCTAGGCATTTTTAGCAGAGCGCCTAGTGTTTTCAGCTGGATAAAAACGGTTTGGTGGTAGGGCTGGGACAATACCCCCATCACGATACTTTGTTTTTTGAATCATACACTTATACAGACTGTACATGTTGTATAAGATGTCATATTTACAAAAACAATTCATCACATCATTGAGTTTTATTTCAGAAGCTTCATACATTAGAGTAGTACTACATTCTCTTTTAGTAAATGATTCAATGACACATTTTTTAACAGTCATTTGTCGCCACCTAGTGGTGAAACAATGTAGCCTAATCGAAACAGTCATTATTAAAGGTTTTTGATCGCTACCTTAGACATCAGTGATTATATTTGAACTATAAACGTTTATCTCAGTACTTCTATGATGATTTGAACTATTGTATCGCAGAAATAATGATACTATGAGGTTGAAATAATGACTGCTCTCTCTGGATCAGCGGCAGCGCCAACACAGATTTGAATGTTGCGATATGATTTTGTCAGAGGTTTAATAGACAGATGAATTGTTGTCATTTAGGATCCCGTGGGTGTTTGATTCGAGATCTTGCACCTCTACTGTTTTAAACTCTTGATATCTGAAGCAAAGCATACATGAGTAGCGCAAGGGTTTTCAGTGCATTCATTACTATGTAATATTCATAAAGTCTATTAAAGGATACAGCGCTTCTCCCACACATCCCACCAGAACCATTTTCAGAACAGTTTAAATCTATTTGTGGCAGTTGTGGCATCTTGTCTATAAGCAAGTAATAAAAAAAGCAATTTAATTTAAATTAATATTGATTCTGGGAAAATTCTAAACAAAGAAATCACGATAGTTAGGAGAATCGATTTTTTCTTTTTTTTCTCTCTCCCAGCCCTATTTGGTGGACACATGGCCTAAATGCACAACAGCGCTGTGTTTTGACTTTATTTCATGAAATCATTGCCTTTTGAAGTTTAATAGTCAAATTGTTGTATTGTGATTCCAGTTTTTTCTGTCCCCAAATTTAAGATATCTTAAACGGTATAACATGCGCCTTAATTATCATTTCAAGACTTATATTTTATAAAACTGAATTAAGACGTTAAGGACTTTAAGGATATTTTTAAGTTTCACATGCGAGTGAAATGCTTGCACTGTCGAGCCCTGAAGATAGTAGTCCATATTATCTTACGTTTATGGTGTCTTTGTTATTATTGGAGCTTGACAGTGATTGAAAGGCCAACTCATTTGTGATGGAATTGTTCTGAGAGGCCATGTTTGGAAATGTGAAAATATCTTTTGTGTTTGTGTTTTGATGACACGATCACTTTTGGTTGAACTATTCCTTTAAGAGGTCTTGTAAAAAAAATATGAAAGGCTGCTTTTAAGAATTTTGGTGTGTTTTTTTTGTCCAGCCAAGGGCATCGTGCTCTCTGCTTCTCAAAAGAACAGCAAGTGTCTTTGAAGCCTTTGAAGAGATCAACCCAAAGTTTCAGTGCTGTAAGATCTGCATCTGTGATCACATGAAAACAGCTCAGATCCAGATGCAGCTTGAGTCCTGACAAAGATACAGTACGGATCAGCTGAGTAATTGTGGGTAAACTCAGTGAACGTGGAGGCTGTTGTTAACCTCATAAAGACCACAGCAGAGAGGTAAATGTCATGGAGGAGAATTTGCAATTAAGTTGTACTTTTTGAGATTCAGCAAATTAGATCTCAGCATTGCTCCATTAAATGCTCACAAGGTGGAATTGTAAGATATGATATTGCAAATCTCGTTCATTAAGACTCAACTAATTAGAAAAGGCTGTAGGCGTCACATAAATGACAGCACAATTTTTATTAGACAACTAAAACTGGTGTCAGGTGTGCAAATGGAGCGAATCCCACTTCAGCCTCGAGCAGAATTCATCTATTCCTGTGTATTCTTCTGATTTAAGCAACATTTTCCCAATTTAGCCAAGTAATTATCCCCATTCTTCTCTATGGATGCTGGTGCCCTGTTTGTCTAAAGAAAAGGGCAAACACTCTACCACCTGTTTTCCTTTAAAAGCAGCTTATTAATCATGGGAAAGTTACTTACTCCATTTAAAACTTAGTCTAAAGTTACACAGTTTGTGTGAGTTGCGTAAGCAATGCCATCGATAATGGAAATGGCTGTGCCATTGATAAGCATAATTTATTCAAATGTGCATTCTGGCTAACTGCATAGAATAGGCTTCAATTATGAAAATGATTTCTGTCATTATAGGGTTTTAGCTTCACATGCATATTTATTTGGAAGTAAAAGCCATTTGGATTGTTTGAATGTATTGCTTCTCGAATTGAGGGACAGACTAATTGGAGGTGCCTAGTCAAACATAAAATTAACTTTGCATAATAATACTATCAATAAAACCATAGAAATTCTTAATATTATCAAAGGAGCAATGAATTCCTGAACTCAGGAAAAATAGAGACTTAAGGCGGTTTCTGTATCTCACGCATCAGTCTGCAGTGTTATCCCAAAACAACATTCAAACTTGAAGCTAAAACAATGTGTGTTCCCCCATGACAATGCTATTTTCCACTAGGCATTTTTCTGTTTTAAGTTCAAATAAGTTAGCTCTTTTGTTTGCTTTTGTTACTTCATTATTTATAGTGAGCAGACTTGGAATAGGACATATCTGATATTCCTGTTGGTTTATTGAAAGTTTTTTTGTTCCCAGCTGATGCTGAAAGCCAAACACCCCCAGGTGTTCCAGAACACAAGAACTAACATTTACATTCATGCATTTGGCAGATGCTTTTATGCAAATTGAATTAACTAACTAATGCAGGTGCTCTACTGTATGAGCTACAGGAACGATACATTATGATGCGCTTCCGTGTTAGAAGTTCACTTCAGCTGCCTCTGATGCAACAAATAACTGAAGTGTTTTGCAATTGATGATGGTGTGCACAGGCTTTTATCAGTTTGCTTGTAAGAGAAATCATTTTTAAAGGGTTCCAGGTGGATATTTTTTGTGCTTTTGGGTTTGTCAGGTTAATAATTTTACACATTAAATTGATCAAAAGTGACAGTAAAGACTTTTATAATGTTACAAAAGATTTCCATTTCAAATAAAAGCTGTTCTTTTGAACTTTCTATTCATTAAAGAATCCTGAAAAAATATATATGTTTCCACAAAAATATGAAGCAGCACAAATGTTTTCAACATTGATAATAATCAGAATTGTATGGAAGCTTGTTTCCACCATGAAATAAAAAATAAAAAGGGTAATTGCGACTTTATCTCACAACTCTTGACTTTTTTCCTCAGAATTGTGTGATATAAAGTCAGAATTGCGAGATTATAAAGTCAGAATTGCGAGTTATAAAGTCAGGAATTGTGAGTTATAAAGTCAGAATTGCGAGATATAAAGTCAGAATTGAGTGATATAAAGTCAGAATTGCGAGATTATAAAGTCAGAATTGCGAGATATAAAGTCAGAATTGCGAGATATAAAGTCAGAATTGTGAGTTATAAAGTCAGAATTGCGTGATATAAAGTCAGAATCGCGAGTTATAAAGTCAGAATCGCGAGTTATAAAGTTGGAATCGCGAGTTATAAAGTCAGAATTGAGTGATATAAAGTCAGAATCACGAGTTATAAAGTCGGAATCGCGAGTTATAAAGTCAGAATTGCGTGTTATAAAGTCGGAATCGCGAGTTATAAAGTTGGAATCGTGAGTTATAAAGTCGGAATTGCGAGATATAAAGTCAGAATTGCGTGTTATAAAGTCAGAATTGTGATATATGAAGTCGGAATCGCGAGTTATAAAGTCGGAATCGCGAGTTATAAAGTCGGAATCGCGAGATTATAAAGTCAGAATTGCGAGATATAAAGTCAGAATTGCGAGTTATAAAGTCAGAATTGCGAGATTATAAAGTCGGAATCGCGAGATATAAAGTCAGAATTGTGAGTTATAAAGTCAGAATCGTGAGTTATAAAGTCAGAATCGCGAGTTATAAAGTTGGAATCGCGAGATATAAAGTCAGAATTGCGAGATATAAAGTCAGAATTGCGAGTTATAAAGTCAGAATTGCGAGATATAAAGTCAGAATTGCGAGATATAAAGTCAGAATTGCGAGATATAAAGTCAGAATTGCGAGATATAAAGTCAGAATTGCGAGTTATAAAGTCAGAATTGCGAGATATAAAGTCAGAATCGTGAGATATAAAGTCAGAATCGTGAGTTATAAAGTCAGAATTGCGAGTTATAAAGTCAGAATCGCGAGATATAAAGTCAGAATTGTGAGATTATAAAGTCAGAATCGCGAGATATAAAGTCGGAATTGTGAGTTATAAAGTCAGAATCGTGAGATATAAAGTCAGAATCGCGAGTTATAAAAATTTTTGTTCAACATATCTCTGTCTTTTTTTCTCAGAATTGTGAGATATATAAACTCGCAGTTGCGTGTTATAATGTCCAATTGTGAGGGAGAAAAGACTGACGTTTTTTTCTCAGAATTGTGACTTTATATCTCACAGTTCTGACTTTAAAAGATGCAATTGCGAGTTTATATCATGCAATTCTGAGAAAAAAGTCATAATTGTGAGAATTGTATTTTTAAAAATTTATTTAGTGGCAGAAACAAGCTTCCACAGAAATTTTTCTTAAGGCAGAAAATCAGCAAGGATTTTAGGATGATTTCTGAAGGATCACGTGACACTGAAGACTGGAGTAATGATGCTTTGCATCACAGGAATAAATTACATTTTAAAATATATTCATATAGAAAGTTGTTTTATTATATTACTTTTTGATTCAGTAAATGCAGCCTTGTTGGTGAGCATAAGAGACTTCTTTCAACAGCATGAAAAAATCTTAATTATTCCAAACCTTTGGAAATATATGTCTTGGTTTTTGCTTTCAAATTAATTCAAATTCGAATTTAATCTTCGTGTGATTGTTCAGATGAAGTTCCCAGTTCAAAAGTTGTTGGAGATCTTTCCCACTTCTCAGATATCAGATGAAGACTCTGTATCTGCTCAGATGACACTGTACTCTTGATCTGGTTTTCCAGGGCACCATTAATAACAGTATCCAGTGATGTGAGCGATACTGTTACAACACAGAGCGTCAATGAGACACGGAGCTCGATGGCAGCCCGCCAAACACTAAGAGGTGTAGAAATATGTGCAAATTGAACATTTGCTCCTTTTGCCCTGTTCTCCAGGGACGTCTCGTTGGAAGGGGAGAAACGTGGATCTTATCTCGCTTGCATTATTCTCCGAAACCTCCCGTTAAAATCAAAGAGCCCGTCTGCCTCCAGCTATCCTACACGTCCTATCTGCTATTTGTCCCTAACATGATAACAGCCAGCAATTTGTAAACGCAACCCGAGGACCGAGAGGAGAACAATGACTAGTGTGAAAGGACAAAGAGAACGAGAGTGCTGGAGAATTTGAGGTGACGCTCTAGGTCTTTTAGAGATTAAGAGCATAATTGTGGCTCATGGAGAATATGAATTGCGAAGCTGGATATTAAGTTTTAACACGATCATTGTGTGTTATCTGTAGGTGTTTGGAGAAATGGTCAAATGTAGGGCTATTAGCGACCTGCAGTGCTTATCAATAACGTATCAATAGAACAATATACTTTTTATGTATTATATAATCATATATAATACAATTTAAATATAACTATAAATATATATATATTTTGTGAAGTGTTCAATTATTTTTAATCTCCCTTTTGCCTTTGTGGGGCAACAAATGCATTTTTAAAAGAACTTGCATGGTACACCAAGGTACTTTTTTCATTCAAGGAAAAAAACAAAACAAAAAACATGTTTTTGTCTTCTCTTTTATAATATATATTATAGTTTTAGGGTGTGAAGTTTTAATCATCTTTGATTATAACCTCAAAGCAGATTTATTGAGCTGACACTGTTTACTCTCTGTAGAAATGAGAGGTCATAATTGGTTGGCTCGAATAATCTTATTCATAATGGATCCACACATGCTGTTATCCAGAGGGGCTTACAAAGAATAATTTATGTGGCCTAATGCAAGTAATTAGACGACATGAGAAACCCCGGCACAGATGCTCATTACTAAACACTGTATTGTTTACATAATGTCAGCCAATGCCAAACATACTCATGAAAATATTAAGACTGAGTGTGATGTTATGTTAGTCAGGACAGGAGTCGTGTTCAGAACAGCTCACTGCTTCTGCTGGAAGTAATGTGTAAACTGTGCACAGTGTAGATTTCAGTATGCATGCAGTATGTTATACTTCATTTGCCATAATGTACAGCTGCTAGAGCATGTTGCATGAAATGTTGTGCTCTACAATGCAATGCACAGTGCTTGTAATCCTAGCTTACTGCTTAATTCATACTGTACAGAAGACTAAATGCTACCTGTTTTTTTTTTTTTTTTTCTTGTTCAAAAAGTACATATGCAACATTTGAAACAGTGGCATTTGAATTGCATGTTTAATCGAGTAATGTTACGCAATGCTGGTAGATCAAACACACGTCGAGGAGGAGTAACGTATAATAAGTCTTTACTTGATAATCACTTGAGCAGAACATACACCAACACATCACTAGTACAAACGAGACCCGACAAAGACACACTGACAGAACTGAACTGATATACACACACTAATGAACTCAAAAGACTAACAGCTGTGATGATGATTAGTGTCTATGGTAACAGATTGTGGCGGGAACAAGGAACAGAGGAACACGTGACAAACAAATTGAAAGTCCATGTGAACGTGACAAGTAAGTGATGTCCAGTTGTTTTTGTTTTGTTTTATTTTATTATTTTTTATTATTTTTATTATGTTTTATTACATTTTATTTGTTATATATTTGTTTTATTATATTTTATTTTTATTTTTTATTATATTATATTTTATTTTATTTTTTATTATATGTTATTTTAATTCATTTTTTCTCATTCTCTCAATTATTAACTATTTATTTAAGAGATTAACATCACTTGCTGGATTAAACATGCAATTTAAATGTCACTGTTTTAAATGTTTATTATATTAATTATATTACACTTTATTTTAAGGTGTCCTTGTTACAGTGTAACTATACATGTAAGTACTGAGTAATATTAATTAACGTTCTTACTGTATAATTAGGGTTTGGTTTAGGGTTAGTTGCATGTAATTATGCATAATTTACTGTTATTATTACAGTGAGTACATGTAATGTAACAAGGACACTAAAATAGTGTTGTATTATAATAAATGTTTGACATTTTAATAATCTGTCTTGGCTCATTTGACCATTTTTACTCAAAATTGTATTAGAATGCAAATGAACAATATCTGTTTTAGATAACTGGATGGCAATCACTGAATTAAACACGCAACCTACCGAGACGTGACGACAATGCAGCATTATTAACATTTCAAACATTGCATACTGCATATTCTTTCACATACTATCTTTAAGAATAGTATGTATTATACTGTACAGTCTGCACTGCACAGCTATTACTGTCTTCACTCAGGAAGACATGTGGTTGAAGTGACTGCCAAAAGCTGTCATGAAGGACATATGAAAGACTTAAACATTATTTACTGAATCATAAATCATTTTTACCTTTAAGGACGTATCCCTAAAGAGAGGTTTTGTGAGATTTGCCTCACTTCTGATGCCGTTTTATGTCTCTAAAGTGAAGTGAAGTGAAGTAAGTAAACAAACATACACAAACAGGATGTCTAGTGGTGTTACACGTAAACAGGTCGACGCATATCAGAGATAGTTTAGTGTAATCTGTATTCTGCAGACTGATGGACCCCTTGAAGGTACCTGAGAATTTCACTCAGTCAAAGAGATAAAATAGTTTGAGATAAATACTGAATCTTGTTGCTGTGAAATCAGTCACGCAAAAGTTTGCCAGAACTAACAACTCCATGAATTTAAATGAGATGCTCTTGTAGGTTTTGCTCTCAGTATAAATAGGAACCGTGAAGAACGATCGTGTTTACAGAGAGGCCAAAGGTTCGAGCACCTAAAATGCCATCAGGGGTTATAAATGTAATGTCTTTCTCGTAACGGATCCCATCCTGTCATGAAACATGATCGCACAGGATTTCCTTACAGTTATATTTGAAGGTTTCAGTAGAAGTGTCGTGATACTCTGTGTTTTTAAGCTTTCATCAGCATGTCAGTGCCTGCTGGTTATTATTTAGAGCTTTCTGAATGCACTTGTGTGAAGTTAGTCAAGTTATCTCTCACTACTGAGTTTGTTTGGGATGACACTGAGGATTTTGAGCGTTTCAGTGCCAGGGGCCAACATCTGCATGTCTGTGATTGTTGAAGAGAGTCAAACCTTTGCTTTTAGCAGGATATTACAATTTTTTTTTTTTTTTTAAACATGTGAACCAAATTATTTTTATGTGTTCGATTCTGCTAATGGTTCATGAACATCTGTTGATGTAAATTGAACACATGAAATACTGTAAGGCACCTCAGACTGCACTGAAAAAATGCTGTTGCTTTGGAAAAAAGATGCACACATTTTTTTGTAGCAGAATTTAAGACATTTGAAAACTTTTACTTTTAATTGGGGTCAGTTCCCAATATTAACTAATTGCTTATTAGCATGCATATGACTAGGATATTGGCTGTTTATTAGTACTTATAAAGCACATATTAATGCCTTATTCTGCATGACCATATTCTACATCCCTTAATCCTACCCAATACCTAAATTTAACAATTACCTTACTAACTATTAATTGTCACAGTCATGTTTGATTCCCGCCACTCGTTCACTGGATCTTAAACGTTAAAGAACAACTGAACAAGAATGGATTACTCGACAAAATTTTGTGCAACCTCATGGAATTCACCCAGTGTTTTTGTCGTCTTGCCACCACCTGTCCACCTGACGAAACCCTGAAGTCACTGTTCTGAATCGGGGTGAATTACCATCATCCCATGGACCTCCCAGACACCACTGGGCTAAGCTGGAAAGAAGTGATAATCCGGTGTCTGGAGAACGTCACATCCTGGTCCAGGACACAGCCAGAGCCCAAATCACCTCCTTCAACATGAGTCTGACCAGGGATGTGAACCCACGACATCATCAGTGGACGAGGGAGAATTAACTACGGATGATAAACTTCAACGAGGAAGTATCAACTCCTACCCTATCCTACCCGGTACCTTCATCATCATCGCTGTTTTCCGACAGCACCAATGACATTATGGACCATGATCTCCTCTTCTCATTAACCTGCATGAACTGTTCTATTCTTACTGTTTTTCTGTCATGTCTCAGCCAGTCCTCCAGCCCCGCCACTGCCGGATGTCCACAGCCCTGCGCCATCTCTAGGGAATCCTTATGTCATCGTTCATTCACCTGCTGCACCCATGGTAGAGGATACTGTGGCTCCGCCTCCCGCCTTCAACCTGTCGGCTCCACCTTGGCTACACCTATCTTCAGCTCCACCAGAGATCCTTGGACTTGCGGCTCCACCGGGTTCCCTCATCCTACCAGCTCCCCCTTGGTCAGTCGTCACACCACTTCCGCTACGGACTTGCGGGCCGTCCGCTGCTCTCCATCCCTCCACCCCTGCGGCTGCAGCGGGTTCCTTCTTCCCCTCATCGTGGCCTCTGTCCTCATGCACACTGGCTCCGCCTCAGCCCTTGGGTACTCTGGCTCCACCTCTTACATTCGTTCCGCGGCATCGCCAAGATCTCCACAGCCAGCGATGCCACTTGAGTCCATTGGCTCTCTGTCTGTGCCCATGGATCCATCTGCCAAGTCTCAGTTGGTCGTCCCCCAGATGCCGTCAGTCACCGCCACATCATCTTGGCTCCTCCCCTCCTTGACTCCGCCGTGGGCTCTGGGTCTGTGGCAGCAGACTACCTCCACCATTGCCCCCAGGGGAAAGTCATCGTCCACCTGTCACCATCCAGTCACCTCCTCCTGTCACCATCTCTTCAACACATCCTTGTCCACATCCACCCCCCCCCCCCCCCCAAAAAACCTTCCTCTACTCTTTCTGATATTGTGCGAAGTCACACCTTGCTGGAGGGTGTGTATTGTCATAGTCACATTTGATTCCTGCCACTCATCAGTCACCATAAACACCAACACTAATCATCACAGCTGTTCGTCTTTTAGTTAATCATCGGTGTGTATTTAAGTTCCTGCCTTTGTTCTTTTCATTGTCAGTTATTGTTTGTGTCTCGACACACTGTCTCGCATGTTGGCATTGTATTTGGATTATTCCAAATAAACCCTGTGTGTTATATTCTTCATCTTTGTCTTCACTGGATCTTAAGCATTACATTCTTAAGAAGTAATTAAGAATTATAGGCAAAAGTTATAGTTAATAATTAGTTTATACTGAGAATTGGACCCTAATCTAAAGTGTGACCACTATTTTTACATCACCAGCAGAAATAATAAATAAACAGAAATTAACAATAAATAAATAAATTAAATAAATGCAAAAAAGTATGACTGCAACATGCCATGTCATATATATAAACTGTAAATAAATCAAAATTGTATTTTTTTTTTTTTTTTTTTTTTTTAAACAATGAATGTTAAGACACTGATAAAATACAAATAATAAAATACTGATAAAATACAAACAAATACATACAGCATGAGCGGTCCGAGTGAAGGACTCTTCTGAGCTGGCTCATTTTACTGAATCATTCAAAAAGGCTCATCAGACTCGAATGTTATTCAGTGTAGTTCTCTCAGCTTAGTTTACCGTGTTTCTATCCATTCTGCAGAAGTCCACTCATTTCTTTCCAAATCAGTGCTGGAAATGTGAAAAACGTCTATTCTGTCTGGGCCTGAATATGAGCTTTCATAAAAGAATTCTTAATGGAATCGTTAAGTTGAATCCGAATCGGTGCCAGAATCATTAAATTCTTTATGATTCTTATTGCAAGTTTGGGGTTTAATTTGTTGATTTTTTTTCTTTGTTTATATCTAGCATTTCTTTAACTTGAACATTATGTCAGTTGTACTGTGGTTGTTTGTTTTTGTTTTTGTTTAGAATAAGCAGCTTCATATAGTCACAGAAGTGCATTGTTATCAATAGTCATGTAACAGTTGGCTTTTTTTTTAATTATAGAAGAAATCACTTTAAAATTCTCCACAGGGTTCCAACATTAATTAAATTTTAATTCACAGGCATTCTATGTTCACTTTTAATTACCATAATATTTCCAATTAGGACCAACTGCATGACTACTTAGATCATTACTCACACTTAAAAGAACACGCTTCGTTTTATGTGACGAATAGCTGCATTTCGGGAATATAACGTCGTATCAAGTACAGTGCATTACCTTAAATACGTAAATGTGTGAGATTAATAACTGTCAGATCAAGGGAGTTATGAGGAGCGAGTGATGTGTAAATTCTGTATCGCTCTGAATAATTAACAAGTTCATTATCATTCTGTTAGGCCAAATCTTCCCGAACAACACTTTGAAGGATAATGACAGATAAAGATAGCGTTATTCAACCTTATTCTTCCACTTGTATTGTCCTCCCACTTTCTGTCTCAGAAAGCTGCCGACAAAAGGGCAGTCGAGGACTGAAGAAGAGAAATCATCAAACTTTGCATTCTTTGCTGTAGTCTTATAATGAGAGAGCCGCTGCGATACCAGCGTGCCATGGCTGCCCACTCGATGACCCTGTTCTAACTATCCACACGGACTTGTCCTCTAGTCATCAACTATAATGAGTGGATGAGCTATTTGGACTGAGGTGGTTTGTGTTCGGGTGAATTTTTTTAGTGATTAGATGGCGTGAGATGGTAATTACTCTATGCTGTGTGCAAAAATAGAACCAACTCTACCTCATCAATGAGAATACAGTGATGTCTATTAACAGGATGTTCTTCACTTTTTAACATTTGATTTAATAAGGTGCAGCTCCTACTTGGAGTGTGCAGTACAACCAAAATTTAATGAAAGCTGCTTTAACTCATTTGATTATTTCCATTTTTTTTTTTTTTATTTGGAACTTGATGCAAACCTTCATGCTTAAACTGTCTACAGTCAAGTTAATTTTCAAACCAACAGTTTCACGAGAATCTTGAAGAGCATGCTAGTTAAAGTTGGCATGAAACAGAAGTTGTGATAGTCTTTTCTTCCCTATTGTGGCGTATCTGTGTGAAATGGCTTCTGGAACTAGAAAAAATGTAGGGCGGGGCTTGATTTCATCCATGGGGAATTGATTTGATGGTTGTGGTTTGCAATTTGCTACACATTATCAGAGAAGATAAGACTAAAGTTGATACATTAAGGCCTGGTTTCCCAGACAGGGCTTAGCCTAAGCCAGGATTAGGCCTTAATTCAATTAGGGCATTTAAGTATCTTTTATAAACATTCACTAGAAAAAAAAACTGGTGTGCATCTTGAGACAAAACAATGGCACTGATGTGTTTTAAGATCTGTCAGAGCAAGTTGCTTTCAGTTAAAACAGCTCAAACATGCATTTTAGTCTAGGACTATTTTAAGCCTTGTCTGTGAAACTGAGGGTTATAACTACAGGAGTAATAACACATGCAGATTAATGCACAAACATTTGAAGGTAACTATTGCCCCCTTTATGTTTGAAGGAAGTTTGTTACTGCTACATTAGCACAAAAACGCACATCCTAAAAAAATGCTGGTTTGAAAACGGACAAACCCAGCGGTTGGGTTAAATGTTTGTCCAACGTGCTGGGTAGTTTTATTGAACCCAACTATTGTTTAAAAATTACTATATGACTTAAAATGAACACAAAATAGGTTGGAAATTAAAAATCATACACATAATTACTAGAGGTAACAAGAATATTCAAAAATTGAACATGTATTAATAAGCAATTTAATAAATGTTTGTTTATTATTAATTTAAATTATTAATAATAAAATGTCATTTATTAAACTTATTAAACATATTAATACATGTTAATTTCCAACACATTTTGGGTTAATTTTAAGTGAGCAATACAGTAATTTTTAATAGAGCCTGACCAATATGGGTTTTTGGGGGCCAATACCGATATTAGGAAGTAAAAAAGTCAGATATCGATATATCGACCAATATTCTTTATGTGTATATTATAGTTCGGTACCAGTCAAAAGTTTGGACACAAATGGGATTTGTGTGTCCAGACTTTTAACTGGTACTCTATATTGAATACCATATATACATAAACAGAACATATATACATAAACATTGTTTGTAATGATCACTCAAATGTGGTGATCAAACACTTATACTGATGTGATAAAGATATGTAATGAAGGCAGGGTACTTAACAATTTAACAGTAAAATTTATTATCCAAAATAAGCCTGGCATCAGTGCACTTAACAGTAAACTTCACTTATTATAAATATCTTTACAACACAAATAGAACAAATGTATATATATATATATATATATATATATATATATAAAAACTTGAATTAAGTAAATAAACAAGGTAACTGTGTGTAGAACAGGCAAGCTACTGGCAATCCAACAGGGGCAGGTTTATGCAGTCAATGACTTATTTTCTGGTAATCAAATGAACATGCAGAACATGAGGATCATATTTAAATAGCCTAGTCTTTTTGCAGTTTATTCACAGACACTAGTCTACATTGCGATTTGTTTTAAGTGTTCTGACCTGTTTTTTTATTTAATCATCAAAAATATGACAAATTCCGTGTTATACAGTAAAATCCATTTTATGACTGGATTCCGTGATTTCGTCTGCGTTTTCTGCATCACAGAAATCCTACTAATGTAGCAAACGAGTTTGATAAGCTCGTTGTAAGAGTAAAGGATGGGGACATGTTTATTTACTTTATAGCAGCACATTTCACCAATACGGAAGAGGATTAGGGACAAGCAATAATAAAAAAATAAAACCATCTCGAGATTAAAGTTGTTAAATTTCGAGAAAAAAGTCGAGATAAAATGTTGAGAATAAACTCGTTAAATTACGAGAAGAAAGTCAAGATAAAATGTTGAGAATAAACTCGTTAAATTACGAATTTGTTCTCATAATTTAACGACTTTTTTTTTCGTAATTTAATGACTTTATTCTCATAATTTAATGAGTTTATTCTCAACATTTTATCTCGACTTTTTTCTCGAAATGTAACAACATTTTTCTCATAATTTAACGAATTTGTTGTCGTAATTTAACAACTTTTTCTCGTAATTTAATGAGTTTATTCTCAACATTTTATCTCGACTTTTTTCTCGAAATTTAACGATTTTTTTCTCGAAATTGAACAACTTTAATCTTGAGATGGTTTTATTTTTTTTATTATTGCTTGGCCCTAATCCTCTTCCGTACACCAACTATGTGACAACGTAGTGTTAAATGACCATTCAACAGACTCAAGCCACCACCACACCGCGGCCTATTGGACTGCAGAAAGATACTAACTTTTCAATCTGCTACGTTAACTGACTGTACTGACAAACTATGCTAATTTAGGATATGTGATGTGAGTGATGTGATATGCATGAGTGACATGGCAGTTTTAAGGGACGGGGCTAATGATTTATTGGATGGACTTATATTGAAAAAGGAAACTTATGGGGGGTGGTCATTGTTTATTAACTTTACAGTAAGTTATGCATTTCACAAATAGTTAGCAACTTACCGTTAAGACAATGCTTTGACTCTCCTGAAGACACCGCTTTACTGCTTGCCGAACAAGAGACCTCTTTACTGAAGTGAAGGGGTTGGCTGGTGCCAGTAGCGAACAATGGAGTGCACTCTGCTGGACAAACTACATAATCACACCATTTACAACCATTTTATCTGCGATATGATATATGCAGATATATCGGCGACAGGCTCATATCGGCCGATTAAAATCAGCAAAATGATATATTGGTCAGGCTCTAATTTTTAAACAATGGCTGAGTTAAAACATTTTCAACCCAACTTAGGTTGTTAATAACCCAGCATTTTTTTTTTTTTTTTTTCAAATTTGAAGCTGTATTTTATATTATTGCAATGTATTTATATGATTATAAACATCATAAATATAAATGTATAAATTTTATGTGTGTGTGTATATAATAATACACATATGTGTGTGTGTGTGTGTGTGTGTGTGTGTGTGTGTGTGTGTGTGTGTGTGTGTGTGTAAATGTATTTATTTATAATTATCAATGTTGAGAACCGTTTTTGATGCTTAATATTTTTATGAAAACTGACTGTGATACACTTTCATGCTATTATTCATTAAAGAATCATGGAAGTACCACAGTTTCTACAAAAACATTAAACAAAGTTTAAAAGAACAGCATTTATTTGAAATAGAAATCTTTTGTAACACTAAATGTCTTTACTGTCACTTTTGATCAATTTAATGCATCTATGCTGAATAAAAGTATTAATTTCTTTCTCTTTGTTTTCAAATCTTTCTTATCACAGTTTCCACAAAAACAGCAAAAACCGCTTTAACATTGATAATAAGAATAACCAAAAGTCCTCTAAGGGGAATGAAAAGCCCTTGGGGAACAAAAGTGTTATAGTTTGATCGCAAGTTTCTGCCCACCCAAACTCCCCATGCATATGTATTAGAAGATGAAACCCGTTAACTATTCACTGACGCGTTCATTTATCATGGGCATCAAGTTATTATGGCCAAACAGTGCATGCATGACTGGAGCCAATTCATCTTCTGCCTATATGCGCTCATGCCCTTACTTCTGATAAGGAGAAGTGTCTTCGGACAAACCAAGAAGCCCTGCGAGAACCTCGTTCTAGCGTAATTATCAACCCGTGAATCTGTGGCCATTGACAATGACCTTGCGCGTGACCTGATATACTTGCTGAAGTCAGATGTTTGCATTCCTAAGAGGCTCCGAAAACCGCATCTCATCTACTCCCATCCCACTACATAAATAGATGTTTGATGTACTGTAATGACTAGCATCATGCTTAATTGCATGAAAGGAAAATAAGCAAGTAATTGACCTCTGAAGCTAGAGGATGAGCAGCACGCTTGCCGCTAACCAACCAATTTTGAGATGCAATATGTTCCGTCAATAACATTTTATTAAACAGATGCTTTTATAAAAACCTTTGCTGTTATTGCACTCGTGAACAAAGCTGCTAGAATCATATAATGACTTTTTATAAGGTATCGACTCTCTTGAATGCCACAATATCAACTTGTAACCCGTAACCCACCAGCTGCCATGAAGAAGTCTCGGTATAAAGCGTTGTTTTCATGCTGTCATCTACGCTGGGATGCTTCTGCGTTTATTGTCATGCAGAACAGGAAAATAAGATCTCGCTAGACGGATGTGCTACATGACAGGTCAGTGATAGCGAGGTAATTGTTTACCTCGGCAGATCACTAAACTTCAACATGACGGCACGATCAGTCAGATGACCGTGGAGAGAACAAGATGTGTCTGTTAACTCTTTAGTGATAGCTGTTACAACAGGTAACTTCCACAGCACTGAGCGTGTGAAAAACGGCCCTGCAGACTTTAAACTCAAGCGCTTATATGTTGTGATTTTTGCTTATTTACACACAAACTCTTGTTACAGAACCTAGTGAACTGTCTCGATGTGCGTTATCTATTCTACACTGACAGCTGCCTTTTAAGGGTCCTTCTGCTCTGATAGTGTTGGGCATTAATCGAATGAGTTTATCTGCTACAAAAATAAAAAAACACACATGAACACTATGCAAAATGGCACCATTTTTGGCTAGAAAAAATAGTGTGGTAGTAGGGCATTCTTATGCACTCTAAAAAAAAAAAATGCTGGGTTAAAAACAACCCAAGTTGTTTTAACCCAGCGATTTGGGTTGCGTTAACCCAGCGATTGGGTTAAATGTTTGCCCAACCTGCTGAATAGTTTTATTTAACTCAACTAGAGTTTAAAAATGACTGTATTGCTTGCTTAAAATGAACCTAAAACATGTTGGAAATTAGCGTTGGACAAACATTTAACCCAATCGCTGGGTTTGTTTGTTTCACTCCATTTTCAACCCAACTTGGGTTGTTTTTAACCCAGGATTTTTTTTTTGAGTGAAACACCTATATTTCTCTCTACATGTTGCAAACTATTTAGAGAAAAAAAAAAAAAAAAACAGAAAAAGTGTAATAAAAATAAAATATTATTTGTCTTTTTATAATCAAAATATATTAAAATTGTGTGTGTATATATATATATATATATATATATATATATATATATATATATATCAGTATTATTTATAATTGATAACTTGTAAGATTTTTTAACATTAATATTTAATAATATTAAATATAAATACATAAAGATATATTAATATTTTTTATATTAACACTATTATTAACAAATTAAATTATTAAATTAAAATTTAATTTAATATTATACATATTTGCAATTTCCATATTAATAATTTATTAAATAACAATAACAATTATAATAACATTCATTTTTCTTGAATTTGTTTTTATAAATTATTTTTTGTAAAATGCAGAGAGGAATATGTGTCTTGAAAGAATGCTGTACTACCAAATTATTTGAATGCATTCTCTTTTTATTTATATGTGACTTACTATATTTGACAAAATGTGCACTTTACATCAGAGCACACTGTACAAATATACTGTATCCCTCAATGCAATGCACTTCAAAAATGTTTATTTATTTATTTTTTTAGTCATTTTTACACAAGATTGATTTCAAAATAATAATTCCATTGTTTTTAGGATGATGAACTGGATGGCACTCACATGCAACATGGAGAGGTCATGATGTGACAATGTAGCATACCGCTATTTGGAATGTTCATTGTTGAATGTTCACTGTAGGCAGTATGCAGTAAACAGTAAGTATTCTTAGCCAGTGTCCAGGCGTGTGTCCCACTGAACTCCACTTTCACCCTTCCAAATCCCCCATCTGACTTCACTATTGAGCAAATCTACAGGAACGCTAAGTATTTGTTCTTGGCAGATTGCACGTTCACAGATTGCAACTTCATTTGATAATATCCCACACTTTGCCTGCGGCCGTGTTCAGAAGCTGGTGCCGCGCTTCAGGATTTACATTTCGCACTCATGCCGATTGCTCAATCCCTCTGAGATATGCAAAACAGCTGAATACATTCACTCAAGCTCCTTTTCTGCGATAATGTGTCCTATTGGATCTATGCCTGACTGCCTTACACCAAATGCTCAAGAAATCAGCCTGAGGGGAGGCAGAATATGTTTGCGTCTGATTCTGACTGATGTCAGATGCGAGATCTTGTTCAATCACAGATTGAGATATTCCTCCGGTTGTTTCTTTAGGAGATCAGTTTACACTGTGAAAATGTTGGATTGGGAATTTTAAGTTTTATTTGATTATTGTAGACACTGGCATATCGCCTTATGTTTAGTTATTTCATTGGTTGTTAAATAACTAAGCATGAGCTTTTTTGGTTTAGTTTAAGTTGAAGTACTAAAATAAATAACACTGAATATACCAAGACTTGATAAAACTACATAGATAAATTTAAAATGTCAAACCCCAACCCAAAAAAAAAACAAAACAAAATTACTAAAATGGTAACAAAAATGAAAATGGAAAATATAAAAATGAACTAATTCACAATATTAATAAAACCTATAATAGTTTATCAATGATATTAAAATAGCACAGTGCTTTATTAAGAATTGTTGATATTGATTTCATGGTAACTTTAGTAAAGACATACGTCAGAAAGGAGAAACATGTGAGTAGTAGAATCACAACTTCAGCAAATTTGCTTTCCATTTAATCTCATTTGTATCTAGGAAACATAACTAATATATTACAGAGATCTCACTTGTGATTTTCCCTTCTTTTGAGTCGTGGCAGGCTTGGTACATTTACTCAACGCTGTTTTCTTGTAATACTCGTTAATAGGAAATGGCAGGCTGGAAAGGGAAGCGTCATTTACATGTTCTTAATGATTTCTGCTTTAATCTCAAGTCATCAAATGTGTGTGTTTTGCTTGAAGGGAAGGAAAGTGCTTTTGTTGGCAGAATTTAACTGCGCTGCGCCGCTGGTGC
This sequence comes from Megalobrama amblycephala, assembly GCF_018812025.1. Classification (NCBI taxonomy): domain Eukaryota; kingdom Metazoa; phylum Chordata; class Actinopteri; order Cypriniformes; family Xenocyprididae; genus Megalobrama; species Megalobrama amblycephala. The sequence continues at coordinate 58,690,965 of NC_063045.1, forward strand.
GGCTGAGAAATGCTGTTTCCACAGAATGACTTTCAAACGGATCCGAGGGGTCAGCAGTCTACGAGAGGACTTGTTGTAAGATTTCCTCAGCTGTCAGTGAGACATGTATGAGGGGTGAATCAGATTTACGACTGCACCTCCAGACCTCCAGCATGGAAATATCTACATTTTCCTCCATCGCCGTGAGGAAATGATGCATGCGCCTCCCGCTATGAAGAAAGCTGTCGGTGCCATTTGCAGTTCAGATCACACCACAGTGTTTTGAAAATGAACACACGCGCTCACGCTGTCAGCATGCACTTATTACAAACACGCACCGTCAGATAGACATGCATGAGGTGTCTATATGTTCGTGCAATCACAGAATCTTATGAACATATGCCCCGGTCATATTTCACTCCAACATCAAAAGGAAACAAAAATAAACCAGGAAAGGGAAAGTTCGTCAAGACAGACTTTGAACAGTGATCTGAGGTTTAAGACTCTAGAAGTTTGACGTAGTTTCATGAGAGATTTGAAGTTTGCAGACTGTAGACCTTGCAAGATGGTTGCTAAGGTGTTCTGAGTGGTTCCAAGGAATTGTTTTTCATGGTGAATGTGAGAAGATTGCTAATGAGTTGCTTGAGTATTCTGGGTGGTTTCTAAGTGGTTACTACTAGGTGTTCATAGTAGGGCTGCATGATATATCGCTTTAGCATCGATATCGCAATGTGCGCATCTGTGGTAGTCGCTTCGCCAGAAGCGCAATGTCAAATAGGGATCTGTGATCCGTCCAGACCAGGCCCCACAGTTCGAAACGCACAGGATTCTCTGATTAAGTGCAAAGTTTAATCGTCATAGAGTGAAAGTTTATCATTTGCATGTGTTTTAGGTCCTGTCAGTTTAAACATTCAAGCGATTTTAAACCATTTGAGTGCACAAAAACGCAAAAGAGAACTCAATTGGGACCTCACATGCTGTTTTTCTGTGCGCACACAGAGCCGCGCAGGCAGCATGTGAACATCGAATTCCTTTCTCTTCCGTGTCTATTTGTGCTTGAACGGACACATACACGTGAAATTATGTCAAAGTCCCCATCTCGACGAATATACTCGTAAACACAGTCACTTATGGCTTACGACGTGAACGTAAACAATTGAGAAAGAAAATGGATGCGTATTATTATATTGGATTTGTGCATTAGCTCTTAAAGTGAGTCATTAATGTTACTCAAACAACAAAATACAAAGAAAATCACTTTTGTAGCTTTAACAAAGATTAATTAATTGATACAGTGAAGACTATGCCGTGTTATTTTACATTTGATTATTCAATTTCTGTACCCGAGAATTGTTAGACTTACCTGAAGAACACAGTTTATTTCATTTGTATCTTTGTTCTATTGTATTTATCTATGCTTGTAATTTATTATTTTCTATGGAGATTCACTTTCCTACAAAATCACCCCAATCATTCTAGAATGATTAATTCTTTCCAAGTAGAGCTATTCATCTGGTGAAACTGTTTTAATATTGTAATATATAGCAGAAAAACGAAATACTGCAATTTCAGTTTTTGTCATAGTGGTTTCTTGGCAGTTCTTGGTGCTTCCAGGGCTGGAATATTAAGAAATGGCACGCAGGAATGCAGTTCCTTCCAATTAATTCCAGAGAATATCAGGCAGGCACTTTGAAATTGTCCCAAAATGGCATTGTGCAGTAATGGAGGATGAAGTTTGCACAGATGCAACAGAAGATTTTTTTTGCACAGAAGATTTTTAGTATCGCAGATAAATTCAAAATTAAATGATGTTGTGTGACTCACAGCAGCCAAAGCCGCTGTAAAAAGAACTCGTACTGGGATAAAAGAATCCCCGGCTCCCTTAGAAAACATTATTTAGGTGGAGCGACAAACAATAAAGAAGGAATTAGATATTGCTAAATCCACAAAGCTGGGGTGACATTCAAATGCCTCTTTTATTCCAGCATTTTATTGAAGTGTCGATAAGCATTTAATCCATCGGGTCTTATAAAAGCAATACAGTGCATAATAGGGATTTCTAGCTGATCAAACAAACATTGCTATCAATCTGGACTTAAAGTTGACATAAAATTAAATTGGACTCCATTTACTTTCTTAACGCTTGCTCCTGGTCTAATTGTGAAAGATTCATCAATGCATGTTATTCTAAAGAAAATAATCCTAATTGCCATAAGAAAAGTCATGCCAAGCCTTGTCTATTATTTGGTTAACACTATAATCATGTTATTTAGTCTACTTTAATCCACTGCTATTTAGTCTACTGTTAAAACAGCCTTATCAAATAGTCTTGCAAATAGTTAAAACAACAATTTAATGCTTGATATACGGAAGAGGATTAGGGCCAAGCAATAATACAAAAAATAAAACCATCTCGAGATTAAAGTTGTTAAATTTCGAGAAAAAACTTGTTAAATTTCGAGAAAAAAGTTAAATTAAAATGAGAAAAACTCATTAAATTAAGAGAAAAAACTCGTTAAATTTCAAGAAAAAAGTCAAGATAAAATGTTGAGAATAAAGTCATTAAATTACGAGAAAAAAGTCGTTAAATTACGAGAACAAATTCGTTAAATTATGAGAAAAATGTCGTTAAATTTCGAGAAAAAATTCTAGATAAAATGTTGAGAATAAAATCATTAAATTACGAGAAAAAAGTTGTTAAATTACGAGAACAAATTCGTTAAATTATGAGGAAAAATGTCGTTAAATTGCGAGGAAAAAAAGTCGAGATAAAATGTTGAGAATAAACTCATTAAATTTTGAGAATAAAGTCATTAAATTACGAGAAAAAATCGTTAAATTATGAGAACAAATTCGTAATTTAACGAATTTGTTCTCGTAATTTAACAACTTTTTTCTCATAATTTAATGACTTTATTCTCAACATTTTATCTCGACTTTTTTCTCGAAATTTAACGATTTTTTTCTTGTAATTTAACGAGTTTATTCTCAACATTTTATCTCAACTTTTTTCTCGAAATCTAACGAGCTTTAATCTCATGATGGTTTTATTTTTTTATTATTGCTTGGCCCTAATCCTCTTCCGTATAGATATGTAGGTTACCTCAAGAGCAAATTTTTAAAGTGCCCCAATATGCTTTTTCAGATATTATCTGTCATGTAGTGTGTTTGTGAATGTAAAGCATCTGCAAAGTTTCAAGAATCAAAGTACATGATAAATGGAGTTGTTGTCTCCCTAAATAAAGAACCGAATCTGAACTGCCTGAAATGAGACGTCAGTAATTCTAATCCTACTTCCTGCTCGAACCTATATAGTTTTATAACAAATTTGCATAATGCCAGCCTATGGTCTTCATTGGCTACCTGCAAACAACGTCTACTTTGCCCCGCCCTGAAACACTGTAGTTGTAGCTGAGACTGGAAGAGTTTGGTTTGTGTTATTCATGTCAAGATGATGCTGTTTTCTGCACTGCGAAAGCAAATCCACTTTACTGCAATTCAAAAGGATGACTCGCGCTGGAATTGATTCAGTAAAACCGACGCCATACTGTTTGTATCACTATCTGTCAAGTGCTGAAGAAGATCCGGAGTTGAAATTCAGATATGGAAATAGGAATTTATTTTTCCGACACACTCTGTAAGCGGTAGACCAATCACGAAAGACTAGGCCATGTAACCAATCAGAGCAGAGTAGCTTTCAGAAAGGCGGGGTTTAGAGAGACCGAATACGATTCCGGCCATCCTATAAGGTCATTACAAATCACACTGTACGACATGGATCTAATAAACTTACGTGTATGTATACTGTACGGTGATGACACCTATTGAATCGCAGGCTACGACACAAGTTAGTATAGAAGAATTATAAAGGTGCCATCGAACGTTTTTTTACAAGATGTAATATAAGTCTAAGGTGTCCCCTGAATGTGTCTGTGAAGTTTCAGCTCAAAATACCCCATAGATTTTTTTAAATTAATTTTTTTAACTGCCTATTTTGAGGCATAATTAGAAATGTGCCGATTCATGCTGCGGCCCCTTTAAATCGCGCGCTCTCCGCCCCCTCCCGAGCTCTCGACTCTTATCACTGCATAAACAAAGTTCACACAGCTAATATAACCCTCAAAATGGATCTTTACGAAAGTGTTCGTCATGCAGCATGTCTAATCGCGTAAGTATGGTATTTATTTGAATGTTTACATTTGATTCTGAATGAGTTTGATAGTGCTCCGTGGCTAACGGCTAATGCTACACTGTTGGAGAGATTTATAAAGAATGAAGTTGTGTTTATGAATTATACAGACTGCAAGTGTTTAATAATGAAAATAGCGACGGCTCGTAGCCGTGAATACAATAAGAAACGATGGTAACTTTAACCACATTTAACAGTACATTAGCAACATGCTAACAAAACATTTAGAACATTTAGAAAGACAATTTACAAATATCACTAAAAATATCATGTTATCATGGATCATGTCAGTTATTACTGCTTCATCTGCCATTTTTCGCTATTGCTCTTGCTTGCTTACCTAGTCTGATGATTCAGCTGTGCACAGATCCAGACGTTAATACTGGCTGCCCTTGTGTAATGCCTTGAACATGGGCTGGCATATGCAAATATTGGGGGCGTACATATTAATGATCCCGACTGTTAGGTAACAGTCGGTGTTATGTTGAGATTCACCTGTTCCTTGGAGGTCTTTTAAACAAATGAGATTTATATAAGAAGGAGGAAACAATGGTGTTTGAGACTCACTGTATGTCATTTCCATGTACTGAACTCTTGTTATTCAACTATGCCAAGGTAAATTCAATTTTCAATTTGATGGCACCTTTAAAACGTCATCAGCATGAGCTAGTGGTAAACAAATAGAGCAAGATGAATCACATTTTGGCAATTGTGGGTTTTATGTGCGCTGAAAGAAAGAGGAGAATATGGATGTGGTCATGGCTAGGGAAAAGAGGCCAATTTTGCAAATGGAGCTTGATGTAAGTAGTTTTCATTTTTAGTGCGCTGTATCACGTAGATCAATACGCCATTTGATGTTGCATTATTATTGGCTAGTCAGCAGACGTTGGTCGTAGCAGCAAACACACTGAGATGACCACGCTAAATTTTTGACACTTTCAGAAAATTATCTTTGGTCACAAGACCAACACCCGTCTTCAACGTAGGACCACCGTTTAGGAGCCGCAACTACAGAAATCGCTACAATTGGTCATATTTCCTCTAGGACAGCCCAAAATTGTACAGTGTGTACTGGGCATTAGACATTAAGAGAAATGAGGTGATGCTGCAGTGTATATTATGAGAAAATTAAAGTGTTTTTTGAGCTTGGATGCATGTAAACCTATTGTAGTAGACTCCAAAACAAAATTAGGAGCCTTTAAGATAGCATAATAGGGGACTTTAAATGATTAAGTCAATGAAGAAACGTATACAACAATATCATTTTGTTTCTATGTGAATAATCAAAGCGTACAAAAGCAATCCTGGAAAGGACAAACCCCTCAGAATGATTTTTGGAATGTTCTGATGATGGTGGTATTGAGTTGACAGTCATAAATACTCTGTTTTCAAATGTTAATATTTGTAGTGCATTTTCTCTATCCGTGAGTGATCTGCACGTACAGTATCCGAGCCATAACCCGCTGCTTATTGGTGCAGGTTCACTGCGCCCCAAGAGAGAAAGGATTTGCATCTGTCTGCATACAAATGAGAGCAGTTGAGAACGTAATTGTGCTGCTGTGAATTAGCGAGTGAACTGCAAAAGACGACGCTGAAAATTATGTTTTGCATTCAGTGATTTTATTCTGAAGAAGGCCAATCTTTTTGCAAGTTAAATCATCCTAAAATGACCTCTGACTGTGAAATGTAAAGTGTTCCAAGATAATTTTAATGAAATCGTTTCATTGGAATACACTAATGGAAGGTTATTGTAAAGGTTGTTACATTTAACTCTCAGAAAGATATTATTGTACAGCTAAATTTTTACATTATGTGAAGAAAATGTGAGTGGCTCATAGGTCACAGTGCACTGGTGTTTTGGGTGGAATGCCAGGCTGTTGCTGAGTGTCTGAGTGTGTTCTAGGGTGTTCCAAGTGGTTTCTTGCAGGTCCAAGTCAATGTTTCCATCCACACCCATATTACAAGACGTATAGAAAAATAGAATGTATATGGGGTCTTTTCCTCCTGGGCAATTCATTAAAGGATTAGTTCACATTCAGAATTCATCCCCATGTCATCCAAGATGTTTATGTCTTTCTTTCTTCAGTCAAAACATTCCAGGATTTTTCTCCATTATAGTGGACTTCACTGGGTTCAACGGGTTGAAGGTCCAAATGTACAGTTTCAGTGCAGCTTCAAAGAGCTCTACATGATCCCAGACGAGGAATAAGAGTCTTATCTAGAGAAATGATCGGTCATTTTATAAACAAAGAAATAAAAATTATATACTTTATAACCACAAATGCTCGTCTTGCACTGCTCTGCGATGCGCCACCATTACGTAATCACGTTGGAAAGGTCAAGCGTGACATAGGCGGAAGTATCGCTGTAGGGCGAAAAACTCCATCTCATTTTCTCCTCCAACTTCAAAATCATCTGACATTGTTGTTTTACCTTTTTTTGTAAAGGCCGTTTGACTTAGTCTTTCCAACGTGATTACGTAATGCGTGGAGGATCACAGAGCAGTGCAAGACGAGCATTTGTGGTTAAAAAGTATATAATTTTTATTTCTTTTTTTATAAAATGACCGATCATTTCACTAGATGAGACTCTTATTCCTCGTCTGGGATCATGTAGAGCTCTTTGAAGCTGCGCTGAAACTGACATTTGGACCTTCAACCCGTTGAACCCCATGAAGTCCATAAATGGAGAAAAATCCTGGAATGTTTTCCTTTAAAAACCTTCATTTCTTTTCGACTGAAGAAAGAAAGACATGAACATCTTGGATGACATGGGGGTGAGTAAATTATCAGGAAATTTTAATTCTAAAGTAAACTAATACTTTAATGCTTCTCTTTTTTTTTTCTGGTTCAATTCGACTGAGTCTTTGTGGAAAACACAGATAAAATTATTCAAACGCCTCCCCTCGCCACCCTCTGTGTATCAGCCATAAATTCCCATATAACTCTGCATCTCGAGAAATTATGACTGCTAGTGGTAATCTGTATCAGGTCGCTACTGCAAATTACATCTTATTCAAGTGAAAACGAATAAATCCAGGCAGAAATAGGATGGAAACAGTATCGCTGGATATAACTACTGTATGAAACTACTTGCGCTTCACTGTGGGTGGTAGAAAAACAGCATCAAAAAACGTTCTATTAAAAGATGGACAGTAGCGCTTCTAAATTTATATGCATGGACATATTTGCAAATTAATCTGCAATTTCAGCTGTGTTCCTTTCTTCCATCTATAAGTCATTAAATCAGTGCTAGAGGAGAAAATAAACACATAATGATTTTGACAGATCTTTCCAGCCCAGCTTGAGTTTAATGTGACTGAACACAGTTCAGCTTCTGGGTGTCAGAATAACAAAACATTTGAGAGATGCAGATTTTAAGCAAATACTGTTTGCTTGGCTAGACTCTAGATATGGTCAGTTCATGTAGATTTTGCACAATGCTTCAGGAAAAGTCATCTTGGATCTTTGAATTTGCAATTCTTCAAAAAAATCTAGGCGTCGGGTGTTTTGTTTCTAGTTCACGGGCGAGATGTGAAATTAAGACAGAAGCCAGAGGACAGTTTCAGTAATATGGGAGACATTTATATTTTATTAAATGGTTTCATAACATCAGAGAGGGAAGGTCCTGACAGATACGCCCAGGGATGGATGGAATATTGCTCACATCAATAATGGAGTGTCAGATGACACTGAGAGCCCACACAGGGCCACTGGTGGGATGTAGTTACGCCATCACTGTCCCAGAGGAGCACGCGGTCAGCCACAGGGGTCAAAGGTACATTACTTATTATATAGTCACTGAGATGATAGACAAATATGTACACTTGTACTTTGCAGTGGCATTTGTCAGACTAAACCTTGAACCAAAGCAACCACCAATTCTCATTCCATAGTAAACAACAATTATTATTATTTTTATTATACTTTATATATTTATTTATCTTTTAAAGGTGCCCTAGAACCAGTTTTTACAAGATGTAATATAAGTCTAAGGTGTCCCCTGAATGTGTCTGTGAAGTTTCAGCTCAAATACCCCATAGATTTTTTTTATTCTAAAAAATTTCTATTTTGGGGCATCATTAACTATGCGCCGATTCAGGCTGCGGCCCCTTTAAATCGCACGCTCCCTGCCCCCCCGAGCTCTCGACTATAATACAGTGCATTTACAAAGTTCACACAGTGTCATGATCATTACTGGGAGTGCCCTTGTCTGCCACTAGAGGGCACTTCTACCTGAACTTTTGGTTTTTATCACTCGGACTACATTTCCCAGAACTCACTTCCCGGACTCATTATCCCCGGTTCATTGCACCCAGCTGTTTTGTGTTTGCTCATTAGTGTCTGACTATTTATACTGAGTTTGTTTCTGTTTTTGTTATCGTGGTTTCACTTTATGTCACCGGCCTCTGTTTGTTTCTTTGTTTTCAATTTGGACTGCTCTGTGGATTTTGACCCTTGCCTGTTGTGGATTACGTTTTGGATTACCCCATTAAAGCTGCATTTGGATCTTACCTGTTTGTCTCTGTGTATTCCGTGACACACAGCTAACATAACCCTCAAATGGATCTTTACAAGATGTTCGTCATGCACACTGCATGCATGCGTCGGATCATGTGAGTATAGTATTTATATGGATGTTTACATTTGATTCTGAATGAGTTTGATGGTGCTCTGTGGCTAAAGCTAACATTACACACTGTTGGAGAGATTTATAAAGAATGAAGTTGTGTTTATGAATTATACACGCTGCAAGTGTTTAAAAAATGAAAATAGCGACGGCTCTCTTGTCTCCGTGAATACAGTAAGAAACGATGGTAACTTTAACCACATTTAACAGTACATTAGCAACATGCTAACGAAACATTTATAAAGACAATTTACAAATATCACTAAAAATATCATGTAATCATGGATCATGTCAGTTATTATTGCTCCATCTGCCATTTTTCACTATTGTTCTTGCTTGCTTACCTAGTCTGATGATTCAGCTGTGCACAGATCCAGACGTTAATACTGGCTGCCCTTGTGTAATGCCTTGAACATGGGCTGGCATATGCAAATATTGGGGGCGTACATATTAATGATCCCGACTGTTACGTTACAGTCGGCGTTATGTTGGGATTCGCCTGTTCTTCTGAGGTCTTTTAAACAAATGAGATTTACACAAGAAGGAGGAAACAATGGAGTTTGAGACTCACTGTATGTCATTTCCATGTACTGAACTCTTGTTATTCAACTATGCCAAGGTAAATTCAATTTTTTGATTCTAGGGCACCTTTAAAGACCCCCTGTGGTGAAAATCAAGTGTTTAATGTTGTTCATATGTCTATGTGTTGTTTTTAATATGCTTTAAGACAAACCATGTGCAAATTCATAAGTCAACACCATTGTGGAGTATTTTCTCTTTAAAACTGCAGTGGAAAAAAAGACTTGTTTGGAATCGCTGGCATTTCTGTTGTCTCAATCTTCATTGTAACTTCAAAGTGTGGGCAGGCTTTAGCATATCATTACTATGCTGCGAAGCAGGAGAGTCTCAAGAGAACCCATACCAGTATTTTTTTCTGTTGGAAAAAAAAAAATCGTGTACATTTAGCATTATAGCAGGGGAATTATGTATATTATGCAGGGTGAACTATATGTCTTTCTCTAATGACATTCTAAGTTGTTCAAAGCATTTCTAAGGATACTGATTTTTAAAGGCAGACGGAGGTGGTGAACGGGAACATGGTTTGTGTAACATTAGCAACACATTATTAGCTGTTTGATAATGTGGTCAAGCAAAAGGCTAATCATATTATAAATAATTACTGGTATGTGACCAACGTTGTAAAGAGCGATACCATTCTGGAGCATTTACTATAGTAACTTGAGTAAAAGTTGACCGTGTGGATCTCTGAGTTCATGCCAGTGAGTGGAGGCGGGGCTAATTTGCATATTCATGGTCTGCGTATACTAAATGAAGTAAGGTTGTAAAGTTACATTCAAGCTATTTTAAGGCATAAAGAATTTTTTTTCACAGGAAAAAACGTTTACATATGTCATTTTGGTGATTAAAGATAAGTTTTAAGGGATACAATTATTATAATCATTTATGTAATTATTTTTTTATTGTTTTTATACTTTATACCTCATGTTGTGTCAATCACATTTACGCACTGCCTCCGAAACTTTCGTCTGTCATAAACAAAAATTAGGATCAGATTCAATTTTCTGCATTTTGAGAGGTGTTTTGACAATTAAGAGCCATCATATAAGTGAACGCCAAAATCCAGAATGGCGACAGTGTCATGCAGTCTTGGATTGGATTATGCACTTTCTGTTGTTAAATACTTTAGAAATTAAAAACTACTATAATGTTAACCTTCAAAACTATATATATATGTATGTGTAAAGAATCCTGCAAGCACTTAACTATTTTTCCTTTACTTAGATTGCACAAATTAGTGTTATATAAATGCAAATGCAGCAGTTTTGATGAAATAATATAAAGTTTTTGCTCAGGTTTTATGCATATGGTGGTGTGTTCAATGATCCTCTTCCTAAAAAACAAAAAACAAAACAAGAAATATCGCCTTTCTTACAGTATCGCAAATATTGCAATAAATCATATCGTAACCCCTGTATCGTGATGCATATCGTATCGCCAGATTCTTGGCAATACACAGCCCTATTGGTTTGTTGTGTTTTGCTGTAAAGCGTACTGTAAGGAGAGCTGACAGACCATGTCGTACCACAAAACTTAATCTCAGCTGTGGCACGAGCAACTTACCTGCTGCAGAAAGATCCATTTATGTCGACCCACGAGCTCAGTGAAGCATCTGTCTTTAAGACAACATGTGGGAGTCTGGAGGTTTCCGTGCTATATCAAGTCAAGGCTCCCACAATAAACTGCACATTGTCCACTGCTGGATGGTGTCCTGGTAACTTTGTTCCCCTTCAGACAGCTTATGAGTGCACACTAGAGAGGTGACCTCTTTAGCACACAGCGGTTTGATGGCCCTTTTATCCCTTTCATGCAGTTTTTCTTCCTGTTCAAATGGCTTCAAAGAAAGTGTAGCAGCAACCGTCCATGCATTAAAATCGCCACAGATAAAGGACGCTCTTATATGATGAAGTGAAAGTTTTAGAGTTTATGAGCCAGTCCACTGGGTGACATTGACTGTGTTTTCATGCAGAAGAATATTCTGATGTATATCATAATATGTTCATATTAAGAGTAAGTAAGTGTCAAGCATTATTAAGATGCACACTAAATCTCTCTTAGTTTACTTGGAAAATGCTTCCATGTAAATGTGCTGGAATCAGATTATTTTCCTGTTAACCATAATTATCTTACAGTGGAAGTCTGAAGCAGACTAATTGTTAAAAATACAAACCGTTTTAAAGGGGTGGTTCATTATAATTTCACTTTTTTAGTTTTAGTTAGTGTGCAATGTTGCTGTTTGAGCATAAGCAACATCTGCAAAGTTACGACGCTCAAAGTTCAATGCAAAGACAGATATTTTACAGAATTCTCTGTTTAAGGACTACAACAAACGAGAGACAGAGAGCTTCTTCCGGGGTTGGTGACATCACTAACCCTAAAATTGACATAAACCCTGCCCCCGAGAACACACAACAAAAGGGTGAGGCCATGTTATTGCAATACAGTACATAACACAAATGCAATAGCATGTCATAAAAGCAAGATAACAACATAAGTTATAATCGTAATTAAACTAAACTATACCTGTTCTATCTTCCTGCAGTATATATTCTTTGACTCTGTAGGCATTTTACAACAGTTCCCACATGAGCGATTTATAGATTATCATGACAGAATATGCTAATCAATGACTTTAAAATATCCCACATCAGCTACATAAATTAACCCTCTATGTTGTTGGCACATGAAAAAAAAAATATTCCACATCATTTTTTGGTTCACTTGGGAATATTTTATCGATTAAAAAAAACCAAAAATCCCCCCAGCCTCCCCCAACCCCAAAATATTTTTTCGTTGCCTCAGGGCAACGTTGTGGGACAATGGTATAGAGTCATTGAGAAAATTATCATCAAAATCAAATTTTTTTTTTCTTTTAAATTCAAGAAATCATTAAGTAAAAAGGGAAAAACACTTGAAAGACATTGATATATTGAATTTGATACATGCATAGGTCTGTATCATGTAGTGTGCTATGCCATATAATGTACTTCATGTGATAAGATTTCACTCCGTACGAAACTTCAAAAAGCATTTCTTCTCTGCTGTGACATAGTGGTGTATGTTACAATTTTTGCACATCACTTTGGGTGTTCCTGCATACCCAGGAACCTTGCATCTTCCCTTCTTATAATACATTGTGGCCAATGAGAGGTACTCTCTAAAACCTCCTCGAAAAGTACCCCTCATCGCACAATGTTGCCCTGAGGCAACGAAAAGAAAAACTGAATTTCTGAACATGCAAAATAAAAAAAATTCATAAAACCTGACAAAAGGCTTCTCTACACCTTCATACACGCACACATATTTTTTTATGTACAGTTCATGTCGTTTTAAATAAGATTACTAAAGCAAATAATATTGCCGCCTTCTCACACCATGTGCTCCTGTGACCATGTGTCAGAACAGGACGTCCCACCTCTTAATGGTGCTTGATGTTGATTCCAACACCTTACTGGACTGTTATTTGGTACTTTCTCGACCTTTCTAATTGGTTGTAATCATTTAAAGAACAATTTACTAAACATAGGGCTTAAGAAAACTTTCCGTTGCCTGAGGGCAACGCTGTGCTGTAGAGGGTTAACCAACTAACCATTCAGAAACGTCCTGTTGCCTTCTACATGTTGTCACTTCTTCTTGAGTCTTTCCATCATTGTCCGACTTCAGTTTGAACATGAAAGGCAGAACAGTTTCTGACATTTTCAGTGAGTCTGAGGTAATCTGAGCTGCTAACACAAGCTCTTGAAACCCCGCCCTCTGCTTCAGAGCAGCAGCTCATTTGCATTTAAAGGGACACACACAAAAACAGTGCGTTTTTGCTCACCCTCAAAAATTAATCACCCTAAAAAATTGTGGGGTATTTTGAACTAAAACTTCACATACACACTCTGGGGAGATCAGAGACTTATTGTACATCTTGTAAAAATGGCATTATACCACCCCTTTACGTGTTTATAAAATGTAGCCAAAAATATGAGATTAGTGTGATGAAATCAATTTATCTTTTCTGTTTTGATTTAACTTTAAAGTTAATATACTTCCATCATGTTTTGTGTTTGTTTTTGCACACAATACAAAATATTCAGACGTAATATATCATAGGACTGGATAAGAAATCTTCCTGTTTTGTACATATGAAGTCTCCCCTTGAGAAGCTCATTGTTATCTGTGTTTGTAGGTTGAGTTATGAGTGCAGGGAATACGGTCTGGAGATAATTCATGGCGAATCAAACTCGAGCGCTCATGTGGTCACGTGTCCCATGAGGAGGAACAACAATAGGCTAGTGAAAAGTGAACAAACCCCAGAGAGACGACAACAGTGACTAAATAAAACTCTAAGGGTGGTGTTTCCCATGACCTTTCATTTTGATGTGCCGTAGTAGAACTCAACAGTCGGCTTCTGGGAGTAAAAATTATATATATATATATATATATATATATATATATATATATATATATGAGAGAGAGAGAGAGAGCGAGAGAGAGAGATTTAAAAGTCTTGTGATGATTTTGTATAGTAAATGTGAAATATGTATATATGTATATATATTGTGAAATACCTGTGATTAAATAAATGGGAGAAATACTTTCTGTAACCAAGGCCACTGAAACAGTTGCCGCTCTAATATATATAAATGTGTATATATATATATGTGTGTGTGTATATATATATATATGTGTGTGTGTGTATATATATATATATATATATATATATATATATATATATATATATATATATATATATATATATATATATATATATATATATATATATTAGAGCGGCAACTGTTTCAGTGGCCTTGGTTACAGAAAGTATTTCTGTATGTGTGTGTGTGTATATATATATATATATATATATATGTATGTATGTATGCATGTGTGTGTGTATATATATATATATATATATATATATATATATATATATGTATGTATGTATGCATGTGTGTGTGTATATATATATATATATATATATATATATATGTATGTATGTATGTATGTATATATATATGTATATATATATATATATATATATATATATATATGTATGTATGTATGTATATATGTATGTATGTATATATATATGTATGTCATACATATATATGTATGTGTATATATATATATATATATATATATATATATATATATATAATATATATATGTTTCAGAATTGTCTAGTAATTTCTGAGGTATACAATATATGAGTTATGATGTCTAAACATCTAGTGAGTTCAGTGAAGGGTTGTGCATCTTTAGCCGTTCCAACCCCAGCGTCCTGTGTGTATCATTCATCATGAAAAGAAAGGGATGAAATATAACACGACCATAAAAGTGATTATTTTAGAGAAGATGAGAGTGGGACATTTCATCTCAAAGAAACAGCTCTTACAAAGCCCCGGCTAGAAGCATTCAGCCAAGTGAAAAGAATCAAATCTGGGTTTTTTTTTTTTTTCTCTCTTGCAAACAAACACCACACATCTCAATCTGTCACCGTGTGAATTGTTGCAGAAACTGTAATGACATTTTATGCCGTATGATTAAACATATTTCTACAAAAGATGACTGCGTGAAAAAGGCCACATTCAAACGAATCTGTATGGTTGACCAAAATGAAAGCAATCAATTTTTCAGTCATAAATTAAGGTCAGCGGCGCGGCGAAACTTCTCAGACAGACTGCTTTATATCAATATACTACTTTGTCAAGTGCTGAAATAACTTAAATTGAACTGAATTTAATTCAGCTTTGTTTTGATCAGAGTAGCTCTGAGTGTGAGCAATAGTAATAGTGATGATTCATTTGGCAACCACCACTAAAATTGATATATTTTGTGTGGGTGCAGTAAGCGTTTCCTGAGAAACTCTATTGATATTTGAAATCAACCCAAACAAACACACCCTCCCTTCATTGCTCCGCCCCAAAAATGCAATAACATGCAGTGCAAGAGTGGATGTCTTTTTATCATAGCTGAAGCCATGCAAAATAATGCTTTGCAAAAAATAAATAAAAGATGATGAACAAATGACAAAGAAGAACAAAAATTAACACACAGCACACGAGTATATACAAGCACAGCAGCTCCAGAAAAACAATGACACTCAGAACTGTCCTGTTACTAGAGCTAACATTATAACAACAGCATCTGAAGCATAGCAAAACCATGTTACTCTCGTATGGAGCAGAAGCAGCGCAACCTTTGTGTCCGTTTTCATATCTTCCCACTTTTTCTAATATTAATGCTGATCCTAAAGCTCTTACCTGATCATAACCCTTCTTTTCCCAGGGATATTCCTCTGAATTTTTCTCCTTTTTAATGTCTCTCCAACCACTTCTCTTTCTACAGTCTTTCTTCAAATCTCATTCTCTCTCCTCCCCCATCATGAATGGACACACCTCCTACTGCTGATTGGCTCACTCTCTCCCCCATCATGAATGGACACGCCCCTTACTGCTGATTGGCTCAATCTTTCCCCTATCATGAATAGACACACCCCCTACTGCTAATTGTCTCACTCTCTCTCCTCCCCCATCATGAATGGACACGCCCCCTACTGCTGATTGGCTCACTCTCTCTCCTCCCCCATCATGAATGGACACGCCCCTTACTGCTGATTGGCTCACTCTCTCCCCCATCATGAATGGACATGCCCTTACTGCTGATTGGCTCACTCTTTCCCCCATCATGAATGGACACGCCCCTTGCTGCTGATTGGCTCACTCTTTCCCCCATCATGAATGGACACGCCCCTTGCTGCTGATTGGCTCACTCTTTCCCCCATCATGAATAGACACACCCCTTACTGCTAATTGGCTCACTCTCTCTCCTCCCCCATCATGAATGGACACGCCCCCTACTGCTGATTGGCTCACTCTCTCTCCTCCCCCATCATGAATGGACACGCCCCCTACTGCTGATTGGCTCACTCTCTCCCCCATCATGAATGGATTGGCTCACTCTTTCCCCATCATGAATGGACACGCCCCTTGCTGCTGATTGGCTCACTCTTTCCCCCCATGAATAGACACACCCCCTACTGCTGATTGGCTCACTCTCTCTCCTCCCCCATCATGAATTGACACGCCCCCTACTGCTGATTGGCTCACTCTCTCCCCCATCATGAATGGACACGCCCCCTACTGCTGATTGGCTACAAGTGTGTTGTGATGCTTGGTCTGATCCACTTTCGACAGCATTTCTCAGAAATCACTTACTGAACCTTTAAGAAACAGCATAAATAAAATTTTCGATTAACATAATTTGTTCAAAATGGGCCACAAATTCATTTTATGTCAATTTTAGCCTTTCCTCACAGAGAACTGAGCACTGCTGGATGTGTTTTGCTGCTTTCTGTTGGACTGTGTTAAGATCTCAATTAAGATACGACTGTGTAAATTGAGTTAAGTTCCCCAGCAGTGTCACATACTGATTTGATGTCCAAGATGATACTTTCTGGTGGACTAACCAGTTAACTGATGGTAAAAATATCTCTTATGCCTTGACAGCTCATCAGATCTTTAAAGCACAGGTCACACAGGCTAATTATCTAGCTTATTCTCAAAACTTTCCATTATGTACTGCAAATAGTGTTGAGTTTTCTTTAATAAATTGCTTGTAATCTTCCTTATTTGTAAGTTGCTTTGGACAAAATGGCCTGCTAAATGAATACATTTAAATAGCATGTACAGTACAATGGGGACAAAAGGCTTATTATTATTTTTGCTCCAATTTCTTAAGTGGTTGCACAAATTTCTTAATTTATGTACATACATCATTTTAATTGAACTTGGCCAGTTTATATCATATTCCAGTTGTTTTTGAGTAAATCTGCCAGTGATTAATTATTGAATAAGCAACAAAAATATTCTGTATTTATTGAGTGTATATTTCTTCATTTGAATTTAGTGAAGCACATTGAGATACTGAGGGAAATATTTACACATTTGACCTTTTGACTTGCTGTCTAATGTATTTCTTTAATGTGTTATGAGGCGGGAAGTAACTAATTTGCATAACAGGTTCATTCAGTGCCGCCCCTGATCTGAGCGCAGCTAATAGAGAGATCGCATGTATAGATTAGATGCTCTTAGGTGGACGTACCGTTAAGCTAAACAATTATTTCTTGCTAGTTCACTCAGTGTTGTACATTATCAGCATCTTGCATCTATTGAATTGATGTCTTCTTTTCAAAATGTTCAATTTCTCATTTGTAAAGGGGATGCAATGAATAATTTAATAACAAGTCGTGTGTGTGTGTGTGTGTGTGTTGGGACTACACGGACAACAAGACTGCATAATGAAATCAATACAATCAAACGCAGCCAAGCACGCTGCACCATAAATGCTGCTTCAGCATGTCCACGGTGTGTTTAAAGAACAAATACATCGAAATTTTTCAAGCTCTCATCACCTCTACAAGGTTATCTGTATCAGAGCGCCACAACATCCGCCCTGCTGAACGTCTTTGGGTTTCGCTGATGGCTGCTCCTTTGCTCGGTTGTTATTTTCTAATTTAACTTGTTAATTTGCTGACTTTCAGATCCTCATAAGAGCTACATTTTGCTTATGCTGGATATTAAATGAGGAAATAATTCACCTTTATATTTAGCTAATCGCAGTATGAAAGTATGAGAGGCTCATGGTAAATTTTTATAACAGAGGAATCTAAAGTGTGCTGACTTATGGGCTGTTAGTGTGGTTTTCTAGCTGTACTATAGCTGAACTGCAGAGGATCCAGAGAGTGGTGGAAAATGCTGGGAAGATCATCTGGACTGTTCTCCCGGAGATTTCTACAGTGTACACCTCCCGCTGCCTGCGCAGGACATACAACATCATAAGAGACCGGTCACATCCAGCACACAGTCTGTTTCACCAGCTGCCCTCGGGTAGGAGGTATAAGTCCCTTCAGGCCAGAACCTCCAGAATGGCCAACAGTTTCTATCCCCAGGCAGTCAGACTGCTGAACAAACACTGTTCCCCTCTCCCCCTCTCACTCACTTAATTTGTAGTTATTATGCACCATCTTCCAATAACTGCAGTAACTGAAAACTGGACTTTGCATTGCTGTAGCACACTCAGCTATACACATTTTTCTGGTTACTATAGTTTATAGTTTACTGGACTTTTAAACATTTTGAGCTTAAAGGGTTAGTTCACCCAAAAATGAAAATTATGTCATTAATGACTCACCCTCATGTCGTTCCAAACCCGTAAGACCTTCGTTCATCTTCGGAACACAGTTTAAGATATTTTAGATTTAGTCCGAGAGCTTTCTGTCCCTCCATTGAAAATGTATGTACGGTATACTGTCCATGTCCAGAAAGGTAATAAAAACATCATCAAAGTAGTCCATGTGACATCAGTGGGTTAGTTAGAAGTTTTTGAAGCATCGAAAATACATTTTGGTCCAAAAATAACAAAAACTACGACTTTATTCAGCATTGTATTCTCTTCCGGAATCCTGTCCATTGAATTGATTCCATTGAATTGATTCCATTGAATTGATTCCATTGAATCCTTTCATCTGTCGGCGTTGGTAATGCACTTTTACGTCGTTGTTTTTGGCGATTAGGACATCCGCGACATGCACACTTATGCACCATTTTAAAAAATATAGCAATATCAAATTACAAACAATGTAGAATAGCTTGAATACAGCGTGCGTCTCCCTCAGACTGTAAACGAAGCTCGGGCGCACCGGATAACTCGTCAGCAGCGTCTTACGTCAGCAGCGTCACTGCGGAGTCGTGAACCCGGATTGACAACAGACCCGGAAGAGAATACAATGCTGAATAAAGTCATAGTTTTTGTTATTTTTGGACCAAAATGTATTTTCGATGCTTCAAAAACGAACCCACTGATGTCACATGGACTACTTTGATGATGTTTTTATTACCTTTCTGGACATGGACAGTCTACCGTACATACATTTTCAATGGAGGGACAGAAAGCTCTCGGACTAAATCTAAAATATCTTAAACTGTGTTCTGAAGATGAACGGAGGTCTTACGGGTTTGGAACGACACAAGGGTGAGTCATTAATGACATAATTTTCATTTTTGGGTGAACTAACCCTTTAAAGGATTAGTTCACTTCAGAATTAAAATTTCCTGATAATTTACTCACCCCCATGTCATCCAAGATGTTCATGTCTGTCTTTCTTCTGTCGAAAAGAAATTAAGGTTTTTGAGGAAAACATTTCAGGATTTTACCAACAGTTACCAACGGGTTGAAAGTCCAAATGTCAGTTTCAGTGCAGCTTCAAAGAGCTCTACACAATCTCAGATGAGGAGTATATAAAAATAAAAAAATTATATAATTTTTAACCACAAATGCTCATCTTGCACTGCTCTGCGATGCGGCACGCATTATGTAATCACTTTGGAAAGGTCACGTGACGTAGGTGGAAGTACTGACCAAGTTTTTACAAAGCAAACGTGTAAAGACTAAGTCAGACGACCTTTACAAAAAAAGGTAAAACAACGATGTCAGGATGATTTTGAAGTTTGAGGAGAAGATGGAGATTTTCGCCCTAGCGCGGTGCTTCCGCCTACGCCACACGTGACCTTTCCAATGAAACCATAGGAAAGAAAAAAATGTTAATTTATATCTCAGTTGTTTCTTCTCCAAAAAAGGAAATGGAAAAAGCCACATGTCTCAAGGAAGAGATCTTGACAACACTACAGTCAAAAGTCAAACATTCCTTATCAAATGATCTGAGCTACTATTCACTTTACTTTTATAGTATAAAGAGATAAACAAATCCTCAAAAACCTGATGGATCATATTTGATACTCACATTTTAACATGATTTTTCTAAAAAATGATAATGTTGCTTCAGTCCAGTAAGTGTTCATCTCGAAATATTACTAACAATATAAAAGTTATTCTTAAGTGTACCATTTAAAATCAGTGCAGATTTCACAGCAGAAACACACATGAACCCACGAGCTGAAGGAGGACGATTTTACAATTACACTAAAAGGCTTTTATTTGCTTAAAAACTTTAAACTATCAATCAAACAACAGAAAGCATGTAGTAGACTGTGTACAACAGGTTTTTCTGCAAAGTTTTGATCATGTTGATAGTTAGAGGCCTTCGAAATTTGGCTTGTGTTAAACAAAACTTCAGAACTCTGTAAAGTCTCTTGAGCTTTGAAAGAGCAATCTTTGAGCTGTTTGAAATGTAAAAACATTCACAGTTAGCGTTAAGTGGCGAAAGGGCAAGCGTTTGAGCGATTCTGTATGTATGCGATGCCACAGGTGTCGTCCTGACCCGTGGCATTTTGACGGCTTGATAGACAGCAAGAGTGCTGTGATTTTCTTTAATAGGATTTGACACCAAAGGCCAAACTAAACTGAAGGACAATGAAACCACTGACATTTCCTCCCCGTTTGTGTGATCAATAACTGCAGCGAGAAGCAGACATGCTCCAGGAGTTGAATCTTATTCCTCAAAACCATATTTTCTAACCGTTTCATGTGACTGCTCTCCGACTCACCTGCTGGGAATTTAGATTTTGGCCTTGCTTTGCTATAAATCACTGCATTTTTGGAAGACCTTTTCAAGAGTTCTTCTCTGCCGTTGGCGTGACTTTTAATGGTGTTTTGCGTCGTCCTGGCTTTCTGCCTTGGATCTGAGAAAATCTACGAGTCCTTGGAACAGGATGAAGTAAGAATCTCTGACTTTGGCCTGACACTGTCAAAAACACAAACATCTCCATTTCTTTCTTCACTTATTAAAGGGATAGTCCACCCAAAATGGAAAATTCTGTCATGATTTATTCACCTTGATGTCATTCCAAACCTGTATAACTTTCTTTCTTTATTGATATCTATGGTTTGCATTGAACAAAAGGTTCTTTATAGTGGAAAAAGTTTCCTTCGGAGTGTTAAAATGTTCTTCACACTAAAACAAAATTGCCTAACTATCTCCTTTGGTATTCTACTGAAGAAAGTCACATGGGATTTGAAATGACCTGAAGGACAGTAAATGATGGTCAAATTGGGGTTTTGGTTCTCTTTAAAGTTTAAGAAGAAGGTAAGAAAATCAGCCTCATGCACTGGATCCAGTGTTGTTCGGTGGTGATAAGCAAAATAAATATAGCCTGAACAACACAAACAAGCGTCTTGACCGGCTTTGGTGCATTCCAGCAGGCCGAGACAGATAATTGACCCGTCTTGGCATTTCTGATTGGATAACAGGTACAATCAGGAATCTCTCTGAGCGATCAGTCCAGTTATAGAGAGCAGAAACCCCAAAAATACAATTCTTCCACATGCAGCAGCTTTTGAACAGAAGCTGGAACGTTAATAGAAACCTAAATTGGTTTTGGAGTTATAATTTGTTTTTCTCCATACAGTCATAGGCGTTGTGTGCAATTTTATGTTTTTCTTTTCATGAAATACAATAACCAATTGTCCAGGGCTTCCTTTTGTTTTCCCAAGTTTTTGAAATTGATGAAAGTGCTGGTCAGGTTGGAAGTATTAAAGTACGATCGTTTGTTCTCCAGGCACTTCTGAAGGCGAATATTCTCAACCGTACAAACATATGTGCTGTATCAGAGATTAACACGGATTTCCCCACGCTTTTTCATGTTATTGCTACATTCTACATACGTGAATGAGTGCACATGCTTCTAGCTACATAAACTCATGTGTCTCACTTGCAATTACAGTTTGTAATGCAATGCAAGTACGCTTGCAGTCTTGGCATTGTTGCTGTTAGGCCGCTATAGTTAGCATTACTGGTAATTGTCTTTTACATCAGTTTTCTCCCGGGGTCAGGGCCTGTCTGGGGTGCGTTTCTCAAAGCGAACTATGGTCAAAATTTCCATCGTTACCAATAGAGTTCAATGGGACTTAAGACCATAGTTCAGCAACGATGCTTTCGGGAAACACATTGGTTAGTTGTGGCATGTGTGTAGTAGCATATCCTGTAACTACTGTATTTTTTTATTTGACAGCCACTGAAAGGGATCTGTACTCATTTGTTTTTTAAATGCACATTAATTATTCTTTAATATTTTTATTCAGCTATTTAAAAAATATATTTTTCAAGGGTTCTTTAGCATACAGCAGGTTTGTGATTGCACTCTTTGCAATGCATTGACTAGGCATTCATATCTGTTTTGTGTACTTGTGTAGAGTACCGGTAAGTGTGAGTCTGCAGTCACTGTGAATGTGAGGGAGACTGATATACTGCACAAATTGTGCATTTTGTGTTAAATTGTGCTGCTAATAAGCATGTTTTATTGTTTGCCAATAAAACATGCTCAACATGCAATAAAGTTTGCAAACAGTAAGCAAATTACAATTTAAATTTGAATGTAAGAAAGCAGAATTAAAATACATTGAAATTGAAAGAAACTCTAATTTTTAACTAGAAAAGTATTTTTTTTTTTTTAACTCAAACTAAAAAGTTAATCAAGACAAAGTTGACCACCAAGTTGACAGTCTTTGAAAGTTTTGAAAAAGGTTTAAAAGGCATTTACATTTTTTCCTATCTTTTATTGCTTATTTGATGGATGGCAGGATGGATGGATGGATGGATGATGGAGAGAGATAGATGGATGGATGGAGAGATGGATGATGGAAGGATAGATGATGGAGAGAGAGAGAGAGAGAGAGAGAGAGAGATATAGATGGATGGATGGATGGATGGATGGATGATGAAGATAGATAGATAGATAGATAGATAGATAGATAGATAGATAGATAGATAGATAGATAGATAGATAGATAGGGGGATGGATGGATGGATGATGGAGAGAGATAGAAAGATGGATGGATGATGACTGAGAGATGATGATGATGGATAGATAGATGGAGAGATGGATGGATGGATGGATGGATGGATGGATGGAGAGATGATGATGGACAGATGGACATTTAAAATGGCACCAAGCCCAATATATATTTTCCTTAAGTTTATATATTTCATCATTTTTAATAAATGAACTTTTGTGGATCAGGGTGGAAGAGCACTTCATTTCCCAGAATGCATCACTTGTGTTGAAATCAGAATTCAGTGCAGCTGTAGCTGCAGCTTTACTGTTTTTTTACATACAAAAACTTTATGAGCAAAGAAACTTTAGGATAAACATGTTATTTCTGTTGCG
The DNA here is from genome assembly GCF_018812025.1 of Megalobrama amblycephala. NCBI lineage: Eukaryota > Metazoa > Chordata > Actinopteri > Cypriniformes > Xenocyprididae > Megalobrama > Megalobrama amblycephala. The sequence goes on from NC_063045.1 coordinate 58,714,452, forward strand.
TTGCAGCTTACATATTAAATCACATATTCCTTTAGTCACAAGCGTGTTGAGGCAAACACATTCTTAAAATACAATTTTTTGTGACACTGTTCCTGCTTCATATTAGATCTAAAATAAACTCCAAGGCATTATCTGTCAAAAAATTTCAAAAGTCATTTAAATCACTGTCAGAGTATTTCTGGAAATATGCAAAATATGTATAATGAAAAACTCCTCTGATGTTGTTGAGAACGGTTATACGATCTTCAGCGTTAATAATGTAACAAGACGACACATCTTATTCCAATATAACATGCACTCACTCCTGTCAAATGCACTGTGTTTTAGAATCCAGCATGTCATTTCCTGCCAATGATGATGTGGATTGCAGCACTATGAAGGTTCTGCATGAACAGCAGAGAGAGCGTAGACTGACACGAATTTAGTGAAAATGTAACGTGCACTGCATCCCTTCTCATGCACTCGCTCTGAACTGACATGGGTCATAAATTAAGCAATAACCAGCGATTCACATGTCAAGGCTGCACCTTGAACAGACGCATTTTCCAGAATGGACGTTCTTTAGCGGACAGAGCGATGTGCTGCAGTACTTTCTTGCATTATTCAGGTTGTGAACTCTGAAAGATCTGCAGACATTTGGACTTCCTTATGTGCGTCCAGGAGTAATGATGCAGACGTTCAGAACAGCCCGCAGCCAATAATAGTAAACGAGCCGCTGTCTCATTCTGGCCATCTGCATCCACAAACCCTCAGCCTGAGCAGTTTGCTTTATTTTCAAACGCGCCTCTCTGTTTTTGGCTTGACAAGGTAATTCCTTTAATGAGGAGAAAAATGAGGGTGAGTTAAAGCGTCTTGGGGGTCGTTCATGGTCCAGAGGGCTTCCCGTGACACGTCATGTTTCGCAGTGAGGAATGGCGCATGTTTGCAAGCTTGAATTTACACGACACTCATGCAAATGATCAACGACGGGTCTGAGGCCACATTATTCACACGCTGAGTTTGTGTTTTCATTTCATTTGACCTGCAGTGGATTTATGCATATTCTGAAGAACATGTTTGTCTGCAGAAAAGATACTGCCATGCTTTTTAGTGTGTTGCTATGCAGTTATTCTGGGTGGTTGCTAGGATGTTGTCAGGATGTTGCTATGCAGTTGCTAGGGCTTCTGGGTGGTTACTAGGGCATTGTGCACTGGCTGCCAGGGCATTGCCATGCAGTTGATAAAGTAATATATGTTCTCTGTGTGTTGCGGTGCAATTGTTAGGGTATCCTGGTGGTTGCTAGGATGTTATAGGTTGTTGCCAGGGTGATGCTATGCAGTTGCTATGGTATATTGGGTGGTTACTAGTTGTTGCTAAAATCAAGTATGCTGCCAGGGTGTTACCATGTAGTTGTTAGGGTATTCTAGGTGATTGCTAGGATGCTATTAGATGCTGACAGGGTGTTGCTATGTAGTTGCTAGGGTATTCTGGGTGATTGCTCAGGCACTGCTCAGTGTTGCTAGGATGTTGCCAGGATGATGCTATGCTGTTTCTAGGGCATTCTGGGTAGTTGCTAGTTGTTGCTTAGTGGTTTTGAGATTAAGTATGCTGCCAAGCTGTTGCTATGCAGTTGCTATGGTATTCTGGGCAATTGCCTGGATGTTACAGGATGCATTGCTATGCAGTTGCTATGGTACCTTAAGTGTTTTAGAGTGTTGCTATGCAGTTGTCAGGGTATTCTGGGTGGTTGCTAGGATGTTATAGGTTGTTGCCATGATGACACTATTTGTTGCTTTGGTATACTGGGTGGTTCACTATTTGTTGCTCAGTGGTTGCTAAGATTAGGTATGCTGCCAGGGTGTTACCATGTAGTTGTTAGGGTATTCTAGGTGATTGCTAGGATGCTGACAAGGTGTTGATATGTAGTTGCTAGGGTATTCTGAGTGATTGCTCAGCCATTGCCCAGTGGCTGCTAGGATGTTGCCAGGGTGATGCTATGCTGTTTCTAGGGCATTCTGGGTGGTTTCTAGTTGTGGATTTAGTGGTTGCTAAGATTAAGTATGCTGCCAGGGTGTTGCTGTATAGTTGCTAGGGTATTCTGAGTGATTGCTCAGCCATTGCCCAGTGGCTGCTAGGATGTTGCCAGGGTGATGCTATGCTGTTTCTAGGGCATTCTGGGTGGTTTCTAGTTGTGGATTTAGTGGTTGCTAAGATTAAGTATGCTGCCAGGGTGTTGCTGTATAGTTGCTAGGGTATTCTGGGTAAATTCTATGGCATTGCACAGTGGTTGCTAGGATGTTAGTTGTTGCTCAGTGGTTGCTAATAGTAAGTATGCTGCCAGGGTTTTGCCATGTAGATGCTTGAAAGGATGCTATAGGATCCTGACAGGGTGTTACTACAGTATGTAGTTGCCAGGGTACTCTGGGTGATTGCTCGGGCATTGCCCAGTGGTTGCTAGGATGTTGCCTGGGTGATGCTATGCTGTTTCTAGGGCATTCTGGGTGGTTGCTAGTTGTTGCTTAGTGGTTGCTAAGAGCAAGTATGTTGCCAGCACATTGCTATGGTACCTTAAGTGTTTTAGTGTGTTGCTATGCAGTTGCTATGGTAGACTGGATGGTTGCTAGTTGTTGCTCAGTGTTTGTAAGATTAAGTATGCTACCAGGGTGTTGCTATGTAGTTGTTAGGGTATTCTAGGTGATTGCTTGGGTATTGCTCAGTGTTTGTGAGGGTGATGCTATGTTGTTTCTAGGGCATTCTGGGTGGTTGCTAGTTGTTGCTCAGTGGTTGCTAAGAGCAAGTATGTTGCCAGCACATTGCTATGGTACCTTAAGTGTTTTAGTGTGTTGCTATGCAGTTGCTATGGTAGACTGGATGGTTGCTAGTTGTTGCTCAGTGTTTGTAAGATTAAGTATGCTACCAGGGTGTTGCTATGTAGTTGTTGGGGTATTCTAGGTGATTGCTTGGGCATTGCTCAGTGTTTGTGAGGGTGATGCTATGCTGTTTCTAGGGCATTCTGGGTGGTTGCTAGTTGTTGCTCAGTGGTTGCTAAGATCAAGTATGCTGCCAGGGTGTTGCTATGCAGTTTCTACGGTACATTAGGTGTTTTAGGGTGTTGCTATGCAGATGTTAGGGTATTGTGGGTTGCTGCTAGGGTTTTGAGGAATGTTGCCAAGGGTTTAAAAAAATGCTTTTGTGGGGAATTCTTGGTGGTTGCTAGACTCAGAGTTTAATACCTGTATCTCATCACTCTGAACACTAGTAATAGTGAAGATTGAACAAACAGCAGCACTAATAATAATTTAAAGATACAGAGAACGAAAGGTCTTCCGTATATTTCCTTTGAGCATTCTGGCATATCTGTTTACTTGGCCTCTGTGTGATAAACTGCTGCTCAGCGTTGATAATACTTCAGTGGAGAGAATCACTGATTCATTTGCCAGTCAGCGGACTGTAATGCTCCAGAAGGAACAATATTCAGCTTAAAGCACTTTTCCTATATCTTTCCCTTCAACGCCTCCAGGAACGAGTTCAAAGTGGCCATGTTTAGAAGAGAGAAATAAATATTTGCATGAAATCTCTCCGCTCGACCGGCGGCTCTTGGCACAGGACGAAAAGATCATGGGGTGGGAGTTTGCAATTGTCAACGTTTTTTCTGACATGTATCCGGAAAATGTTTTCCATGTGGTGCTCTTGAAAATCTGTAGGTTGGGAAGAAAACAGATGTCTGTAAAAGTAAATTACAGCCCAGCGTCGCTCCGGCGTAACCCTTGCTTGTGTTTACTCTGTCAGAAGTGTTCTGCCGACAGCGTTGAAGAATCGTGATTATTCAGAATCGCATGTAGGTTGAGCAATTCATATTTCTCCTAAATGGCTTGCTGTCGACGTGGGCTGGATTAAACCCACTTCGGAGTAAATCCAATTATCACATAAGAAAGGCAATCCATATTCAGATATGTAATTATATGCACCACCTTCCCCTGCTTTTAAAAGGCCAAGCATTCATTGCCCTCTAAATGGCATCACTCGTTTGTTTATCATCATAAATGAATAAGTCCATTGTCGACACACAATGACATCTATGCAAATCCCTGTTCCTGTGTTTCCCGGATTTATTTATGAATAGTCGCTCATCTAATAGTTTTCATTGTAAGTATGCCAGAGTCCTTATTTTCATGCACACTTCATACTTGTGTGACTTTGGCAAAAGTCATTTGAATTAGCGAGCATTGCGACAAAGGCCGGGTCATGCATTTATGCACAAACCCATATATTAATGAACAATTATCTGCTAAGCAGCATTAGAGACTCTTAAATAAACGGGCCATTTTGCCGCAGTTGCTATGGGACACGCTCTTAGCAACTGTAATTAACAGCGACAACTAATTAAAGAGGTAATGCACAACTCTTCAAGCTGCTACGCCGCTGTAAATACGTGTATTTGTGGGCCGCCTTCCAGTCTCCGGTAATTGCCGGTGGAATCAGTTTTTGCCCTCAAAATATTTGCTAACTTCTTTCTGACAGACAAATTGTCCCTCAACCGAAGCAAGATGTTTCTCCCTCCTTGTACCACCGTCTCTCTGGCCCTCTCGAGAACGCCTCGGCTCAGATGTGCTGTGCGCTGAACTGTGAACCCAATCTCTCTCCATCAAACATGAAATCACTCTTGCTATATCTGAGAACTCTGGTTTATGACAAGTTAAAGGGATAGTTCACCCCAAAATGAACCTAACTGTCATCATTTACTCACCTTCATGTCGTTTCAAACCTGCATGACTTTCTGTCTTTTGTGAATCATGAAATGAGACGTTTAGCACATTGTCCAAGCTGTCATTGTCTATACAAAGGAAGCAGACAGTGATCAGGAGCCGTCAAGCTTCAAAAAGGACAAAAAGCATCATGTTTCAGTAATGGAGTGAACTATTTATATTCATGCATTTGGCAGATGCTTTTATCCAAAATGACTTACATTGCATTCATTTTGTTTTTCAATTCATGCATTCCCTGGGAATCAAACCCATGACCGTTGCATTAATGCATTAAGTTTCAAATGTCATTGGTCTCGCAACGAATTATGATGCATCTTTTGGTAACACTTTACAATAAAGTCTCATTTGTTAACATTAGTTAACATGAGCAAACTATGAGCAATACATTTGTACAGCATTTAATTAACTTTTGTTAATGTTAGTTAATAAAAATAAATATTTGTTGAGCTTTCAAGCTTCTGAAAAGGTCAAAAACTAAGCATCATGTTAAATGACAGCTTCATTTCAGTATGAAATATACAGAGCGAAATATCTATTTATACCCATGCATTTGGCAGATGGGTCATTGACGAATATGGTTTTTAAAAATGTAAAAAACATAATGGAGATGTAATTAATTTTGTTGTATTAAGTGTTAGCAATGAGATTGTGGGTTTTATAATCTTTTTACAAGATGGACAAAATATGTCACTAAAAAAGTCATTTGGTTTAACCAAAATTTCGGTTTTACCAAATAACACTTTTGGTTATACGGAATGACGATATTTTCAAACAGTGCTAACAGGCTGATATCTAGCTAGTGAAAGGACAATCATTTATCAAATATTTAGTACAAGTTTTTAAAACATTTCAACATTTTCCATGTTTTATAGCGGTTGTACCGAATGACCTGATGTTTCGGGACATGCGTATGAGCAAGAGAAAACATGAATTTTTCAAATAGTTAAAAGAGAGTTAGCCTAGTTACTTTGCTTCATGACCATGTGGTCCTTTGCAGGTGTCTGAATGATGTCACATCCTGTCACATGATATTGACCACATGACTTGATCCAAAGAGATCCCTTTATAATAGGCTTGTTCGACTTGATGCAGGCGCCGCAAAGACCGATTGGCGGCTGACTTGAAGCAGTGCATGCCGGTAAGAAATGTTGTCCGACTTGAGACATCGCTGACGTCATGTGACTGTGACGTATGGCTTTAAAGTACCGCGAGAGCGATTCGAGATCAGCCGCCTGAGTTAGCCAGCGCAGTTTCTCAAGAGGAGCTAGGTGTGTTCGACATCGGCTGCGGCTGGATGCAACCGATCGGCGAGATTAGCCGCGTGCAGGCGGGGAGGAGCTGAAAACGGAGACGTGAAGTCGTACACTTTCTGCTTCCCGTAGTGACGCTCGCGCTGCGCTTGCATCGGTTTGCATACTTTATCACAGCTGAAGTGAAATAAATGCAATATTTGACTAATACACTGATGTTTCAGAGACATTTTCATTCAAAACTTTATGTACTGCTTACAGCGTCTGTTTTTACAAGAATAAAGTTCAACATAAGCATATGTTATTTAAATACCAATGTAGTGGGATCTACGTTTTTTATCCGTTTTATTTTGATAAACATGACACAATATAACATCGCGACTACATGAAAAGAGCTTTAACTGTTATAAAAACAGATTTTTGAGCATTAGTGGAGCTGAAGGCGTTACAATAAACACGAAACACACGTGATCGTTGTCATACGGTGAATCCGGCCAATCATGAAACAGCTGTGTCGTCATCAGCGCTCGTGCAGCTCCTCTTGAGAAACTGCGCTGGCTAACTCAGGCGGCTGATCAAGAATCGCTCTCGCGGTACTTTAAAGCCATACGTCACAGTCACATGACGTCAGCGCTGTCTCAAGTCGGACAACATTTCTTACCGGCATGCACTGCTTCAAGTCAGCCGCCGATCGGTCTTTGCGGCGCTGCATCAAGTCAAAGTCCCTTTAAGACAAGTCATTTCACTCGGCGGCCATCTTTGAAACGCCTCTCGGGCATCATGCCCTATCTCTTTGAATGGGGAAACATCAAATTCTCCAAAACTGTTCGCCAACCTTACGATTACATTTCATATTTGAAATCACCAATGAAATCTGACAACAGTTGTCTTATAAATGTTTTATCCAAACGCTCGAATCATGACAAAAAACTGTATTTTTTAGGCTGGATCAAGCTAATGCGCATGCGCAGACCTAAATGCGCGTCTCTTCTGCCATGTTTCAGAGGCGCGCGTCTGAATGTTTCTATAGAAACCGGTGCTTCTAACGGCTGCTGCAGTGATGCGATGACTTTATCAGTCAGCGATTGGCTCTTATTTAGAAGGCGGGACTTATTCCGCCATATTGCGCGTTACACTTAGTTTCTCCCATTCAAAACAATAGGAGTGACACGTCTTGTGTTATTCTATAGTCTTTGATCAAGGCTGCGTTCCAGTTCGGTTTTTAAATGCCCTTCCCTCGCTAACTTCACTCGGTCTCGTTGACTCGGATGCACGTCATTGCTTACGTTGCACGAGTGCCCACTTCTGGCGGAACCTTTGTATGGGCTGAACTGGAACGTCCTAAGCCCTTGATCACTTGGAATACCGCAATGGAGCTGATTTATTATTTATTTTTTCCCCTTACAAAATTGTTTAATACAGCATTCTATATGTATATATGTGTATTTTAAATGTTTAAAAAATAATTAATATATCATAGAGTTGTTTGTGATGGGGTAAATTAAACGCGATATGCGGTGACGTCACAATCGTGTTGCATTGTGGGAGCTGCCTGAAGTGTACATATGAAGTAGACTCGCTCCCTCGGTCAAAATCGAGGGAGCGAGGGTCTGTCCATATAAACTTCCCTCGTCCACTTCACGAAGTGGAACGCACTTCAAAAAAGTGTAAAGTTTTGAATGAAAATGGTCTCTGAAACATCAGTGTATTAGTCAAATATTGCATTTATTTCACTTCAGCTGTGATAAAGTATGCAAACCGATGCAAACGCAGCGCGAGCGTCACTACGGGAAGCAGAAAGTGTCCGACTTCACGTCTCCGTTTTCAGCTCCTCCCCGCCTGGACGCGGCTAATCTCGCCGATCGCTTACATCCAGCCGCAGCCGATGTCGAACACACCTATTGGTTACTCCGAATGACATCATAAAATTTTTTTTTTTTTTTTTCATTCCTTCTCATAACAAAGCGACGACTTCTTCACATAATTTCAATACCATTTTGCACTATGTTGATAGGCCTATATGATGTATTGCATTATGTCAATAACAAACAATCTTCAATGTTATTTCCACTTCCTCACCCTGTTATCATCTGTTATCCAGCACAGCAGCACAAGGGGACTGAAGCAGAGCTTTTCAGGAACATAATCCCAGCCGGAACAATATGAGGAAGCAGAGCCGAGATTCGAGATTTAAGGAAGTTTGTTCATATTAGATGTGGAAGTGCCGCTGAAATGATCAGTTTTCAGTCTCATGGGTACGGGTGAAGCATTGCTGTGACTCTGATATCGTGATGCAGCATCCACTGAATGAGTTTCTGTGTTATGAGGTCTGACGGAGTTAAGAGCAAAGAGTCGAGTTTCCCCCCCCCCCCCCAAAAAAAAAAGCTTTTTACACCAGCATGAAGGCAATAACATTTTAGCATACCAGTACCATCATGTAGGAAAGAAAATCTCCAATGAGATCTCTTTACTATCTCAGGTTGAATGAAGAGCAATTGGAAGCTTGTCTCAGATCTGTTTTTCAGGATCAGATGATCTGAGCTGCTCTCAACATTCATTTTATAGCATTTTAGATACTGTATATGGTAACACTTTATAAGGTTTAATTTGATAAAATTACATAACCACATTAGTTAACAACAAGAACTTAACCATAAAAATATAGTCTTAGTTAATGTTAACTGTAACATTTAGTGATACATTATTAAAATCTAAAATAGTGTCTGTCAATATTATTTAATGGACATGAGCTAACACGAACTACTGAACGATTTTTATTAACTAACGTTAACTAATGAACCTTATTATAATACAGTAAAACATTTCCACCTACCTTAACTTAAAAACATTTCAAATTAGACATTAAAATGTCATTTTAACGATGTTTTTGTCCTGTTGAATCTCCTGTAACTTTTTTTTTTTTTTTTTTAAAAGTTAAAATTGGTTAAATTATTTTTATTAGTTAAACTACTGGTAAAACATATGTTGTCATGATTTATTGATCATATATTTTTTACTCTATATTGTATGACTTCCGGGTTCAGTTGGTATTTTTGTTTATTTACAAAAAATATTTTTCTGATGTCTTTGCTTCCTTTCTTGGCCTTGAAATGTGCAATGACATTGCTGCCTAAGTGTGGTTGAGATATCTCTCAGATTTCATCAAAAATATCTTAATTTGTGTTCCCAAAATGAATGAAAGTCTTACGGTTTTCATGATTAGAACAGCCATCATTGCAGCGACGTTCTGCAGACATGCTGGTTTGCTCACATCGCTCAATCGATTAACTGATGCCTGTAACATTCCTCAGTAGGTCCAAATGGTGACGTGCGGCCAGCATTCACTAGTCATTTGCATAGCATTTGAATGATGGGAATTATGGTAATTTCGACAGCCTGTTTGGCGTCTGAGGGTAGAGTGAGAGCTGCAAGCACTCGTTCCCTAAAAGTGAGGGTATAATCAGTTAGACGTTGACCTCCCAGTCCAAACAGATGGTCCTCAACACTGCCAGAGAACGGACGAGAAACGAAGATGGTAATTAGGTGGGATAAATATTCTTGGCTGATTCTTATGAGTTGCGAATTTTCACACCAGTCGGAGAATGACACTTGTTCACTGTGTGTTTGGCAAGCCTGTGTGTGCATGTGTGTGAGCGCAATCCATCATCATCCAAAACCTACCATAACTACTATGCTTTTAATTTTTTTTTTTGGATATGACCAAGGATTTCCATTTCCATGACTTTTCTCTTTGTCTGATTACTGTCCGATCTATAAAAAAAATGACTTAAATAGTTTTGATTCGTGAACTGGTTTGAACAATCATTCAAAAGAACTGATTCAAATGAGTCAATTTGAATGAGTTGACTCAAGCGAACAAAGTCCCCTGGAATCAATTCTTTGAATTCAGTTCATTTGAGTCAATTATTTAGAATCTGTTAGTTTGAATCTGTACTTTTGCTGATCTACATTAATGGCCAAAAGTGATGGCAGGACTAGGAAAATTTACATTTTCACCCTTTATTCAAATATTATTAAAAATTAGTTATATATTGCATAGTTGTGCTTGAAGTCAATTGTTTTATTTGTGATAATAATGCAATGAAACATGCCAAATTGTGCAACATAATTTTTGTCCAGGCTGTGATACAAAGAAATTATGAACACAAATGCAAAAACAAGAAAGAACCAATGAAATATCAATAACTGATTATGTTGTAGTTAATGTTTGCTTTTTCCTGTGAGCTTTTGTTTTTTTATGCATTTTTAAATATTAAAAAATATATAAAATATTTTCCTCATATTTTGATGGTTTAAACAAATATCCCCTCCAGACATCACTTTTGGCCACTACGGTATATGATATTTTACAGCAAATCAATTTCCACGATTTTTGAAATGCCATGAAATTTATTATTTAAAAAAAAAAAAAAAAATCTTTTTTAGATTCGATTCATCTTTATTGTTGTTAATGGCTCTGTGCAGTGAAAACAACGCTGAATCTTTCTTCAAAAATCATGAAAATTACCATTGTGACTTTTTGAAAATAACTTTACATATATCTATAAAAATAAATTCATTTTTATCTTAAAGCTCCTAATTTTTTTTCTTTTTCTTTTTTTCAGTGTTCTGGGATTTTCATTGTTTTTGTTTCATATTTTTACCCTCATTGTGCAGTAATAATGATGTCCTGCTCCTGTAACCAGGACTAACTAAAGAACTGTAGCTTTCACAATGAATGTAGTTTCAGTGAGAAACATGATGTGATAATGATGCATCCCTCAGGTGAGAGTTCAGTGTGAACGCATTGTTCTGTTGTGTCTCGTAAAGTGCTCTCAGAGCACTGAGGAAAACAGACACAAAAATAAACTGGAGCTTAACATAAAACAATCGAGCTGTCCGCAAGAGGCCTGAATAACTGAATAACACTTGTTGATGCAGAGGTCCGCTCATGAATGTGGTGATAATTGAGAAAAGCGTCGCCCAGCAAGACGCTGCCATGAACAATATAACTGCAGCCTTACAAAATGAGGGCCGCAATGGGAAGAAATTGTTCAGAATGACTGCTATCAAAGGATCTTTTCTTTTTGTTTGTGAAATGCTTTGTAAGGCAGTTTGTAAAGAAATACACATTGAACACTAATATATTCAGCCATGTTAACAGAATTCATGAATGATAAAACTAGATTTGCATTACCTGAGGGAAATGGCAGTGTATAACAGAGACGCTCTGCTTATAACGTTCAATAAGGTGAATGTACAGGTAGAAGGACCGATCGCCTGTTCAATTACTCTAGTATTTGTATGAGCAAGACCAGCCTGGAAAATAGCATGATTTAAGCTTAAGAGGCATGCATTTATGATACCCATTACCGTCAAATTGTATTAATGACTTAAAATAAGTTACAGAAATGTAAAACTGTTTTGTTCTTTCTTCATTAAAATAAATCAGAACTATTTTTGCATGACTGAAAAAAAGACGGCTGCCAGCCTGGTTTGCCTTAAAGAGGGCAGTAAGGGATGTTCTGAGAAACGCTGTTGAAAGTGGATTGGACCGAGCAGCACAACACACTTGTAGCCAATCAGCAGCAGGGGGCGTGTCCATACATGATGGGGGAGGAGAGAAAGCGAGCCAATCAGCAGTAGTGGGCATGTCCATTCATGATGGGGGCGGAGAGAGAGTGAGCAAGAGTAGAAAGAGAGATGGCTGATAGACTGAGAAAAGCTCAGAGGATTATCACTGGGGAAAAAAGAAGGCTTATAATCAGGCAAGAGGTTTGTGACCTGTGTTTTTATTTTAGAAAAGCTTTCCAGTGCTGCAGAGAACTAAAGTGGAAGGCCTCAAAATGGATGCTGAGATTGCATTGTTTCTGCTCCTACGTGGGTAACAGTGGTGCAGTGTCTGGGGATGCAGGGTATGCGCGTGCATATGGGCCCGGGCGGATTGAGGGGCCCACTATTATGGGCTTAACCCCAAAGTGTACTTCGGGCGTCCGTGCACCGTCCACATCGCGTAATTTTCGTCAGCAGGAGGGTTCACAGACATCTCTGTCCGCCTGCAGCCCAATGTTTGTGATGGCACGGACAGTGTGTGTACTGTTCTAACAGCCCATGCGAGGGTGAATTGAGTGCTTGAAAACAAAAGTGCACTAGATTGTGAGCAGTGCACATGCCGAGCGCGTCTTTCTTGCGGCCAAATACTTTCAAAGGCTCACACGCACATCTGTGCGCGAGACAGAACCCATGCACATATGTTCAGAAAAATGAAGTATGATAGAAATAATGTTGTCAACTTGCTATAGCCTATTTTAAATGTAGGTCCTCATTAAGAAGCTGAATAAATGGACCATGAAAATGGTCCATGCCATGTCTTAGCGATGATCTATTGTATTTGACCGGTATTTGCTTTTCTGTCATTTTTAAAGTGGGTTTCTAAAGCATGCAGTAATGTAAGTAGTACAGAGTTTTAAATGAGTCATATTGGTTTTCTGAAAAAATGGCTACGTCTGCACATTTTAAGATACTGCACAAGATGTGAATACATTTAACTTGTACACTAGCTGGGATACTTTTTATTCAACTAAATAAAATGCACATAAAACATGATGGAAACATATTTAGAGAAGAAACTTCTTGTAAATGTTATTAGGAATAAAACGTGCAAATAAAGTCTGTGACAGAATAATTAAAGGTGCCCTAGAATTAAAAATTGAATTTATCCTTGGCATAGTTGAATAACAAGAGTTCAGTACATGGAAAAGACATACAGTTGAGTCTTCAAACTCCATTGTTTCCTCCTTCTTATATAAATCTCATTTGTTTAAAAGACCTCCGAAGAACAGGCGAATCTCAACATAACACTGACTGTTACGTAACAGTCAGGATCATTAATATGTACGCCCCCAATATTTGCATATGCCAGCCCATGTTCAAAGCATTCGACAAGGGCAGCCAGTATTAACGTCTGGATCTGTGCACAGCTGAATCATCAGACTAGGTAAGCAAGCAAGGACAACAGCGAAAAATGGCAGATGGAGCGAATAATAACTGACATGATCCATGATATCATGATATTTTTAGTGATATTTGTAAATTGTCTTTCTAAATGTTTCGTTAGCATGTTGCTAATGTACTGTTAAATGTGGTTAAAGTTACCATCGTTTCTTACTGTATTCACGGAGACAAGAGAGCCGTCGCTATTTTCATTATTAAACACTTGCAGTCTGTATAATTCATAAACACAACTTCATTCTTTATAAATCTCTCCAACAGTGTAGCATTAGCCGTTAGCCACGGAGCACTAGCCTCAAACTCATTCAGAATCCAAATGTAAACGTCCAAATAAATACAATACTCACATAATCCGATGTATGCATGCAGTATGCGTGACGAACACATTGTAAAGATCCATTTTGAGGGTTATATTAGCTGTGTGAACTTTGTTTATCTGTTATAGGCAAGCGCGAGCTCCGTGGGCGGGGAGTGCCAGTTTAAAGGGGCCGCAGCATGAATCGCTCATATTTAATGATGCCCAAAATAGGCAGTTAAAAAAAATTAATTAAAAAAAATCATGGGGTATTTTAAGCTGAAACTTCACAGAACATTCAGGGGACACCTTAGACTTATATTACATCTTGAAAAAAACGTTGGATGGCACCTTTAATTCATAACTGAAATAATCTTCGAACTCATTGCAGCCAGAGTCGAATCGGTTGAATTCAAACTTGGACTGTGCTGAAAAGCCTTTTTTTTTTTGACATTTTTGAAATAGATCTGCTATGCAAAGTCATAATGATGGAGGAGGGCATGTAGGGTACTGTAGTGCTGTTGTTGTCATTCCTAGAAAAGTTTGAACCATTTTTGTCTGCATGTTTTAAAGTCCTGGGACTCATTCGCATAAGGCGAATGAGTTTTATTCAACAATATCTAGTGATGGGCAATTTCAAAACACTGCTTCAAATCTTTTGTTTTAAACCAGTGGTTTGGAGTGCAAAAGTCATGTGTTTTCCGAACCACTGATTCGAATCAAAAGATTTGAAGCAGTGTTTTGAAATCGCCCATCATTGGATATTGTTGAAAAGTCTTCTTTTTTTTTTTTGGTGCACAAAAAGTATTCTTGTCGCCTCATAACATTAAAGGTGATAGAGAGGATTTTTTCGTCGACTGAGAATCCAAAGACTGTTACTGAGTTTTTGAAATGAGCGCATGCGTAAGAACAACCCCCCTCCTTCACAACACATTTCAAAGGAACGCCTCCCAAAACTCATAAACACTCGTATTGGAACACGAGTGTTTACCACCGGCATTCGCTGTGTCGTGTTTTTTGGAATCATTATGTCGGACTCACCACAGGAAAACTCATAATCTGCAGTTGTTACTCCTGTCTCCTGACAAAAACATTGCATGCGGCGCCTGTAGAGTGTGGAAAGTTACTGGAGAGCGCAGCCGCGCTCGTCTCTCACAAGGAACGTCACGGCAGTGATTGACAAGCCAGAGGGCCAATCGTTTACGCGATGATCGCGTAAACGATTGGCTGATGTTTTTAAGGCCCTACCTCGTGCACAGATGATGTATATAAATATTATTACTTTCAGTGCACCTAATAAATAGTCTTTTATCAGTTAGTAAAGACAGTTTCAAGTAATATTGCAAAAATGTATAAAACAAAACATCCTCTTTAGCACCTTTAATATTATAATGACATCATTATAATATTGTAACATCATCGTTGTTGGTTATATTTTGAATGATGAACATTCTAACAGTGCAAGTTAATGGAAATGTTTCAAACTTGAACCTTTAATGTCTTAAATAAGCAATAAATGGTAACACTTTACAATAAGGTCTTATATAGTTAACATTAACAAACTTACAACAAGCAATACATTTCTTACAGTATTTATTAATCTTTGTTCATTTGTAAACTATTTATTGTTAGTTCATTTTAGCTCACATCCTTTAAAGGTCCCTTTTTTGGTTTTTTTTTTTGAAGCTTTGATTGTGTTTATAGTGTGCAATATAACATGTGTTCATGTTTCGCGTGTAAAAAAACACAGTATTTTTCACATAATTTACTTATCTGTATACCGCTGTTTCCACTGTCATAAAAACGGGCTGATGACTTCCTTGTTCTATGAAGTCCCTCCTTCAGAAATACGTAACGAGTTCTGATTGTGCCAGCGGTTCCTGTGTTGTGATTCGACAGCAGCTTAGCGAACCTTGTCCGGAAAGGTCACGCCTCTTACCATAACGTGGAGATGCATGCGCTCAGTGTTATTGTAAACATGTCTTTAATTTTACCCTATCAATTTGAGCCGGAATCAGACCCGGTGATTGGACTGCGGGATGAAAATAACAGTGTTTCGACGACATGGCGACAAACACACTCTACAAACGCAACTCCTGTGTATTCCTGTGGGTTTTAGTGATGTCATTAAAGAAGGAAGTAGAGGGATGTAGTCCAAACTGGCCGTTCGATGTAGACGACTTCT
Organism: Megalobrama amblycephala; assembly: GCF_018812025.1. Classification (NCBI taxonomy): domain Eukaryota; kingdom Metazoa; phylum Chordata; class Actinopteri; order Cypriniformes; family Xenocyprididae; genus Megalobrama; species Megalobrama amblycephala. Next base: position 58,729,938 of record NC_063045.1, read on the forward strand.
GTTAAATAAAATATCTCGCTTAGCATTGAACTTTGAGCTTTAAAATTTTACAGATTTTATTTATACTCTAACAACAACATTACACACTAACTAAAGTTTGAAACATGGGATCATGAAGAACGGGACCTTTAAATAACATCTTTTGATTTTATTAATGCTTTAGGAAATGTAGAAATGAACATTAACTGAGATAAAGAAATGCTTCTGAAGCATTTTTCACTGTTGGTAAATGTTAGCTAGCTTATTGTACAGTACTAAACAATTATGTTAACAAATGGAGCTGAACAAGTGAATGGAGTTTGTATATTTTTCGCTGAATAATTTGCAGAATATGATGTAGCATAAGAATATTTTGCTGCTCTGCAAACACTGTAAATATTGTGCTGTTGTGCTCCTTTCATGGTCTGTGATCAATTGTTTATGAGCCCGTATTGCAGTCGAGCTGAACGCACGGTCATCCAACACTTTGAGAGCAGAACACACCGTTAATATCAGTGCCACAAACGCTCGACCCAGCTTCAATAACACAAAATGTAATCTTTTGAGCTTGTAATTTCAGAAATGTTGGGGCTGTACGTCGTTCTCTCATTCATCACGGAGTAACCGAGAAAAAACCTTGTTGTGAGGTGTAACACCTCTCTCAGTGCACCACAGTTGTCTTAAGCAGAGAGACGATTGATTCCTGACACGGCTGAATCCATCACCCTCTCGGCAGAAAAGCCCACGTAGAGTTAATCAGTCCTGCAAATGGACCGCAAGGATCCGTGTGTTTGTGTGCCTGTGATTTGCTTAAAGTTCTAAAGTTTAACGTGTAATCCATCATCCAGCTTCACTGATCTTATCTTTGCTCTCAGCCAGTCCTCTGCACCTGTGTGTGTTTAAATGTTAATATCAGCATGTAATGCTCCTTCATTATGTGCTCTTAACTGACGTGCTGGATTATCATTATATGAGGTTTTAATTATGTGATGTTAATGACTTACACCAGAGGCCAATCTTGTGCAAAATTGATGTTGAAGAGGCGTTTTGTGTCAATGCCAGTGTTGTTTTAATGTCATTGAGAGACTATTATGGTTTTTATGAATATTTTGAATTAGTTTTTATTTTTATATTTTTATTACTATTATTTATTTATTTATTTATTTTTTTTAAAGGTGCCATCGAACTTTTTTTTTTTTTTTTTTTACAAGATGTAATATAAGTCTAAGGTGTCCCCTGAATGTGTCTGTGAAGTTTCAGCTCAAAATACCCCATAGATTTTTTTTAAATAATTTTTTTAACTGCCTATTTTGGGGCATCATTAAAAATGCGCCGATTCAGGCTGCGGCCCCTTTAATTGCTCGCGCTCTCCGCCCCCTCCCGAGCTCTCGACTCTATCATTGCATAAACAAAGTTTACACAGCTAATATAACCCTCAAAATGGATCTTTACAAAGTGTTCATAATGCAACATGTCTAATCGCGTAAGTATGGTATTTATTTGGGTGTTTACATTCGATTCTGAATGAGTTTGAGGCTAGTGCTCCGTGGCTAAAGCTAACATTACAAACTGTTGGAGAGATTTATAAAGAATGAAGTTGTGTTTATGAATTATACAGACTGCAAGTGTTTAAAAATGAAAATAGCGACGGCTCTTGTCTCCGCGAATACAGTAATAAACGATGGTAACTTTAACCACATTTAACAGTACATTAGCAACATGCTAACGAAACATTTAGAAAGACAATTTACAAATATCACTGTTACGTAACAGTCGGTGTTATGTTGAGATTCGCCTGTTCTTCGGAGGTCTTTTAAACAAATGAGATTTATATAAGAAGGAGGAAACAATGGAGTTTGAGACTCACTGTATGTCATTTCCATGTACTGAACTCTTGTTATTCAACTATACCGAGGTAAATTCAATTTTCAATTCGATGGCACTTTTAAAGAGGCCATATTATGCCCTTTTTTTAAGGTCTTGATTTTGTTTTTGGGCTCTACTAGGATAGGTTTTCATACTCAACAAACACATATTTTACATAACGCCTTTCTTCACCAGTCTGTTGGTAATGCTCTGGGATGCATTTCCCGAAAACATTGTTTGTCCAACTATGGTTGCAAGCAGGGTTGGGTAGTGACAGAATCCATATGGGCTTTCGCACCGGAGGAACCTTTTCATAGTTCCTAGAACTATTGGCTTAAGTACCCGGATTTTGCGTTGTTTGCACCGCAGGAATTAGGAACGAATTTTAGTTCTAGGAACTCCTTTTGGGGGAACTAAATTAGCTCCTACTTCAGTGTAGGGTCTAAACCAGCAAACTATAGGAACTACCAGTGACACAAGTGTACATTGATTGGTCAAACGCATGTCAAACACCGGCACCCGGCATTTTTAAAGCTGTGCGAACAGATTTACTTCATGAACATGGGAAACAGCACTAATGGCATGTAGTGCTTCTTTTCTCCACCTGGATGATATGTAACGCTGAAAGTTGTCTTAGGAGATTTAAGGCATTTAAGGATCTTATCTAGCAAATGATTGGTCATTTTCTAAAAAAATGTTATATACTTTTTAACCACAAATGCTCGTCTTGCACTGCTCTGTGATGCGCCCCGCATTACGTAACACTTGACATGGGCGGAATTACCGCAGTAGGGTGAAAAATCTCATTTTCTCCTCCCACTTAAAAAAAACCTTCAAAATCCGACATTGCTGTTTTACCTTTCTTTTGTAAAGGGCGTTTGACTTAGTCTTTGTCATGCTGGTGTTTATCTGGTTCAGTTGCATTTTAAGGCATCATTCCTGTGCATGATTATGCCACCTTCTTTTGGACAAATTCTAAAGCAGCGTCACATGCATCATTTGCAGAGAAGATCACAGAATGCGTTGCAACAAGTAAAAAAAGATTTTAGATCCAGCCACAAATTCAATAACAAAACCTAATATTTGTTTGTGCTTGTTAGAGTTGTTAGTAATTGTGAGTTGAGTCTCCTGTGTGAGATTTCCACTGATCCCATGAGTTTCTGTTTAGCCATAATTAGTGTTAAAATAAGTGTTATTGTTTCTTTAAGATGATAAATATTCAGCTAAGCTCATGCTGCTTCTCAAATGAACACATTTCTACTTACTGATTCTAAGTTTCTAAACCTACAATTCACGCAGCAGTCCAGGAGGTCTCGGATAAGCCTGTGCGTTTCGTCACGTGCATGCAGTCGGCCATATGCCTCGCTCGCAGGCATCACCGAGGGTGTGTAACCAGCTTCAAACTCATGCTGCTTCTCCCAGATTTACCAGAAACCCTGAGGCGGCTCATCACTATGAGAGCCGCTGCGCCAATCAACACGATGAAATGCACAAGTGGTCCATCCTTAATAAAACTTCATCTGTTTATTGAGGTGCAATTACTGAAACTCATTCTTTGGGAACATTACTTTTAACAGCTCATTACACAATGCATTGTTATTTTTTATGGAAAGTGAGGCGTTAGTTACTTTGCATTATTTTTTCTTCACCATCAGTTGATTTTAAGCACATTCTCTAGCAGAACTGAAGTGCTATATAGATATATATTAGTGCTGTCAATCGATTAAATCACGATTAAAAACATTGGAGTTTTGAACATTTTTATATTGTAATAATTTCACAGTTACTCTCCAAATTAATGTAGAAACAACTTAAAGACGGTTTATGTTAAATATTTGTTTAATGGCATCTTTTTATGAATGAAGGTCAGTATCACTGATACTAATACTGGTACGGATGTCTCTATGAAAATTCTTTTTTAAACATGAATTATTGACATTCATCATTACAGTATAAATGAAAGCTATCAATTTCAACAATTATTAGGCTTTAAATAGTGAACTTAAAACAATCTTCGCATAAACCCATTATAATAAATGTCATATTTACCTGTGGCCTGTCTAACAGGAAATATACAGAAACTGAATAAGTTATCAAACACTTCACAGTCTTCACAGCATAAATTATAAACTAAATATATATTAATCCTTGTTAAAGCTACCATTTTCTCTGTTACCTTTGTTCTTTGATTAACATAATGACAGATATCATCAATGCAACTGGTTTATTAGGCTACTGTCACTTTAAGAGCTGCCGCTGCTGAACATGACGCGGATCTGACGTGCATCTCATTTTCTCACAACTCTTTAAGTTCACTTAAGACATTATTTAACTCATTTAAGACTGCTCTTAAGAGGATACTCGACAAAACGGGAATTTTGCCATAATTCTGTGTGTTATTGTTTATTCAAGCGTGAAAGAGCATGAACTCGATACTGGTAGGCCCTATGCGTCTTTCTGAGCACATGAGTAGTGTGTGTATGAAAGGCCAAAAGGTTCAAAAACACATGAATTTCAACACGTTAAGAACACGTATTTAATGCATATTTCACGTGTTGTTTACATGTTAACGTGCTGATTTTTCGTGCATAAACAATGCGTGAATTTTTTATGTATTGTTAACCTGCTAAAATTTCTGAACCTTTTGACCTTCCATATGTGTATGTCACAAACACGACATTCACAGACAGCACATTCTCCTTTGTCGCTTGTTGAGCTTGAATGGTTTAAAAGCATTTGTGTGAATGAGACCGTGATCATATAATATAACGCTAGTCAGATTATGATTGAAAAACTGATGCTGTGTGTGTGTGTGTGTGTGTGTGTGTGTGTGTGTGTGTGTGTTCAAGATTATATACATATATACAGTGGGTACGGAAAGTATTCAGACCCCCTTAAATTTTTCACTCTTTGTTATATTGCAGCCATTTGCTAAAATCATTTAAGTTCATTTTTTTCCCTCATTAATGTACACACAGCACCCATATTGACAGAAAAACACAATTGTTGACATTTTTGCAGATTTATTAAAAAAGAAAAACTGAAATATCACATGGTCCTAAGTATTCAGACCCTTTGCTCAGTATTTAGTAGAAGCACCCTTTTGATCTAATACAGCCATGAGTCTTTTTGGGAAAGATGCAACAAGTTTTTCACACCTGGATTTGGGGATCCTCTGCCATTCCTCCTTGCAGATCCTCTCCAGTTCTGTCAGGTTGGATGGTAAACGTTGGTGGACCATTTTTAGCCATTTTTAGGTCTCTCCAGAGATGCTCAATTGGGTTTAAGTCAGGGCTCTGGCTGGGCCATTCAAGAACAGTCACGGAGTTGTTGTGAAGCCACTCCTTTGTTATTTTAGCTGTGTGCTTAGGGTCATTGTCTTGTTGGAAGGTAAACCTTCGGCCCAGTCTGAGGTCCTGAGCACACTGGAGAAGGTTTTCATCCAGGATATCCCTGTACTTGGCCGCATTCATCTTTCCCTCGATTGCAACCAGTCGTCCTGTCCCTGCAGCTGAAAAACACCCCCACAGCATGATGCTGCCACCACCATGCTTCACTGTTGGGACTGTATTGGACAGGTGATGAGCAGTGCCTGGTTTTCTCCACACATACCGCTTAGAATTAAGGCCAAAAAAGTTCTATCTTGGTCTCATCAGACCAGAGAATCTTATTTCTCACCATCTTGGCAAACTCCATGCGGGATTTCATGTGTCTTGCACTGAGGAGAGGCTTCCGTCGGGCCACTCTGCCATAAAGCCCCAAATGGTGGATGGCTGCAGTGATGGTTGACTTTCTACAACTTTCTCCCATCTCCGACTGCATCTCTGGAGCTCAGCCACAGTGATCTTTGGGTTCTTCTTTACCTCTCTCACCAAGGCTCTTCTCCCCCGATAGCTCAGTTTGGCCGGATGGCCAGCTCTAGGAAGGGTTCTGGTCGTCCCAAACGTCTTCCATTTAAGGATTATGGAGGCCACTGTGCTCTTAGGAACCTTAAGTGCAGCAGAATTTTTTTTGTAACCTTGGCCAGATCTGTGCCATGCCACAATTCTGTCTCTGAGCTCTTCAGGCAGTTCCTTTGACCTCATGATTCTCATTTGCTCTGACATGCACTGTGAGCTGTAAGGTCTTATATAGACAGGTGTGTGGCTTTCCTAATCAAGTCCAATCAGTATAATCAAACACAGCTGGACTCAAATGAAGGTGTAGAACCATCTCAAGGATGATCAGAAGAAATGGACAGCACCTGAGTTAAATATATGAGTGTCACAGCAAAGGGTCTGAATACTTAGGACCATGTGATATTTCAGTTTTTCTTTTTTAATAAATCTGCAAAAATGTCAACAATTGTGTTTTTCTGTCAATATGGGTGCTGTGTGTACATTAATGAGGGAAAAAATGAACTTAAATGATTTTAGCAAATGGCTGCAATATAACAAAGAGTGAAAAATTTAAGGGGGTCTGAATACTTTCTGTACCCACTGTGTGTGTGTGTATATATATATATATATATATATATATATATATATATATATATATATATATATCTTGAAAAAATAAATGTGTGTGCATTATATATATATATACACACACATATATAATACATACAACTGAAATTTACAGAACATCAACAGAACTGGAGTTCATGAACCTTTAGACCTGCTACTATAATGCAGTACGTAATTCCCCAAAGAGAATTACATGAGTCATTCTTGGCTCACTCTCACAGAGGCCTCTTGGGAATAAAGGTATTGTGGCAGTTGATCCCAGCATGCAAGTCTTGACACTGGCGCATCAGTCGCGCATTGACTGGCAAACAGTCACTTTAAGAGCTGGAGAGAAGAATTGATCTATTTATCCCAGAGAAAACCCCTAGAGGAGATGGCAAAGCAGCCCGGGCTACTCGTGTGTAACAAATTGTATCCAGCAGCACACCTCTGTGAGCCGCTGCCGCTTCAGAGAGAAGAGCACGATTCCCCACAGGACGTGCAGAATGAAATCAGCATTCAGCCTGAAGTGAAAGTGACCACAGCCACCTAAACGAAGCATCTTAACTCTATTTGCTCATGTGGAAACAGCTCAAGACAATTTCTTTAAAAGTTTCAACCCTGAGAGTTTTTGAACTTGCAGGTTGATAAATCAAGATGGAGTTGTCAGATGGGCCACGGCTTCAACAAATCTTCAACAAAGTGAGCTGTTCACATACTGTAAACCTCATTAGTGGATATAGAAATAATGCTGTCTTATAATGCAGGCTTTCTGGTAGTACTCACCACAATCTTATTTGTCCCCAAAACAAAACTGATCATTACATGACATGCCAAGTAAAATTGTATTGCTCGGTAGTATGCATTTTTGGGTTACATTTCATTTGGACATCACTGTTATCTCAGATGCCAAGTCTCGTTCACACCAAGAACGTCAACTATAAAGATAACTATATTAGCGTCCACACTAATGCACAATATTGTTCTGCACACGCTGCAGTTTTGTCGCCTGTCACTTTAAATACTTGAGTTCTTTAAAGCAGGATGGATTCTGATTGGCTGTCAATGTTTTTATCATTCATCACCTGGAGAAAATTGTTCTGAAAGTGATTCCAATGATATTGATTCTCTGTTCTGTTATTATTATCATTGTGGTGTAGTTATTCTTTTACATTTAGAGCTATTTTAGAGCTATATTTTTATCATTATTGTTATAGTTATCGTCCTTGGTGTGAATATCCCTGTACTCCTAAAAGTTAAACGTAAATGAGTCAGTAGTATAAATGAATGTGGATAGCAGGAGTCTTTAGCAACATGCCATTTGCTTTTTGGAGTTCTAGGAAAAATAATTGAGATATTAAAGCTGCAGTCCGTAACTTTTTTTGGTTAAAAATGATCCAAAATCAATTTTCATAACCAGCCAGTGTTCAAAACTATCTCATTATCTTAGCTCGATTCACAAAGGTAAGCTTGTAATAATGTTTTATAATAAGAGCGACATGGTGGATTTCTGCGGGAAATTCAAGCATGCAGCAGTTCGTCTGTGCGTCATTACGTCACGTCCGTAAACAGAAAGGAAGGAGTCCAGGCAAGTTGGTTTTATCACGTGAAGATGCTGGTTGTAGTGGATCATTTATAGTCTGTTCTCACAGCAGCTGAAATAATTAAACATGCCGTCATTTTACACCGGACTGCTTCAGTTCAACGCTGGATTTACACAAAAGATTAACATGACGACACATGCTAGTCGATGAGTTGAATCAGCTCCACAGCAACTACATAAATGTATCCACTAACCATTCAGAAACATCCAGTTTCATTCTAAAAGTTGTAACTTCTTCCTGAGTCTCTCCATCAGTGTCGACTCCGGTTTGAACAATGTAAGGCTGAACACCGTTACTGACAATCCTCATTTTGGCTGCGTGAGATTCTCCAGCTTTTGTTGTTGTTGAGCAACCGAAGCCTGAGCTGTTAAAGCTCCGCCCTCTTCTGGAAAGGGGGCCGGGAGCAGCAGCTCATTTGCATTTAAAGGGACACACACAAAAACAGCGTGTTTTTGCTCACACCCAAATAGGGGCAAATTTGACAAGCTATAATAAATGATCTGTGGGGGATTTTGAGCTGAAACTTCACAGACACATTCTGGGGACACCAGAGACTTATATTACATCTTGTGAAAGGGGCATTATAGGTCCCCTTTAAAAGCAAGCAGCTTTACAGTATTAAACATGAAAAAACAGTGTCAGTATCTTTTTCAATTAGAAAACTTACTTCATTTTCTACTATAAAGCAGCTTTGTTCACGTTTCTACTCACGGACATCCCACCTCGAGGGACTGAACAGAAGAAATGAACCGGAAAAGATTTCCATGTCAAAGAAGGCAGTGCCACAGACCAATGGAAGTTTGGAGGTGTTTAACAGCCACAGCAAACTTTTCCAGAAAGCTTTTTCGAACTCCCAAAACGAACACAAAACGAACTCGTTTTTGTCTGATTTTGTTCGAAATGACATCACACCAGTTCGTCCTTTGATTTCGCTTGAATTATATCAGGGCCTTTACTAATACTTTACTTCCCAACTCATTGTTCATTTAACTAATGTTAACAAATAGCACCTTATTATAAATGTGTTACCAAGTTTTCTTTATTATGGAAAAACCATATTCCCCTAAAAGATCTGTTCTTTCCATGGCTTCCAAGAATTGTTCGAGTTAGATGTTAATTGATCTAATTGGAGTTGTTCTCTTTCCTGTGGGTGTACTAACAGCACTAACCACTCAGAAGCTTGTCGGGAGAATCTCTTTGAGCCGTTGTGTGTGAAACAAACACCGTCTCCGGATGAAAGCTGCTTTTGGACGTGCTGATTTGAATGCGATCTTTCCCACCTCTTCCTATTAACTGCTAAATGAGTATCAGAACGCTAATTACTCATGGACCACTGCAGTGTTTGAATTTACCATGCCTATTTACCACATCCTGTGTGACTGTGTTCAAATAGCTCGTTCTTTATAATTGGCTGGATGCAGGATGTTCAAGTGGCTTTGAACAGTTTTATGCTTGAAAGAAGATTCTTCCTGCACCGGGGCTCTGGGAACATTTCAAGCACTGTTCATTCATAACGTTGATCACTAATGACCGAAATCCACATGGTGCTAACCGATAATTCTCATGCTGATTCCACTGATGCGATCGTGATGATCTCAAAGAAACGGACTTGATTGTCCTTCACCAAGTCGTGTTTTCCCTGAGAGAGCTGAAACTTGGCTTCGATTCTGAACCAACAAACAGCAATGGTGAAAGAAAGTAAGGTTACACAGGGATTTATTGTTGTTTGAGTATGTGGTTTCCTCAGATTATGATTTACATATTTGTGCCTTGATGTCTACTGTCTACTGTACATCAAGGACGTCTGTAATACCTGGAGAAAGCCATTCGTTAGTATTCCCATTCATCTCGAAGGCAGTTGTTCAGCTGGTGTCAGAAGTACGTGATTTGAAATCCGCTATCTTTGCTCATGAGAACCACAGAAGTGTTCCTGCGCATCATGAAGTAGACGAGCTGAATGGAAATGTAAACTGATAACTCTGTACTCCAGACCTCTTTGGCCCATGCTGAACCTTGAAACCTATTATTTTAGTTTATTTTAGCACTCATTTATACTGATAGATTGGCACCTTTATTTTATCTTGTGTACTTTTTTGATTGATTGATTGATTGATTCATATTTATTTATTTTACAGCTGATTTATATGAATAGCTCATTGTATTATAGACCTTTTTATAAGTATTATAGGCTTGTGCTAACCTGCGAAACCTTGAATATGGGCACCATTATTTTATTTATTTACTTTTTTATATTTTATTTTTACTTCAGTTTGTATTATTTAACTTTTTTGTTATTTTGTTATCTTTATTCATTTATTTATTTGTTATTTTTTTATTTTATCACTTATCATATGGATAACACTCTGTAAGTATTGTAGACATTTTTGGCCCATGCTATCCAGTTAAACTTTGAACATTAGCAACTTAATTTAATTTAATTTAATTTAATAATTCTTAATTTTGTTAATGTATATGTGTGTATATATATATATATATATATATATATATACATACATTAACAAAATTAAGAATTATATATATATGTGTGTGTGTGTGTGTGTGTGTGTGTGTGTGTGTTTATTTTTTGCTATTTTATTTATTCATGTAATTTTATTTTATTTGTTTATTTATTTTAAATATTTGTATATATAGCTTAGCTCTCTATAATTATTATATTTAATATTTTTGTTTTTATTTTTATTTTATTTATTTGTTTTTCTTTTTTAATGTTATTTAATTTTATTTTATCGCTCATTTATGATTTAATTTATGATTTTATGATTTTCATTTATGATTAGACCTTGTTGGCCAATGCTAACCAGCTGAACCTTGAACACTGACACCATTTTATTTTTTAATTATTATATTTTATTTTTGGTTCCAAGGTAGCAAAATACTACCAAGGTACTAGAATATTAGTGCCCTCAAAGCTAACAGGTCATGATTGAAAAGCCATTAAACTCCCATTTTGATTTAATGGGGCTTTGAGCAGCAGAAAATCATGTTGAATTGAATAGAATGAAAATTAGATTAAAATACCATTACCAGTTTAGACCTGCATCAACTTCTGTGCTATAAAGGCTCTTTAGGCTGGTTATTTGTGCTTTGGTTCTGGTTACCAAATGAACTTGGTCAACCAAGAAAGACTTGCTGATTAAGCAACATGCTGTAGACGCAAACGCTTTGCAAGTCTAGACAATGTTGATGCACCAGATATTTTCAAATGTCAAAACCTGTCAGCTTTATATAAGAGGATCTGGACTGATAGTATAATCTGCAAATGTGTCAGACTCAGACATAACCAACCCGGATACTTATCAAGCAGACATCAGAGCGAATAACATATTAGGAAATGTTTATCCGTAAAAGCCCTGCATTATATCCGGAAACCAATGTTCCTTTTCAAAGGAATAGATAATAGTTGGTCTAGAACAGACAGTCAGAGGTTGATGAGCTGTTCATAGCCTGAGAGGGAGGTTATCATCTAAAATCACACAGTTCCTCAGAGAAATGAAAGGAAGAGGGAAGCCTGGTCCTGATGCCCGGTAAACAGCAATTTCAGCTCTGCAGCAATCAAAGATGTCTGGCGCTTCTGATTGAAGAGGGTAAAAAACACAAATATCCCTGTGTTGTGTGTGACGCACTCCCTCACAAATAAAATATAGCGTGAAATGCTTCCTGCATGGAGCGACGCTCAGACGCATAAAAGAAAGGCAGGAGGAGGGGTGAATGAACCAACGAAAGCCAGGAAGAAAGGAACATAATTTCACAACGACTGGGACGTGATCCAAACCTCACTTTCTTCATGTCTTATCAGCCGGTGCAGTAGGGACACATTGCAATGCAGTACACAAGAAAAAAGACTAACCGATAGAATACATTAAACGAGTGTTAAACGGAAGGCTTTCGTGAGCGCTCCAGTCTTTCGGTCCTGTACGCGAGCTGACATTGAACGAACGAGGCCGTGCGGCCATTTACTGCTGTAGAGAAGTGGTCTTGAAAGACTGGAGTGTGTCTGTGTTGTTTTGTTCCACTCTTCTCTGATTATGTGTGGCTCATTGTGTTCTGTTTCTATTGTGTATTCAGTGTCCTGAGGAAAGAACGAGTTCAAAGAGTGAATCAAGTCCAGTAGATTGATTGTTGTGTGGATCTTTTCTCTTCAAATATTGTGCTTTGTTTTAGTGAATCCATCCATCCATCCATCCATCCATCCATCCAAAATAGTGAGCGCTCTATCCAACGTTTGTTAATTCTATCATCTAACGAGCATTCTACCATTCCATCCATCCATCCATCCATCCATCCATCCATCCATCCATCCATCCATCCATCTATCATTCTATCATCCATCCATCCATCCATCCATCCATCGTTCCATCCATCCATCTATCCATTGTTCTATCATTCTATCCATCCATCAATCCATCCATCCATCCATTATTCTATCATTCCATCCATCATCCATCCATCCATCGTTCTATCATTCATCCATCCATCCATCCATCCATCCATCCATTGTTCTATCATTCTATCCATCCATTCCATTCCATCCATCCATCCATCCATCCATCCATCGTTCCATCCATCCATCCATCCATCCATCCATCCATCCATCCATCCATCCATTGTTCTATCATTCTATCCATTCATTCCTTCCATCCATCCATCCATCCATCCATCCATCCATCCATCCATCCATCCATCCATCCATCCATCCATCCATCCATCCATTGTTCTATCATTCTATCCATCGATCCATCCATCCATCCATCCATCCATCCATCCATCCATCCATCATTCTATCATTCCATCCATCCATCCATCCATCCATCCATCCATTATTCTATCATTCTATCCATCCATCCATTCCATCCATCCATCCATCCATCCATCCATCCATCCATCCATCGTTCCATCCATCCATCCATCCATCCATTGTTCTATCATTCTATCCATCCATCAATCCATCCATCCATTATTCTATCATTCCATCCATCATCCATCCATCCATCGTTCTATCATTCATCCATCCATCCATCCATCCATCCATCCATGTTCTATCATTCTATCCATCCATTCCATTCCATCCATCCATCCATCCATCCATCCATCCATCCATCCATCGTTCCATCCATCCATCCATCCATCCATCCATCCATTGTTCTATCATTCTATCCATTCCTTCCTTCCATCCATCCATCCATCCATCCATCATTCCATCCATCCATCCATCCATCCATTGTTCTATCATTCTATCCATCGATCCATCCATCCATCCATCCATCCATCATTCTATCATTCCATCCATCATCCATCCATCCATCCATCCATCATTCTATCATCATCCATCCATCATTCCATCATTCCATCCATCCATCCATCCATCCATCCATCCATCCATCCATCCATCCATCCATCCATCCATCCATCTATCATTCTATCCATCCATTCCATCCATCCATCCATCCATCCATCCATCCATCCATCCATCCATCCATCGTTCTATCATTCCATCCATCATCCATCATTCCATCCATCATCCATCCATCATTCCATCCATACATCCATCTATTCCATCCATCCATCCATCTATCATTCCATCCATCCATCCATCCATCGTTCTATCATCCATCCATCCATCCATCCATCCATCCATCCATCCATCCATCATTCCATCCATACATCCATTCCATCCATCCATTTATTGTTTTATCATTCTATCCATCCATTCCATCCAGCATCCATCCATCCACTAATCATTCTATCATTCTATCTATAATCTTATCATTCTCTCTAGGGAGCGTTCTACCATCCATCCATCATTCTATCATTCTATCTATCGTTCTATCTTTCTAGCGAGCATTCTACCAATCCATCCATCCATCTATCGTTCTATCTCTCTAGCAAGCGTTCTACCATCCATCCATCATTCTATCTATTGTTCTATCTCTCTAGTGAGTATTCTACCATTCCATCCATCCATCATTCTTTCATTGTATCTATTGTTCTATCTCTCTAGTGAGCATTCTACCATTCCATCCATCCATCCATCCATCCATCCATCCATCCATCCATCCATCCATTCATCCATCCATCCATCAATCATTCTATCATTCTATCATTCTATCTATCATTTTATCATTCTCTCTAGGGAGCGTTCTACCATCCATCCATCATTTTATCATTCTATCTATCTAGCGAGCATTCTGCCTGTCTATCGATCTAATTATGTCTATCTGTCTTCATTCTATCTATTGTTTGTTCTTTCAATCATTCTGTTATCAAGTTCTGATGTTCCTATGTTCTATCACTTTATCGTTCTCTTGTTATATCATTCCCGCTTTCAATCCTTCTGTTGTTTTTCACATTCCTTTGTTCTATCTTTCGCAAGTTCTGTTGCTTCTCTGCAATGCTACAAATCTTCAAAATTTGTTTAAAGATTTCAGTTATGAATTTCTTTGAATTTCAAATCATTTTAATTCCATTTTCTTCAAAAGTCAAAACTAAATTTGAAATTGGCTCATCAGAATCTAGATCAATACTCCAACTTTGTTCATTTATTGACACATCTCGCTGTTACCCAGATCACCTGCATATTCTTTTGTCACATTTTCATCTGAGTGTATTAAATCTTTGCATACCACCTGCTTGCTTCTATTATAATTCAGTCTTTTCCTTGTCACAGTTACTGTCACTGGCGTACCGAGCACCTCTGTTCACGTAGCCGTTGCTATCAAACCCTTTCGGTTGACGCACAATAGGGATCTTCATATTGGCCTTTGACTTATCATGAGGTACAAATGAGAAGTCACTCCGGATCACATGGCTATAAATTCCCTGAAGGTTTTCCATTCTTGCGCCACAAGTGTGTAGTCACAGTTTATTGACCTCCCTCTGAGAAGTGCAACCCCTTTTCCTTTTCATTTGGTCTGGAGGCCCGCAGGATGTTTTATATATTAGCAGGAAAGTGCATCATTCAGGCGACTGCACCGAGCTCCTTAAGTGTGTGAGAGTTTGCGCTGATGAATGACCTAATCGTGCGCCAGAGGTGAACACGATTAAAAATCTTCCTGAGATGGAAAGATTATTATCTAATGAGAAAAGCATTAATCTGACGCTGCCTCCAAAGAACTGAAGGACTCGTTTTTGTGATATGAAAATCCTCTCAGCCCAAATGTCCTCTTATTAATGCCAATTGAAATTGTGTCGGGCGCAGCTGTGGCTCTTTGCGAGCTGTAAACGTTTGCCGAAGCACTCAGGTAACCTATGGATCTACACGGATCTTTGCTCTATCTGAGCTGCTCTGGCGCTTTCAGATGGACTGATGATTTAACAGCCGTTGATTAAATATTTTGTCATCATTTTGCAGCCAGGGAGGGCTTCACTCTCGCTGTCATAACTCTCAATGATTCATTTTTTCCGACCCAATTTCCCTTCCGTGTCTAGTGGGACTGTTTATTTATCTAGCTTGAAGTCTCATTTGTCACCTCTGAAACACAGGCGTGTTGAGAGGAGCATCAATGTGACTCCAGTCCCTCTTTAGGCCTGAAACGTACTGTATGCAAGTGCATACACTAATGCAGACGTGCAAGCTGGGCCAAAACATTGTACATATTACGTAAAATGCTGCAATGCAATGTACATTTTGAATTGCAATTTGAACCATTTTGTAGCACAATGATTTATTTGTTCACATGCACACTTTTGTTCAGAAAGGACAAATTAAATTGATCCAAATTGACAGTAAAGACAATAATGTTGTATGTATAATGTTGCAAAAGATTTTTATTTCAAATATGTGCTGTTCTTTTGAAATTTCTGAAAAAAATGAATTATAGTTTCCACTGAAAAATATGAAGCAGCACAACTGATTTCAACTTTAATTATAATTAGATGTGTTTCTTGAGCAGAAAATCAGCATATTAGAATGATTTCTGGAGGATCATGTGACACTGGAAGACTGGTGATGCTGTATGATCATCACCATGATGCTGAAAATTCAGCTTTGCATCACAAGAATAAATTATGTTTTAAAATATATTCAAATAAAAAACAGCTATTTTAAATTGTAATAATATTTCACTTTTAAATTTTAATATTTCACAATATTACTGTTTTTATTTTTGATTAAATAACTGCAGTTTTGGTAAGCAAAATCTTTCAAAAATATAAAATCCTTCTGACCCCAAAACTTTTACATGGTAATGTACTTTGAATATTTTTCAGACCTAAATCTTTAGTTATCTGCATACACTGTGATCATGAACAAAGCAGACTATCAACACACGTAATTGATCTTCCATCAGCATCTTCTTCACTGATATTTAATTTTCCGTTTTGACATGAAGCAATTGTTGTTGATAATAGTCATTTAGACAGCGTCTCCTGTTGAGAAGCTAGCTTACACTTCTTACATTCATATTGCAGCATCTCTCTTCTGGCATCATGATCATTTCATTCGTCTTGTGCATCTAGACTTTACTATTGATATAGAGTTCGACCCATATTACAGGTTATTTCTGTGCTTCACGATTGGTTTACCTTGTCAGATTGCATGACGTGACCCCAGAGAGATCTTGTGTAGAAGCCGAGGCAAACATCAACTGACTGTATGTTTACTTATTACTGTATATATCATCATATGATTGACAGTGTGACTGGACGCTTTAAGTCAACAGTCTGTCCAGTCTGACGTCCACATTTGCGGCTGGATGCAAGAGGTCGTGCTCATTCTTCAGAGTGAGCTTATGATTTCAGAAAAGTTGGAGTATGATTGTATCCTGGTATGCTACTTTTATCAAGCTTTTCTGTCATTTTTGGAGCTCAGTGGCCCGTCGCCATCACCAGTGTTGCGCATTACAATTAAGTAACTCAAGTTACATAATCGGATTACTTTTTCAATGAACTAGTGAAGTAATGCATTACTTTTAAATGTACAACAAAATATCTGAGTTACTTTTTTAAATAAGTAACGCAAGTTAGTTGTTATTCCCATTTATTGACTGACATCTCTCCTGTCCCCGTGACTCCAATAAAGGTCAGAGGTGTTGTGTGTGCTGTGTGAACATGATGGGTATTGTAGTTCTAGACTAAATGTTAACTCACCTCAAAATGAATAAAAACAGTGAAATGCAAACTCAGAATATTACACAAACCTGCAATAATTAAATATCTTAACACAAAAGTACTTTATGTATTTAATCTCACTTTATTAACCAATGTCTTTGCTGCTTTTGTTGTTTTTATTGCTAAAGTCAGAGTGTTGAACTTTCTTCTCCCGTATCCTATTTTTCTGCAGCACAGCTGAAAGGTTTGTTTGAGCTGCGCCCTCTACTGTACATGCATGAATTCCCTTCAGCCTGAGGCT
Organism: Megalobrama amblycephala; assembly: GCF_018812025.1. Taxonomy (NCBI): domain Eukaryota; kingdom Metazoa; phylum Chordata; class Actinopteri; order Cypriniformes; family Xenocyprididae; genus Megalobrama; species Megalobrama amblycephala. The sequence goes on from NC_063045.1 coordinate 58,747,238, forward strand.
TATTCATTTCACTTTTGGTGTAAAAGGGCCTTCACATTTGCCAAAAATATAACTTATTTATTGCTATTAAAAACAAGCAAGCCCAGCCCAGGTGAGAAAAAGTAACACAAAAGTATCATAATGCATTACTTTCCATAAAAAGTAACTAACACAATTAGTTGTCTTTTTCGGGAGTAACGCAATACTGTAATGCATTACTTTTAAAAGTAACTTTTCCCAACATCATCATTGTAATGAAAACTCACGGATGGAAATTAATTTGGGTTGAGAATGATGTGAGGGTGAGTAAATGATGACATAAATATTTTTACATAGAATTGTGTTTCATCTAAGGTTTGTTAGTTTGTGTGTTCAGAATCGACAGATTCCCGTGAGATTTTCAATTATTTTTCTATTTAGCTTCTGTTTTTTTTATTTCAGTTTTAGTTTTTACTGTAAAAAAAAAAAGGGGGGAAGTGTTCATGCTGCCTTCAAATTTTAAGTTTAGTCAACTTGAAATGTGAAGTTGTATAGACCCTCTTTGTGCCGACATTACAGTTAAGTCACGGCATTAGCTGGAGGCAAAACACAGGGAAAACTGGAGGTGGCCAATACAAACCAGCAAGGAGTCGCGGCTACATAAGAAGCTTAAAATGTCATCTTGTGTTGTTGAAGTGTTAGAATCGATGGAGTACAGGCTCCAATTTGAAATTTTATCATGTACCTGCTGCTATTGCCAGACAAAAAAAACAACGACAGCTGTGGTTAAACACAACAAAATGAGTGGACTGGACAGAAACGATCATGAAACTCACATTTGCAGTGCACACTTCATATCAGTTAAGGTTGAATAAACTATAATCTATATATAGTTTATTCAACCTTACTATATATATCATATAGTATGGATTATGATTTGGTTACGTGTCTAAAGATTTCTCATGCATGCCCACCTGATCAGAAGTTGGTTAACAAGTTAAGTGATTTTTCACTCAACGCTAACTTTTTTTTTAGTTGTACAACTAGCAGTTAGACCAGACAACGACCAGAAACTAAACATAAAGAAAACCGTTTGCTTCATCTCTCTTTCTACAATTGCCATAAGTGCATATGCAGAGAGAGGGAACAGTGAAGGCCCATGTTATGTGTCAGGTGTGTGTTGCATTTGCTAACGTTTGCCAGTGTTAATACATTTCCTATACACGCTCAGTTTCTCTGTCAGGTAGGTGTAGAGGCCAGTCCTGTCAGATCATCTATCCATTGAGTGAGCGTGTACGATTCTGCCAATCTGGTTCCTTCCGTTAAAGTTTACATTTTCAAATAACAATCCCGGACAGTGAGTGGCATTACATATTCAGATAAAATCAGTCAATTTTTTCCATTAAAGTCCATTAAAATCAGTCCAAATTTTCTCCAGTCATTGTTAAAAAACAAGCAAACAAAACGTGCTAGCTAGTGTTAGTGAAGCGGTCAGGGTAATCTTTCTGCCTCCACCTAAGCTCCGCCCACAAAAAACATCACAATGTTTACTAACGGAAAAAAAATGGGTCTGTAAACAACTTATGTTATCTCAACAAGTTAAATCTGGGTAACACTAAATTTAAAGCTGTCATAGCTAATTGCAACAAATATTTATATATATATCCCCTTAACTTTCCCTTAACTCAATTTTTTGGTAACATTTTACAATAAGGTTCCATTAGTTAACTTGATTTTACAATGAAAAATACTTGCATAAAGCATTTATTAATCTTAATTAGTGTTAATTCCAACATTTACTAATACATTATTAAAATAAAAAATTTTTATCTTTTAATATTATTCAACAGTTGTATTTTTATTAACTAATGTTAAAGGATTAGTTCACTTTCAAATGAAAATTAGCCTAAGCTTTACTCACGCTCAAGCCATCCTAGGTGTATATGCCTTTCTTCTCTATGATGAACACAATCAGAGATTGTGTTAATTGTATATTAATAAATATCCTGCAAATCCACACTTTATAATGAAACAATTAGTTTGATGCTCAAGAAAGTGCTTCCATCCACATCCATCCATCATAAACATGTGCTCCACACAGGCACCGGGGGGTTAATAAAGGCCTTCTGAAGCGAAGCGATACGTTTGTGTCAAAAAATATCCATATTTAAGTTATGAAATAAAATGCTTCTGCCAGACCGCCTTCTGTATTCAACTTACAGAAAAAAAAAAAAAAAAAACGGAACTGGCATGGCGTCAGTTAAGCTTTTTCCCTAAGTTGAATATGGAAGGCTTAGGACGTAGCTTAAGCTTTGTGAACTGCGAGAGGCATTACTCTTTCTTCGTTGACTTATTTCTTATGACTTATAAGTTAAATACGGAAGGCAGTCTTGTGGAAGCTAGATATTTTACTTCATAACTTGTTAAATATGGATATAATTTTTTACACAAATGCATCGTTTCTCTTCAGAAGGCCTTTATTAACCCCCTGGAGCAGTGTGGATACCTAGTCATATACACCTAGGATGACCTGAGAGTGAGTAAAGCTTGGGGTAATTTTCATTTGAAAGTGAATTAATCCTTTAACAAACATGAATGAATACCTTAATAAGTGTCTTGCTCAATTTCAGTTAAAGAAAACATTTTTAGTTTTTATTAATCACTGTTTACCAGTGACACTGCATGTGAGTATTAAGCAACAACTGTAAAGTTAAAAAAAGCAGAAGTGTCGCATTGGCTGAAAGAGTAGAAGACACAAGCAGTCATTTAATTAGTCATGACTCGTGTTCATCACGCTGTTGATTAGATTAAGAGTGTTTTATATGCATGTGTGATCAGTGACGCGTGTTGTGTTGATTTCTCTCAGGTGGTAAATGGCCCAGAGAGAATAAATGACCTGTAAACATGAGGAAGTAATTGGCCATTGCATGAATGAGAACTGAGGCGTTTGTAATTGCGATTGCCGTGATCTTTTTGTTTTGTTTTGTGCGTTTCGTTCAGGATGGAGTGGAGACTCTGACCGGTGTGGTAAATTTATATTATACTAGTGATCGGGATAAACTGGATTGGTCCAATGAAAGAGGTTATATCAGATTTCACATTCACACTGCAGCCAAATACAGTTGCCACTCCACTTGTGAGTGTGTAGTATTATGTCTGTGTATTAAACTGGCATTGTTATTTGGACAAAAATATCTTAAGCCAAGCAGGTTGAACTGTTGGCATCCATGTTTCTAGTTTACGGCTAATGTTTCGTAATTTTTATTTCTGTGATCAAAGCTGAATTTTCAGCATCATTACTCCAGTCTTCAGTGTCACATGATCCATCAGAAATCATTCAAATATGCTGATTTGCTGCTCAAGAAACATTTTCTATTATTATCAATGTTGAAAATGGCTGTGCTGGATTTGAACTTTGCTGGAAAGTTCAAAAGAACAGCATTTATTTGAAATAGAAATATTTTGTGACACTATAAATGTATTTTATGTACAAACCCGATTCCAAAAAAGTTGGGACACTGTACAAATTGTGAATAAAAAAGGAATGCAATAATTTACAAATCTCATAAACGTATATTTTATTCACAATAGAATATAGATATATCAAATGTTGAAAGTGAGACATTTTTTAAAAATACCATGCCAAATATTGGCTCATTTTGGTTTTCAATGAGAGTTACACATTCCAAAAAAGTTGGGACAGGTAGCAAAAAGAGGCCGGAAAAGTTAAATATACATATAAGGAACACCTAGAGGACCAATTTGCAACTTATTAGGTCAATTGGCAACATGATTTGGTTTAAAAAGAGCCTCTCAGAGTGGCAGTGTCTCTCAGAAGTCAAGATGGGCAGAGGATCACCAATTCCCCCAATGCTGCGGCCAAAAATAGTGGAGCAATATCAGAAAGGAGTTTCTCAGTGAAAAAATGCAAAGAGTTTGAAGTTATCATCATCTACAGTGCATAATATCATCCAAAGAATCAGAGAATCTGGAACAATCTCTGTGCGTAAGGGTCAAGGCCGGAAAACCATACTGGATCCCCGTGATCTTCGGGCCATTAGACGGCACTGCATCACATACAGGAATGTTACTGTAATGGAAATCACAACATGGGCTCAGGAATACTTCCAGAAAACATTGTCGGTGAACACAATCCACCATGCCATTCGCCGTTGCAGGCTAAAACTCTATAGGTCAAAAAAGAAGCCATATCTAAACATGATCCAGAAGCGCAGGCGTTTTCTCTGGGCCAAGGCTCATTTAAAATGGACTGTGGTAAAGTGGAAAACTGTTCTGTGGTCAGACGAATCAAAATTTGGGACGCCATGTCATCCGGACTAAAGAGGACAAGGACAACCCAAGTTGTTATCAACGGTCAGTTCAGAAGCCTGCATCTCTGATGGTATGGGGTTGCATGAGTGCGTTGTGGCATGGGCAGCTTACACATCTGGAAAGGCACCATCAATGCTGAAAGGTATATCCAAGTTCTAGAACAACATATGCTCCCATCCAGATGTCGTCTCTTTCAGTGAAGACCTTGCATTTTCCAACATGACAATGCCAGACCACATACTGCATCAATTACAACATCATGGCTGCGTAGAAGAAGGATCCGGGTGCTGAAATGGCCAGCCTGCAGTCCAGATCTTTCACCCATAGAAAACATTTGGCACATCATAAAGAGGAAGATGTGACAAAGAAGACCTAAGACATTTGAGCAACTAGAAGCCTGTATTAGACAAGAATGGGACAACATTCCTATTCCTAAACTTGAGCAACTTGTCTCCTATATAAAGAAGAGGGGATGCCACACAGTGGTAAACATGGCCTTGTCCCAACTTTCTTAAGATGTGTTGATGCCATGAAATTTAAAATCAACTTATTTTTCCCTTAAAATTATAAATTTTCTCAGTTTAAACATTTGATATGTCATCTATGTTGTATTCTGAATAAAATATTGAAATTTGAAACTTCCACGTCATTGCATTCTGTTTTTATTCACAATTTGTACAGTGTCCCAACTTTTGTGGAATCGGGTTTGTAATTTTTTTATCGGTTTAAGGCATCTTTGCCAAATTAAAGTATTAATTTCTTTAAAAAAAATTAAAATAAAAAATAAACTGACTCCAAATTTGACCGATAGTGTGTGTTCAAGTTCAGAAGCATGAAAGTATTTCCATTGAATGAATCGTTGCTTTGACCTTTTTTCTTCAGATAAAACATTCTGGGAGCTTTAGATTAGACTTTAATTACCACACCGTAGAAAGTTCAGAACATCTGAATCACAGATCCGAACAAACATGTGTAAACAGGAAGCTGTCAGCTCTCATTTGGAGAGATATTCATAACTGCAGGACAAAAAAGAAAAAAGACATTGAACTGCGTTTGAGTTTGAGAAAGTCAGGCAGTGTTTATACATCAAAATGAAATGGAAAATTAAATCTGCAATTAGTCTTGGGAGGCGTATAAATTAGCATATCTTTGAACAAATTAGTTATCTAATAATTGTAGTTGTGGTGAGCACTGGGAGGACCGTGTGGCGCCGGTTACGTAATCTCTCATCCTTGAAGCTCCTGTGGGGAATCACAGATGGGTCTTAAACTGTCAACCCCACTCGTGTCACTCGCACGCTTCAAGACTGCCAATCTGCCGCGCTCCATCTTTATTCTGCAGTCATCTTTCTTTTATGTTGCAGAACTCATCCAGAGCCGTCGCTTTTGCGAAATGGGCCTCTAAACGGTTTTGATTGAGTGCGCTTTTGGATCTGAGAGCGTTCAGAGGAATATTTATTTATTTGCCTGATGGTTGAATGTTTTATGGGCACTTTTGATGTGTGGCCTTTGTCTTTATCAGAATGCATCACAGCAAACACACTTCGCCATGTAAATGTGAGGACTTCAGATGCATGTGGAACTATGAGTACAATCCAGCAGTTGCCATTTAGTTGTTTTGATCTTGCTAGTGTTGGTGAGTATAAATAGCGGTACTAACTTTACTTTTTTCAGCATGATGACAGTAGTTCAAGATCATTTTACAAGATGGCTGACATGTGTGTCCCTCATATGTGTGTGTACTAGGGGTGGGACAAAGGCGATATATCGTCTTCCTTCTCTGTGCGATACGAGAATCGATACGCCGGCGCCAAATATCGATAATTTAATTAATAAAAAAGGCGCTCTAAATAGATTTCCCTGCTCCCAACGTCGCTACTTCAAGGTAGTGATGGGAGAAATGAAGCGTTTCAAAGCTTCGAATCAATTGAACCAATTGCTTTGCAAAATAATTCACTGTTTCGAAGCATTCAAAACGCCACACGCTGGTGACTCCTGCTGGTCAGAACAGTGTAAATGCAACAAAAACTCAGGCCAGACATGCATAAAAACAGCTTTTACAAACCCATTGCAAATGTTTTATTGAATATATAATTTATCAGATGCAATTAATCATCTAATACCATTAAATATTAAGTGTCTTTATAATATGTATTCTTTTTCAATTTTCAGGGTTTGTTTTTTGTTCTATGGATGGGCCAGCTAAACAGAGAATATTAACTACTATTATTCCTTTTAATTATACAAATACCTCATTAAAACGTCTACAAATTTGTTCACAGAGATCGCCCCCCAGTGGTGAACCATTGAAATTTCGAAACATTTCGAAACAGTTATGACGTAACGGAGCCTCGTTAACTGAAATCACATGATTTTGACCATTTAAAACACGCTCCGAACCACTGATTTGAAACAAGATTCATAAATGTTTCGAAGCTTCACGAAGCAGTTTCGAAAGCGCCCATAACCATAATCAACACATGAATGAGGTAAACATGAACATAAGTTAGCTAGCCTAAGAAAAATAGGTTTTTAACAGGATGGCGGACAGCAGTGCAAGTAAAAAAGATGCCCCAGCCGTGTTCAAAGTTCAAAGTCTGGACGCACTTAGGCTTTTATACCATTTTCACACATGAATTGGCACGTCTGAGTCCAGACCTTCATTGAAAGTCTTTGGGCTGGAGGAGTGCTCACCTCTTGCATTGTCAATACAAGTTCTTGGCCAAACATCGATGCACCCCTTTGTAAAAAAAATAAATGTTGTGATGTTATTTCCATCAAGAGGTGCATCAATTTTTGAAGAAGAATAGAAGATCTTGTATTGACAATGCAAGAGTCCAGCACTCATAGACTATTTAAATCCAAACAGTGACTTTTTTTGGTCGGTCAGTGTATCGGTAGCTGGCTGTACAATCCAATCAGTGAATATCAGTGCAGACTAATATTTGGTCACCCATAGTAAACAGCTCAAGCCAAACCCGCACTGAGAACCGAAGTGACACTCATAAATATTCATTTGTGCCACATGTGGCCGTCTTCACTGTCACGTTTGTCACTGTGCCTGCTATTGCAATGCAGTCCATGTGCTTTCTGTTCTCCCCACATGTCACATTATGACGGCTGCTACGCCAGCACTTTGCTCTGTGCTGCAGCTCAAAATGCCATAAGACACGTTTCCTCCGAAGACGGCTGTGCAGCAGCAGGACGGGGTGGCAAGAGACACTTTTCAGGGTAATGGGTATTTACATGGGGGGATAAATAGTTTGCTCAAAGCAGCCTGGCTCTTGTCACCGGCAGATTAGTGCACGGAAACAGGTGTCAGAACAGACAAGTAGAGCGGCGCTGTGGAAATAGCCATTTGTCGTGCGAAGAGCTGCATTTGAGAGCGATTCTGCCAGGGACAAGAGGGAAGAGGAAATTGGCTTTGAGAGAGGAAATTAAATCAAATCAAGGAAAAAGACCCAGAGGTGCTTCAACACGTATTAAAAGTCACAAAACACGTTTTTAACACGAACGATTGTGAATATTTGGAAAGAATGAAATTTCCTTGTTTAAGAAGGTGACCGTTTGTGAACGCCACTGTGATTGAACTGAGATTCAATTCAGTTGAGCTGGATATTTTGGGAAAGTCATTATTGAAATTTGTCTCGGTTGTGGGGCCGACGATGAATGTGAATGTTTCATCTCTGTCAGAAACAAAATGCAATTAGACTTTGACATATTCACAACTGGTATGAGAGACACTGGGTAGACATTGTTCTGGTTCTTACCTTGTTGCTATGCAGTAGTTAAGGTGGTTGGCTGGTTGCTAGGTGGTTTCTTACAGTACATTTCTCTATGAGAATGCCTCATAGATATAATATTCTGTCAACAATTCAATTCCTGGGTTTGAAATGAGGTCATCAAAAACATGATGCAGAACTGCAATTCAAATTTGGAAGAAATTATGTTAGATAGATTTTGCAAACTAGTCCTAGCTTTTTGGCCCAGTCAGAACCAAACCAGTGCTTAAGGGTTCCCTAAGGGTTGCCAAAACGTTTGAAGTGGGCGGAGCCACTTTTACTAAAATGGCTATAACTCGTGTACGGAATGAGATATTTTCACCAAACTTGGCACACCTATGTAAGAGCTCATTCTGTGGTCGTGTGAAAAAGAATGCTGCGACTGGCCATTAGGTGGCGCTATAACAGGAAAAAAACATGAAAATTGGCATGCAGTGTCTTGGTCCAAGGTGCCATTATTGTCTATGAGGACATTTACATATCCCAAAAAACATGTCCGCCATGTCCAACCATATCAAGGTTTGATAGCTGCAAGATTTAATTTTTCGCACACGCCCACGACATTCGTACCACATGGTAGAACTTCTCATACTGAACAACTTTGCCTCAAGGACCGCTGCTGTCCATCGAATCTAGTCCTAGGTTTCGGCTCAACCTTGATAACTGTTAAAAAGCTTTATAACCCATACATTTCCTATGGTAAATTGCCTGTATTGGCTGTAAATGTCTTTTCCATCTATGATTGAGATGGTTACAGGCTTGCTAATAAAACTGTCAACGTCACCAGATGGAAATGCCCTAGTTGGCCACCAGAGGGCACTCTAACCCGGACCATTTCCTCACCACCCTTGGACTTCATTTCCCATAACCCACTTCCAGGACTCATTATCTCTTCATTGCTGTCTTATATTATGTTATTAGCGTCTGTCTATTTATTCTGAGTTTGTGTCTGCATTTGTTATCGAGGTTTAATTTCTGTCACTGGCTTCACTGTGTGTTTTTCTTGTTTTGTGTGGACTATACTGTGGATTTTGACTCATGCTTGGATGGATTACGTGTTCGGATTACCCTATTAAAACTGCACTTGGATCTTACCCTCTTGTCTCTGTGCCATCCGTGACAAAAACATAATACCTTTTTACACATGTTCAAAGGCCTTAAAGCGCTTGAACCCCAATAACTGCTGCTCGCAGCTATATTTCCAATTGAAATTGCAATTCTACTTTCTCTGTGTTGTGGCCAATTCAATTCAAATTTCTAAATTAAACTGAAAGGGAGCCAATTCTGAGTTTTACATAAACCTAATTATTCATAATATGAAGTTTAGATGGCATTTGAGATATTTCTCTAGCGCTAATAAATCTGACACATAACAAGCCTGTAATGACCTCTGTCCTGACTGCAGAAGTGCCTGAATGACAATGCAGAAACAGTCACTTCAAGCACACACTTGAGATTTTCGAGGTGTTTCAAGGTAAAATCGGCTTCTTTGAAGGTTTCATTGCGTTCATGTTGAGTTTAATATCTGACCTTGAGAATGAAAATGTTTGTGTGAATGTCATAGCATCATTTGAATCAGCACACAAATAGCTACAATATTTCAGCGTCAAGTGCGTTTATCACTTTGTTAACAATGCAATAGCCAAAAAACTCCAAACCTTACATCAAAATCCACTCCAAGGCCTCAGAAGATTGAGCTTCATTGTTTTAAGTGCATAAAACCATCTGAAGGAAAACAATCCACAGCTTGTTCTCTGCAGAGTACATAAAGGTAACACCTTTTCCCAGCATGCACTATCTGTGTACGGGATGGCTGACAGTAGCTACAGGTCTGGCCCTCATCTGACCGGTCTGCTGACGTTGATAAATGACCAGTGCAATGATCCAATACCATTTTTCTCTTGCGTTAAGCTCTGTCAAGCTGCAGTTATTGAGTTCAGTCCAAAGCTGTTTTTGAGTCCATCATTCTCCTGCTGTGATGTCTGTTACTTTCTCAGATTATGTGTGTGTTTTGGGTCCAAAAGCGCCTCGGAAATCCTCTGATATTCTTTTCAATAGATGTCCATTGATTTCTTAATTTATGCAAAAAAAACCCCAAAAAAACCCCCGAAAACTAAAAGCTTTCAATGACATTTGACTTGTAAATACTGTGTTTAGATCAAATGAGATGAGAATGAGATATCTTGCATACTATTTACAGTATAAAAATATGGGTAATACTTTACAATAAGGTTTCATTTGTTAACATGAACTAACAATGAAAAATACTTCTGTATCTGTTCATATTTTTGAATGGCCCAGAGCTGACATGGCCTAACAATGTTGTATTTTTATAAACTAATGTTAAAAAAGATTCATAAATACTGTAACAAATTGCTCACTGTTAGTTAATGCATTAGCTAATGTTACCTAATGGACCTTATTGTAAAGTGTTTAGCTTTATGAAACTTTTGTTTTGAATCAGTGGTTCAGAGCATGTATCAAACTGCCAAAGTCACGTGAACCATTTAAATTTCAAAACGTTTTGAAACACTTATGATGTGAAGAAGCCTCGTTTACTGAAATCATCTGACCGTTTAATTAATGCTCCGATCCACTGATTCGAAACAAAAGATTCGTAAAGCCCATCACTAGATATTGTTGAATAACGTCGTTATTTTGTTTTCTTGGCACACAAAAAGTATTCTCGTCGCTTTATAATATTAAGGTTGAACCACTGTAGTCACATGAACTGTTTTAAATACGTCTTTAGTAGGTTTCTGGGAACTGAAAGTGTTAATTATCTTACTGTCAATGATCTCACTGAGCAATCGGATTTTATCAAAAATATCTTAATTTGTGTTCCGAAGATGAATGAAGGTCTTACGGGTGTGGAACGACATGAGGGTGAGTAATTAATGACAGAATTTTCAGTTTTGGGTGAAATAACCCTTTAACATTTTACCAAATTTAGCTTGCCATGCATTTATAAAATTCACAATATACATCCTGGAGAAATAGTACAAGTATTTTTTATTCTAAACATAATCAGATGATCATAACCTCCTGAAATGTTCTTTGTATCTTGACGAATGTACCCTGTAATTCCGCTGCCCTCATTGCCATCATTAGATAAAATCTCCACAGGCATTTATCTCTAAATCTGAAGTGAAGATGTCAGCAAAACAAACTAATTCTCAGGTAATTATGATTAGACAGATAAAGCCATTCTTCTACTGATAACATCCCACCTCCTTTCAGCAGTGAATCATGATTTCAGGAGATTTTTTGTGGTAATATGGTTTAATTAAGCAATAAGGTGTGAGAGACTGCAGTTCATTGTGAATATAGTCACAGCTAAAGGGTTTCATCAGACACTATCTATATGTACAATACAGCACCACCTCCAGTTTTAAAAAATATGAAGCATGCACATTTACATAATGTCATTTTATTGACACTATGTTAATTATGTGGTTATGACGATTCTAAGGGCAGGGGGTCCATGGCAAAATTTGACCCCCCATATATGATGGAGAGTTTCAGTTCTCTGAATTCCCCCACTGAGGGAGAAACTCGGCAGAGAAGTTACCCAGGGGGTCCAGAAACTCCTGCGGCGCCCCTGTCCAGGACCAGGAAATATACATTTTATAATAATATTTATTATGCACTTCTCCTGTATATATCTTTTTTTCATTCATATCAGTTACATTTGTTTAAAGGGCAAATGCTTCACCTGATTTAGTTTTTTTCCCCATATAATTCATGTAAAATGCTATGTTAGCTGCGTCCTCCCACTGCAGCGGACGCACTGACCCCACCTCATGTCTTGAGTTGTCAGACAGGGTCTAAAGCTAAAAGAGCTGAGGGTTTGAAATAATTCCCAATGCTTCTTTCTAATGGCTTTTGTGGAGGTATTGCAGGATTATTTGTGCTGGGAAAATTACAGCGCGTAGACACGTTGCATTTTCTCATAAAGCGCGTACTTGGCTGACATTTATACAGCACGCCGAGGCAGATCCCTCTTCACGCTGAAGTTTAAATGCCACTCACATTAGTTTCAGACACCTGTGTCCTTTACCATTTCCTCACAGAGCAGCTGAGCAACTTCTGCTCTCAATGCACAGAACAAATCCAGCTGCATCTTAATTACAGAGAGACGGAACATACATATCGTTTCTACAGACTGTATTGACTGTACATACAGACAGAAACCGGGTCAAAGATCTTCTTATCGACACCTTAAACTTCCTCAAAACGTATCTGAACTCTTAAGTCACAATTAAAAATATCTGAATACTTGTGGGGCCTATAATTTTTTGAGATAAAAATCTAAATTACTGCATAAAAAAAAATAAAAATAAAAAAAATAAAATTGCCATAATTATGACTTTTTAAACCTACTTTGACACATGAGGTGGTGTTGTAATTTCAACTTTTTACTTCAACTCATTATTTTTTAGTGTTAATTTAAACCTTTTATTTCCTAATTATGAGTAGTATGTCATAACTTTGAATGTCATAACTATGAGATTAAAAATTTGACAAACTAATTCATAATAATGAGATAAAAAGTCAACTATAACTTGACTTGATAGTCATAATTATCAAACAAATCTAAATTATGGCAAATATTTTTAATGTCATAATTAAGATTTTATCTCATAATTATGACTATGACATGACTTTTTGTCTCATAATTCTGAATTAGTATTTTGACTTTTTAATCTCATAGTTATGACATACCATGTCATTTTATCTCAGCGTTAATTTAAACCTTTTATCTCATAATTATGACTTAGTATGTCATAACTTTGAATGTCAGAACTATGAGATTAAAAAGTCGACATACTAAGTCATAATTATGAGATAAATAGTCAAAAATGAGATAAAAGGTCAAATATGACTTGAAAGGTCATAATTATGAGATAGAAAAAAATCTATTATGACATACTAAGTCAAAAGTATGGCATATATATTTTTGTCATAATTTAGATTTTTATCTCAATTATGACCTTTTTATCTAATTTTTTACTTTTTATCTCATAATTATGACTATGTCGATTTTTTAAAATTGACATACTATGTCATAATTCTGAGATAAAAGGTTTAAATTAACATTAAAGACTATTAATGAGATAAAAGATTGAAATTATGACACTAAATCATCATTTCAATTTTTTTTCAAATAATTTAATTAGTCAAAATGAGTTCAAAAGTGATAAAGATGCACACCAGTAATGTTTTTTCTAAGGCACATTTATAAAAGCTACTTAAATGCCCTAATTGAACTAAAGCCTTAATCTAAACCCTGTCTGTGAAACCGGGCCAAAATGTTATAATAATGATTTTTTATCTCATAATTATGACTTAGTATGGCACAAGTTGACTTTTTGTTGCATAATTATGAATTAGTATGACAATTTTGACTTTTTATATCATAGTTATGACTTATTCAAAATTATTAATTATTAATAATAATTTGTGACATTTATATAGAGCTTTTCTCGCCACTCAAAGCTCTTAACATGGAAGGTAGCAACCAATGTTCAGCATCCACCTGGTGGATTTGTAACGACCACAGTGCGTCAGGACCTCGGTTTAACGTCTCATTTGAAGGACATACTACATCATATGTATGAGATATATTAAAGACATGAGATAAAAAGTTGAAATTATGACACTACATCATAAATATGAGTAAAAATGGGATTAAAAAGTCAAATAAGATAAAAACTCCAAATGATCGAGATTGACGTAAGTCATAATTATGACATACTATCTCATAATTATGAATTATGCCATCTTTGAAATTTTATGTCACAATTATGATTTAACAAAGCATGTTGTTTTTCTTATGTGGCTGAAATGGGCTTCCAAAATTTATAGTGTGAAATGTGTCACAGTGGTTGGATGCTTGATCGTGTTCTTTGGTCTTTAAGAACCTTTTGAACCAGCGAAGAGCTCAACGCCCTGATCTGTTCTGGTACTGTCTGATACCTGGAGGAAATAGTTCATGGTTTCAACGTTGACAGGTCTGTCTGGAGGGAAGCGTGTTGTGAATGCAGTTGCCGTGTGATTTGTTTGTGATTTTCTTTTCGTGCCACGTCTGTCAGATTAATTGGTGTAATATGCAGAGCCTCTCATTTTGTTTTCATTCATGTTTTAGATTTGTGTCTTTCAGGCGGTTTATATTCCATTCGATTCTTTGCTAATCCAGTTGGAATGTGACCTTGGAGTGTTCCATAGGAATTTTGAAAATAGAAGGTTTGAAAAGACAGATCTCTTCAAAATTCAGTACTTAGGTAATTATTATTTAAATCACGCTGTTTGGGTTTTTTTCTGTTATAAATTTCTGCATTTTGAATCTACACTAAATGTCATCTCTTTTGTGTTCTGAACGGCCCAGGTAAATAATATCTCCAGATCGCTCCTTGAATGGTAAAGGACTGTCATAAATTAGTACACCGAAGCCTTCCTGGTTTTATGTTCTTCTGCTGTGCTTGGTGAAATGTGGACCATGAATTTATTTGGTCTTTAAAAGCAACATGCAGTTAGGCCACAAATTTAGCGCTCCGTGCGTTTAGCGGCTTTCCAGACTCGAGTGTCGTGTCCACAGAATGACCTCCATTCAGACGCTGTCTAATTTACAGTGTGGCCTATGAAATGACCCCCATTCCCAAAGGATGAATTACTTTCTGTATTGAAAAAAAAAAAAGAAATACCTTGATCTTTGGCCCTTTCCTCACAGAACTGTAAGTTTTCCAAAGAGCAAACAGCAGCTGCCCTGCGTGCCGCACGGGACATAAAAACACAAAAACTAATTGCTGAAAAACATGACAACACGCATTTTGACAACAACAGAGGTGAATAACACAGACCTTCTTCCATTAGGATCTGAAAGCAAGCAGAGCCAGATTGATCCAGTCATGGGCTTGTGTGCGTGGCAGGTCTCTTGGAAAAGCCCACGGCAAACCATTGATTAGGATGTAATTTATTCCTGAGTAAAGGGTAATGTAAGCAAAGTATTTTTCTGCTAAATGTGATTGTGATGTATGACAGCAGGGCAGTGATGCCGACAGGTATAAATGACTGAAGGTGATGAAGGGCTTTAAATTAAAACCTGTTCATCTAAACTAAGGCATAAAACACTGAGAAAGTCGGAGAACGACATTTCAGGCTGAGCTGCCCTTTGTCGCACTGCTTGACTAGAAACACATTCATTTTTAAACTATTTCTTTAAAAACGTTGCTTTTAAAATCAGCATGAAATGGCATCCGTGTCCTGTTGTTCTTCCATAATGTGACATATTTCTGAGTCAAAACAGGATATTCATCATGTATGAATTGATTTTATCCATCAGGAATAATTGGATGGTAAAAACTCTCTCTGTTTGTCAGGCGAATGATAATAAGTGAGATTGATGATGTCAGTCGTTTTAGAGGCAGAGTAAGTTATCTGCCTACGTTTTCAGCTGTGTAGTTTTAAAAAAAAATTTTTATTCAGTTTTCCCCATAGGAATTAAAAAAAAAAAATGTTATAGGCCATGAACCAAGCCAACCAGCTACAATGTGAACCATATAACATTACAAACGTTGATTTGAAGCAAAAAAAGTATTTGACAATCGGACAGCCTTAGTGATAGAATCCCATGAAGCATTGAGAACAGCATAATTGAATTAAAAAACATGGAGAATGTTTAAGTATTTTGAGAGCGTACACTAAAAAGTGCTGGGTTAAACACAACCCAAGTTGGGCTGAAAATGGACAAACCCAGCGGTTGTGTTAAATGTTTGCCCAACGTGCTGGGTAGTTTTATTTAACTCAATTATTGTTTAAAAATGACTGTATTGCTTGCTTAAAATGAACCCAAAGTATGTTGGAAATGAACATTTATTAATATGTTTAATAAATGAACATTTATAAATAAGTTTAATGAATAATAATTAAATGATAAACATTTATTAAATTGCTTATTGATAAATGTTCTCCTTTTGATTATTATTGTTGTCTCTAGTAATTATGTGTCTGATTTTTAATTTTGGGTTCATTTTAAGCCAGCCATATAGTCATTTTAAACTATAGACCTTGAAATGAAACATAATGTCGCCCTCTTCCTTGAGGTAAAGTCTTCCAGAATTATTTCTCAACGCGTCTCAAAACACTGTACGTGAATCTGACTAAGCTTGATGCATTTTTTGCGAGATTTTCATTTTTTCGTTGACTATTGCATGGATCGCCTCAGAATTTGTCTTTGAATAGTGCACGCTCTCCATGGACGTGGCCGCATTAGCGGATAACGAGGTGACTTGCGAACGACTAACATCTCTCTCTTTTGAAACAGATTACATAAACAGAGAATTTTTGTTTTTGATTTGACTTACATTATTTAAAATGTGACATTTCAACGTTTCTTTAGGCATATGTCTCATGTTTGTGTGATAAGTATTCACTTAAAGGGTTAGTTCACCCAAAAATGAAAATTATGTCATTAATGAGTCACCCTCATGTCGTTCCAAACCCGTAAGACCTCCGTTCATCTTCGGAACACAGTTTAAGATATTTTAGATTTAGTCCGAGAGCTTTCTGTCCCTCCATTGAAAATGTATGTACGGTATACTGTCCATGTCCAGAAAGGTAATAAAAACATCATCAAAGTAGTCCATGTGACATCAGTGGGTTAGTTAGAGTTTGTTGAAACATCGAAAATACATTTTGGTCCAAAAATAACAAAAACTACAACTTTATTCAGCATTGTCTTTTCTTCCGGAATCCTTTCCATTGAATTGATTCCACTGAATCCTTTCATCTGTTGGCGTTGGTAATGCACTTTTACGTCGCCGTGGTTGTTTTTGGCGATTAGGACATCCGCAACATTTTGAAGCATCAAAAATACATTTTGGTCCAAAAATAACAAAAACTACGACTTTACTCAGCATTGTATTCTCTTCCGGGTCTGTTGTCAATCCGCGTTCACGACTCCGCTTCTTCTTCTTCTTTCCTGTTTTACGGCGGTTGGCATCCAGCTTATTGGTGCATTACCGCCCCCTTCTGCCCCCTTCTGGTTCACGACTCCGCAGTGACGCTGCTGATGTAAGACGCTGCTGACGTGTTATCCGGTGCGCCCAAGCTTCGTTTACAGTCTGAGGCAGACGCACGCTGTATTCAAGCTATTCTACATTGTTTGTATTTTGGTATTGCTATATTTTTTAAAATGGTGCATAAGTGTGCATGTCGCGGATGTACTAATCGCCAAAAACAACCACGGCGACAGATGAAAGGATTCAGTGGAATCAATTCAATGGAAAGGATTCCAGAAGAAAAGAAAATGCTGAATAAAATCAGAGTTTTTTGTTATTTTTGGACCAAAATTTATTTTTGATGCTTCAAAAACTTCTAACTAACCCACTGATGTCACATGGACTACTTTGATGATGTTTTTATTACCTTTTTGGACATGGACAGTATACCGTACATACATTTTCAATGGAGGGACAGAAAGCTCTCGGACTAAATCTAAAATATCTTAAACTGTGTTCCGAAGATGAACGGAGGTCTTACGGGTTTGGAACGACATGAGGGTGTCATTAACGCCGCTAAACGCACGGAGCGCTAAATTTGTGGCCTAACTGCATTAATGACATAATTTTCATTTTTGGGACTTTATTGAGAAAGAGACTGCATATCACGCATCATGTTAGTTTTCTTTATTTTGCAAAAAGCACAACATTTTGTTTTTACTGTGAGTGCACACAAATAAAAAAACAGTTTTGAATGATGTATAACTCTTATTTGTTTGTCCAAAAATTGATACTGCGCTGGTAAGAACTGGTAAGAAAAAAATTGAGGTGGTATCAAACTGTCCATCACGTTGGGCAAACATTTAACCCAACCACTGGGTTTGTACATTTTCAACCCAACTTGGGTTGTTTTTAACCTAGTATTTTTTAGAGTGTAGGGAGACCGACTTGATTACATCATTGGGTGCTTCATGGGAGTGGGTGGAGCTAAAGAGATCTTTTGAAGCATTTGCTTGTTTCCACCCTAATTGGTGGAATTTGCTGTGCAGCATCATGGGTAATGTAGTTTTTCACCACAAATTGTGCTGTTAAACATGATTATTTTAAAACTAAGTTGAAATAATGTAGGTTGACATGTTCAACAGCAAATATCATCAATTAACAACCTTATAGCTCACAGTAGGGCTGCGTTTAAAGGTTTATAAGTTATCATTAAAAGTGAAAAGTTTTTACTTCTGGAATTCAAGCATTTTGTGATTAATTAGACCAGGAACATAAATTAAGAAAGTAAATGAAGTCAATTTTGATTTATTGATTAATTTAAGCATTAATTAAGATACAAAGTACATGACAAAAATAACTGCTAAAATGTCTCTTTATGTTAGTTTTGCATTTAAAAAAGTGTTGTAGACTTTATACATGTCATTCTCTTCATTTGGTTTAGTCATGCACTGTGGGAGATTTTCAGATGAATTTGTCAGTAAATTTTACACAAATTGTTGTTGAATACAGTTAAATTTGTTAATATGAGATCTGGAAAAAGTTATTCAGGCATCATGGTGTAAATTCGAAAAGTAGCATCATGACTTCCAAAAAATTAATCTAATTAACACCCATTACCTTCAACACTTATCGTTCAGTTCACACACGATCATGTTCTGTTTTTAAATCATCCTTGAGCCTTCAATCGCACACACTCATTTCTGAATTTTGCTTATTCCTTTGCTAATATATAAATAATTGTTCTTGCACGTATGTGCTTTGAATATGCATGAACACAGGAAGGATTAACAATCGAGCCGTGCCGCATCATTGTTGCAGATTGATGTCGCATTCACTTGTTCCTGTGAAAATCAAAACACACTGGAGCATTATCTGATAATCCTGTATTAATGTTTGCATAAATTATTCAGCTATTTACATGCGACGGTGGGATCTTGTGCTCACAAGAGTGTGTGAAATGCAAATGAGTTAGATTACTGTAAAGCATATACAAAACAGAGATCACAGGATATTTGGAAACATAAATATGTATTTTTGGGGACGTGTGCTCTCAGAGGCCATTGAAAGTGTTGGTGGGTTTGTTTTGTGCGGTTCTCCAGTGTTGCTGTCGGTATGCAGGCGGTTGTGGCTGATTTAGAGTGTGGCAGCATCAGTAACAGTCTAATTTTGGTTTTCAAAGGAGCGCTGGGCTTTTCTGGAGGAAGTTCAGCTCTGGACTGAAGCTTGTCTTCTGGGGCCGCATTGATCTACATTCGTATCACGTTACTCTTTTAAGAGCCCCTTTCAGCATCGCTGTTGTTGTAGGATAGGGCGTTACCATGGGAAATAGCCGAAATAGCCATCAGAAAAAAAAAAGCACAACTGTGATCCGAGCCGCTGAGCTCAACGGGGAGTCAGAAGAACAAAACTCACTCCTGTGAAACTCTGAATCTACATGTTCATTCATGCACACGTGAGATGCAGAAATGCTGCTTGTTAAGTAAAGAAGAAGATTATATGTTTACAATCTTAAAAATCCTAAAGTTCTTTAGGTTTAGAGAAAAACACTTGTTGTGATATCTCATTCTGGGTTCTTCATATCATTGTTTTAACGCACAGAGCATAGATGGTTTTAAATGTTAGTATTTATCATAGTGTTATTTTAGTTTTTAATTAATTATATATAGTTATTTTAGTTGCATAGTTATTTTTAGTTTTATTAATATTTTGAATTGGTTTTTATTGACATATTTTTAGTTTTCATTTTAATTTGAGTTTAATTTTTATAAATTTTGTTATGTGCTTTTGTTTTGTGCTTTGTTTTTAATCGTGATTAATCACATCTAACATGAAAGTTAATATATAATGTATGGTATTGTATGTATGTATGTATGTATAATATACACACACACAAACGTTTGTGTTAGATGCGATTAATAGATTTGACAGCACTAGTTTTTAAACATTGCTATTTAGATTTAATTTATTTGTATTTAATTTCATTTATAGCTTTAGTTTTATTTATTTCCAGTTAATAATTCTAGTGCTGCAACTTCCATTTATTTTCAAGGCAACATTTCTCATTTTTAAGTTCGATTTTCAACTATTTATATTTTAGTTTATTTCAGCTTTATTAACAGAATGTTTTAGTCGTTTTAGTTATAGTTAATGATAATAACCCTGATCCATTATGTACAGTACAGTCCAAATACTTTGGAACCACTAAGCATTTTTAAGGTCCCGTTTTTCGTAAAAGAATTTTCGTCTGCTCACCAAGGCTACATTGTGTTTAATTCAAAATACAGTGCAAAAAACAGTAACATTGTGAAATCATGTATTACGCGTGTTAAAATAACTGTTTTCTATTTGAATATATTTCACAAAGTAATTTACTTATCTGTGATCACCGCTGAATTTTCCACTGTCATCAAAAACGGGCTGATGACTTCCTTGTTCACATGAAGTCCCTCCTTCAGAAATCATTCGTAACGAGTTCTGATCTGCTGCTCAAGAAACGGTTCCTGTGTACAATTGTACAAAATATTTGTGTACAGCATTTTTTTTCAGCGATTATTTGCCCGAATAGAAAGGTTCAAAAGAACAGTGTTTATCTGAAATCTAATCTTTTGTAACATTATAAATGTCTTTACTGCCAGTGTTTGATTGATTTAATGCATCCTTGCTGAATAAAAGTATTCATTTATTTAATTTGTTTTCAAAAAAATAAAAATAAAAATTCTTACTGACCCCAAACTTTTGAACCCTACAGAAGCTTTGTATTTCAGATAAATGCTGTTCTTTTGAACTTTCTATTCATCAAGGAATCCTGAAAAAAAAGTACACAACTGTTTTCAACATTGAAAATAATCATAAATGTATTCCTGTGAGGCAGGAGGTTAGTCATATTAGAATGATTTCTGAAGTGATCATGTGACACTGAAAGACTGGAGTAGACGGGATGCTGTCCAAAATGTCAGCTTTGCATGTAGGAATAAATTATTTTGTCAAATATATTTAAATAGTACACAGTTATTTTAAATTGTAATAATAGCTTTACAATATTACTGTTTTTTACAGTATTTTTAATTTAAATACGAAATACGAATTAAAAACGAAACTTATTTTAAAAACATTAAAAATCTTAGTGGTTCCAAACTTTTGGACTGTATTGTACATTTTAAATACTTTCTTGCATTTAACACAAAAGGAGAATTTCCAACATGCTGTTAAATCTAATCTTGTATTATAATTAAAAAAAGTATATAAATGACAGAAATGCACTATAAAAAGAGTCAATACGATGCGTGTGCTATATTACAATATCATATGATGCTTTGTTTGAGGAATAGATCCAAATTTAAGTTATTCGCTGGTAATCTTCCCTATAATAGCTCAAATCTAATTTGCTTGTACAACTTCAGAGTTGAAACATGCACTGTTTGTCAGTGAAGAATGACTTAAATTTGGGTCCTGTTCCTTCCAATAAACCTGTTGTATGACTTTAGAGGACTTGGATTACAGTGCTTGCATGAGTCATTTGGACAATTTTTATGGGGCTTTTTTTGTCTTGACAGTTGTTGTACAGTATGTTAGGGTGCAAAAACTTTTTTGTTTCTAATTAGAGCTAAATGTGCTACCCAGAGATTAACAGCTACTTTTGTACCACAGAAACAGTGACTGCTGCTAGTGTTAATTTAATAACAACACTAAAATATATATATTTTTATTTTGAGATTTAAAGGGCCCTCTTAAAACAGAGCACAAGTGTGCGTTCTTGAGGATGTTGTGTATTAGGAAACAGTTGCATTCAAAAGATCCATGGAACACACAGACACACACAGTGTGTGGTGTCCAAAATAGTCACAGTATTCAAAACAAAACATCTATTTTCTCATCATCCTCTTCTGGATTCACAAGCACACAGGTATTTGAGGGTCTTTTGTTCAAATAACTCTGTCATTAGATTCTGTTTGTGTTTCTTCAGAGTAACAGCACACACACACACACACTCCGGTGTGGAGATTCCTCTGAGGTTTTGCTGAGAGGTCTTGGCTGGTACGTTCCTCCTGAGAGACAATAAGTGATTTACTTTCTCATCGCTGGTCTGGTGGCGTCTGCCGCATGTCAATCAGAGAGAAGTGGTGGTGGAGGAGGAGGAGGAGGTTTATCTGGATGTGTGGGTTATATATATAGTATCATATATAGTATTCATACACATACATGTATATTATAACTGTTTACTGATGTTATTTGATACAGTATTTGGACTTAGTTTTGCACAAATCCATGTTGTAATAAAGAGGGGAGCTACAGCACTCATGTAACCCAAGGCTGTTCGTCCATGATAGTTAACCTGACAGACAGTTCTCCTTAGAAGAAAAGAGCGCTGGCCTTTGACACTCATGTTCCCGCTCTCTGCCTCTCGACCTCCTCAGTATTGTTTATTAGCCTTTATACCTGTGAGGACATGTGATATGTCTGTTTAATAGTCCAGTGGTTGCAGTGAGAGAAGTCTGTCAGCGGTGCGCTCGACTGTGATGCTCATGAGAGCATGACATCAGACACCTGAATGGAGCCAGTAAAACAGGGTTTATGTTTCCCAGCTGCTGTTCAACAATTAGCCTCCGATTCTTTGATTATGTTTTCGTTGTTGGAACCTGAAGACATACTGTACAGACCCATTTGGGTCATATTTCACCTCAAAACTTGAGAGAATTTTATTTACCTTCAAGTTCTCATTATTGTAATGTGAGTAAAATCTTTATTAGCAATGAAATTATCCATACTGCTCTATGCAAAAAAAGCTATTATATTATTATATGTACCGATGAGCCAAAACATTATGACCACCTTCCTAATATGCTGTTGATCCTCCACGTGCTGCCAAAACAATGGCGACCTGCAGAGACACGGACTCAATAAGAGCCCTGAAGGTGTGCTGTGGTATCTGGCACCAAGACATTAGCAGCAGATCCTGTAGTCCTGTAGGTTATGAAGTTGAGCCACCGTGGATTGAACTTGTTTGTCCAGCACATCCCACAGAGGCTCAATTGGATTGAGATCTGGGGAATTTGGAGGCCAGTGCAACACCTTGAACTCTTCAATCATGTTCCTCAAACAATTCCTGATTATTGTGTGCAGTGTTGCAGGGTGCGTTAGAAAGAGGCCACTTCCACCCGGGAACACCACTGTCATGAACGCGTGTACCTGGTCTGCAGCAATGTTTATGTAGGTGTAGGGGTGGGAATCGAAAATTGATTCCAGTTCTGGAATCGGATACTTAAGGTCAGGAATCAGATACTTGTTATAAAATTAACATTTTGATTCCCGTGTGCTCATTTTAATGTGGTTTTCAAACACAAGAAGATGTGAAAGAGAACTCAGTTCGGCACTCAGACTGTTTTCTGTGCTGGGAACATCCAGAATACTGAACTGTGTTTTCTGTTGCATCTTTTTGCATTTGAATGGACAAATACACACAAAATGATGTCAAAATATCCTTGTAAACACACTCGGTTATGTTTTAAATGGATAGTTCACCCAAAAATGAAAATTTGATGTTTATCTGCTTACCCCCAGCGCATCCAAGATGTAGGTGACTTTGTTTCTTCAGTAGAACACAAATGATGATTTTTAACTGCAACCGTTGCCGTCTGTCAGTCTTATAATGCGAGTGAATGGGAACACAATCGATAAGAGTCGAAAAAACTTGCATAGACAAATCCAAATTAAACCCTGCGGCTCGTGACGACACATTGATGTCCTAAGACACGAAACGATTGGTTTGTGCGAGAAATCGAACAGTATTTATATCATTTTTTACCTCTAAAATACCACTATGTCTAACTGCGTTCAGCACTCGGTTAGTGAGGTCTGATCGCGCTCTGACAACGGAAGTGATGTCTCGCGCTTAAGTGAACGTAACAGTAGAGAGAAAAAACAGATGTGTAACAATATATTGGATCCGTGCATTAGGTCTTAAAGTGACAGCAGCCTAATAAACCTGCTGCCGTCTGTGTCATTGCTGTTAAAGAACAAAAGAAAAACAAATCACTCACTGATCTTGACTGAATAACTTTCGTAACTTTAATAAGTAAATCAATTTTTAAAAAATGCAGTGTTATTTTACATTTGATTTCAATTTCTGAACTTTATTTGTGCAGTTCTTTGTATTACTGACTGTTATATTTGTCTTTAATAATGTTTAAAATTTATATTAGTCTAGTTCACTAGTTGTTCTTTAGACTGCTGATTTTTGTTCATGACATTCAGCTGCAACAGAATGTTTTGCAAATACATAGAATTAAATTCTGTTTGATATCTAAATGTTTGACTTTATTTTTTTTTTTTTCCATTTTGTAATCAAAAATGGGACTCATCATAGCAGGCGACCTTCTTCCACTACTCCAAGGTCCAGTTCTGTCACTCGAGTGCCCATTGTAGGCACTTTCAATGGTGGACAGGGATCATCATTAGCACTCTGATTGGTCTGCAGCTATGCAGCCCCTTTTGCAGCAGAGTGCGATGCACTGTGTGACACATTCCTCCCATAACCATCATTAAAATTTTGTGACCTTTGTGCCACAGTAGACCTTCGACTGTATGCTCGGACAAGACAGAATAGCCTTCGTTGTCCTCATGCATCGATGAACCTTGGGTGCCCAAAACCCTGTCACCGGTTTGTGGTTTGTCCCTCCTCAGACCACTGCTGGTAAATCCTCACCACTGCTGACTGGGAGCAACACACAAGCCTTGCCGTTTCAGAGATACTCTGACCCAGTCACCTTGCCATAACAATTTGCCCTTTTCAAAGTTGCTCAGATCTTTATTCCTGCCCATTGCCTACAAAGCTGCGCCTGAAAAATTAGGCAGCTGACTTGTTACCTCGCTGCCTTGTAGGCAGTGACTCTGCAGGCAGTGTTTGTGCATGAAGGTACCTCATGAAACTGATTTCGGACACTGACTTCTGAGGCAGCGTAACGGTTTAATGGAGACTGTCCTCAAAAAAACAAAAAAAAAACAAAACAAAAAAACGACCCTATAGGTCGTTTTTCAAGCACCTTATTACGACCTATAGTTACGTTTTAAAGTCATGCGCCCCCTAGCTGGCGTAAAAATAATGACAGTATCGTGTTACATCTGTCGTCATGAAATACCGTATAACTGTCGTTACCAATCAAAATGCATATTTATTTAAATGCAATGTGTGGACTTTTTTTTCCCTGGGATCGAACATACGATCACATGATCACATGATGATTGCATATTGTTATTGCAATGCTCTGCCAATTGAGCTATGCGAAATCCAAAATAAGATGCAGATAAAAGGGAACAATGCATTAAAATGAATGTGTCCTGTTGTCCATAGGGGTGCAACTTTAGCAAACACTCCTATGGGTCGTATTTCAGGGAAGTGACAAACGACCTATATAGGCATACTGGTTGGAGAACATGTTGGTTTAATGATCTACAGGAAAATAGGGCAAGGTCTGGTGAGAACTAAACAAATATTTAATTATGACAGTAGTAATTTCTCACTATAAATTACATCAGAAGTGGAAAACGGTCAAAATGTGCATTTACACAAACTGACCAGAAACCGCAACTTTCAGACGCCATCTTTCTTTTTCTAGCTCAGCTGTCACCAAATGGAACTCATAGGATTGTGGGATATCAAAAGCAACGAAAGATACATCTATGCTACCTTCAAAAATCGATCAGATGAAGACAGGAAGTGAAGCTAACATTGGATTTGAACATGCCTTGATGCCTTCCTACCTTGGAGTGTGTCCTCTGAAGGCAGAATTTTTGGATGCAGCGCTGGATTATGAGAACTGATTGTTTTCTTACCATCTAATCTACCCAGACATTAATATGTGGCTCATGACCTCTCTAACAATGTTTTCCCTTTAACCGTCTGGCTAAAAGCTTTTATTCCAGCAACAGAGTTCTGTTTGTCTAAACCTTTGTGAAGATCTGAATAATTCAGGTGAATAAAATGGTTTTGAGTGCATGCAACAGTCTCTAGTTCACAAGTTCTGTATGTAGTTCATTATTAGTTCTTAGCAGAACATAAATGCACTCACAGTTCACCATGATATAGATTTAGATCTGAATTAATTTGCTTTGACATCAAACACGTTTTACCTGCACTTTAGAATATTTACTTTGACATGCACAGTTATTGGTTTAATTTATGAACACATACAACAACTGTGGCTGTTGTTTGGATATGAAACATGAACATGTATGAACAATGACGTTTTCAGAGCTTTGGAGGAGGGGAATATTTTCAGCGAGTAACATTTACATTTCTTTTTGGCACCACACAAAGACTTCAGAAGACTTGTAATATACTGCATGAGTCATACAGGCTACTGTTATATACTTTCATGGTGTTTTTTTCCTCCTTTTTTCAGAGCTTGACAGATGTGGTCACTGAACTGTTGTTGTATGGAAAGGAGCTGCATAATTCAAGACTTCTCTTTTGTGTTGCTCAGGAAACTTTTTTGTGTGTTTTATTCCCTAAAATAGTAATACATTGTACGCTCTATGTGTATGTGTGTGTGTGTGTGTGTGTGTGTGTGTCTGGAAGTGTTTCTCTCTCACACACAGATGTACTGCGGCTGATGAGACGCTTCACCTCATTCACAGCAGCAGCAGAAGCTGAGATCTGATGTTGATTAACTCCACAACTGTTCTCTGTTATCACAAATAGAACAAATTCATGCCTCATATGAATGATCATCTGCATCAGACTATTCAAGCGGGTACAGTGCGGTCATCTGAGTTAACTTGGCATGGTTCACACCACTGATTTAACGTTTGCATACTTGCATGCTGGTAAAGAATAACTGATGGTTTTGTCATAATTAATGAGGCTTGATATTGATAATGAAAGTGAGTTTAATTGATGTGACACAAGACTATTAGACTATATCTCCTACGAAGTACTGGAAATAAAGTTAATTTATTATATATTTAATATATATAATAATAGTCATATTATTAAAACTACACTTTTAGCAGTTGGTTTTCTTTGCATTTAAATCCACAAACACACACACATACAGAATATATATATATATATATGTGTGTGTGTGTGTATATATATCAGTCAAACCAAAAATTATTCAGATATTTTTTATATTTTGATATATTTTTACTAGTGGGTGCAGAACACTATAGTTCATTTGATAGCAAAATAAAACATATTATGCCCAAATATTCTTCATACAGTGGACAACCAGTAAAACTGATAAAAATTTGGGACCAAAATATTATTCAGACACTTTGACCTGACCATGTTTTGCTTAAGTGTTATCTGACATAATTAAGATTATTATTATTTTTTCTTTTTTGCAGTCACAGTTTAACTTTTAAGATCTTGTCATATTTTATTACCATTTTTTTAACTATAGTGACTAAACTGTAATAATGAATGAAATGTTCAAGGTGTCTGAATAAATTTTGGTTTGACTACATTTTATATATATATATATATATATATAAATATAATGATATAATGATATAATAATATATATAATGATGCAATGCAATTCTGCATCCTGTTTGCTATAACTCAATTTAATGTAAATGAGAATTTGAATTTCAAAGTCATTGTGAGTTCTGAATGGTGCAATTATTTTGAATATAAAGTGATGTCTGACAGCATTGCTGATTGTTCTTATAACCTGATGACATTAATTTAAAGGGGCAACAGCTTCAAACAGCGAGCGGTGCGCTGTATGTTTGTGTCTGCGTGTGTGTGTGTTTCATGCAAACTGTATTCAGATGTTTTCGGCAGCAGGATGGCGTGAAAGAGCCACTGAGAGCAGAGAAAGCGCGCTCTCACACACGCACACACACACTCTCTATAGCGCGCGCTCGCTCGCTCACAGAGACTCGCGCTGAGGAGAGTCAGTCAGTCTCATTCCAGCATCAGTCGCGCATCATGGATCTGCGGGGCTCACACACTATTGGAATGGTTTTACCGCTGTATCTGATCTTTTACTTCATCACAGGCTCCATTAGTAAAGGTGAGTATCTCATTATTCATATTATTTACAGGTAATCTGAGGTTAAAAATGACTTTTCTGTCGGATTTGTGTGCGCGCGAGAGGCTCGTTTGCGCTGACTGGAATAACGGCTGTAAGTTGAGGAGGAACTTTGCTTTGCGCCAACCTGATATTAAACTACTAATTCATCTGATGTTGATTCATGATATTAGTTTATTACATCGTTTGGATGATGTATTATATAGAATGTACCAGTCTGAGAGGGTAATTGATTCATTAATTCAACAGATTATGACGGTGTTTTACGCATCGAATGAGTTTGATCGAGTTCATATAATCTGGAATATCTGTTGTGTGACTGTATTTCATATAGTATCAAAAATGAGCAGTTTTGTCTTTTTAAGTCTCTGTCATGTATGTAAATGAGCGTGTATCGGAGGCGCCGCATTCATTGTGGTTTATGCGCTCATGTCAGATGGTGGATTTATGACTGTTAACTTATTCATAATCATTGCAAATTATTTCATAATATTATGTTATTTAGAATATTTTAATATTAACGCTTTAATATCCTATTAAATATTAGCAATAAATATAAAAACTTTATTAACAATAGCCTAATTTATTATTAATGCGCATGCTCGTCGTGACGTCACAAAAGTCGATCGCGCAGAGCTGTTAACGCATAGTAGACGTAAGTTGCCCTGGAGTAGCTGTGTAGATACTGCATTGTCGGAAATAGATGGTCTTAAACAGCCTAGGATGGTTTCCTGGTCAGTTTGGTCTGGTTTGCTGGTTATATTGGGGTTTTGGGTAGTTTTTAGGTGATCAGGATGTGAGACTGCTAACCAATCCTCTTTAACCTGCAAACCAGCTTAGGTGTAGCCTAGATATTTAGAAATGTTGAAGGTTGTAACATGTGTAAGTTGTTATGCTATTCTATATCAAGACATTTACTAGTAGATTTTATTGCTGAAGTCTAGTCTTGATCTTACGGCTGATTGAAACATCAGAATTTATTTTGTTTTTAATACAGTAGTTGTGTGGGTTTCTCCAGCCAAGTGCTTTTATTATGTGTCGCTTTATCACATTGCACTCCTATCTGATGTTATTCAGGAGTCTTTCTGACTGACAAGTGAAGCAACCAATTTGTTTTTAGCATCATTTAGGGGTGGATTTATATAAACCACAGTTGACCATTCTCTGAAGCGGAAATTGTCATAAATGGTTGAACTTCATTAGTGGTGAATGGAAACTACAATATAGTTTTTGCATTCCCATTTGTAACTATTTTGTTTTAATTTTTTAAAATATAACTTGAACATTTTAAATATTAAATAATGCTAATTATTATAATTAAATAATACATTAAAACATTAGCATGTAGACTTCAAATTATTAGTAAACACTGCATTAAAAAATCTAAATGACAGTAATCAAATGAAAATCAAAGAAACACATTACTGGTAACAGAACAAGTGGCAGGTCCATTGCACTATACTTTATACTTAATGCACAGATCTATTTTGACATATCAGATTTGTTTTGTCCCATCTGTTGTCAAACATCACAATTTCAAATTCAGTCCCTCATTTTAATATGGTTGTCACTCTCAAACTTACTTAGCAGCATGAAAAATAACACTTTTATTCAAATTATGAATTGATTATATCAGAAAGCAATCAAAGAGCGCTGCCTTTATAATCAGTGAAGCTGATATCACTTCAGTTCAGCCACAGCTCAAGTGAAAACTCCCATTATAATCTAAAAATCTGCCTATACTGCACAGTGAATATCTCATTTACATAATTTTCATGATTATAACAAAATGATTTGCGAGCGTGCAGAGCTCACACTGAACAAAATCTGGCATATTAAACAGATTCTGCCTAATTTAAACACCTCTGATTGGCCATTACGTTCACTCGCTCAACAAATTTGCTGTGCGATTGACTACAAATGCTCAATGCTGCAAAAACACGTTGTAAATAGAAACCTTTGATGCCCTTCACAGATCGCAAATACAGATGGGAGCGTTTGAAAGCAATGCCTATCAGCGTGTGCTGAATTGACCTGATGCTTGGTACTACTGGTACTGCAGAAAGACTGGTACTGTTATGTTTTTAAAATGTAAGTATCGACTTGGTACCGAAGTAACAGTACTTTTGATAACCCTAGTGAGCAGACTGTGAAAACTTCCATAGGAAAGGCATATATGCAGTCTTCTCGTGGATAACTAGTTAACCTGGCAGTTTTTGGCAAATCCACTAGTGACTAGTTCTTTCTCAAAACTGCTCATTGCATGAAACTGGTACCTTAAGCTTCTCTTTTGTTAACAAGCACTTCTCATTTGTGTAATTAAATCGCAGCTCTAAACCATATCACGATTTCGATTTTATTTCGATTAATCGCGCAGCCCTACCTATGTTTTGCATGAAATCAACCAGTTATGTTCGGTTGCATATTTGCATTCAGTTTTGCATCAGACGGTTAGTGACAGGGGTGACTGACTTCAGCACTTCCAGTGCAGACAGGGTGTTAGCATTTATTTTGAGGCTTTCAGCTGTATTTGGTCACGGATGTTGAATCTGGAATGGAGGAATACATCAGAATGGGCTTACTAGAGTGGATCACGGGGAATTACACTGATGCAGTCTAATACAGAGTGATGCCCGCCACCATAAACGTTTGCTCACACTGTGTGTCGCTCCAAAAGAAGACGGTGACATCAGGCTGTGGGTGTGTATGTGTGCGAGGGTGTTCGTAATGAGATGCATATGTGTTGTAATTGAAACAGATGGTTATGAACTTTGTAAGCCCCTGGCTCTCCACAGCACACAGCACTCCAGGATACAATATCTGAAGTGATGGATGCTGGATTCTCCTCTTCTGTCTGCATTAGAAACGAGAGCATGCTGGTGGCCAGACATACCTTACGTTGAAGTGCTGTAGCAGTATAATGGTACAGTGATATCTCCACTCAGAGATACTTCAGAGAATATCATGGTACCCAAAAAGCATGCTATTTTCTTGCTGCATTTTTGCTGGTGACATAGATGTTTCCATTTTTAATGAAACTGTGATACTAAGGTCATTGCTAAGGTGTTGCTAAAATTGCTTTTTAGTATGTTACTGTGGTTGCTAAGGCAAGACCCTCTTCAAGTTTCTTTGATCTTCTAGAATGTGTGTCTTCCTTGTTCAATGTGTGTCTGTGAGTGTGAACACAGAATCAGCATAAATATATACATAAAAATCTTGTACTTGCCTTCCAGTTCAGTGCTATGTAATTTTTTTTCCGCCACGGAATAAAACAATTTAAAAGATATTTGTGACTTTTTTTCTCGCAATTGCAAGTTTATGTCGCAATTCTGAGACAATTGAGACATAAACTCAGAATTGCAAGAAAAGTCAGACTTGCGAGATATAAACTCGCAGAAATTTAGAGAAAAAATTCACAATTGTGAGTTTATATCTCGGAAGTCTGACTTATTTTCTCAGAATTGTTATAAACTCAGTTGAGAGTTATAAAGTTCAATTCTGAGGAAAATTTGTTTTTATGTCACAATTCTGTCTTTTTTTCTCGCAATTGCAAGTTTCTCACAGTTCTGTCTTTTTTTCCTCATAATTCTGACTTTTATTCTCGTAATTATGACATATAAACTCTCAATTGCGAGTAGGGCTGCCACTAACGACTATTTTTATATTGATTAATCTATCGACTAATTTATCGAATAATCGATTATTCTAAACGACTAATTTTCAACAATAAACAACCATTTTATTGGAAAAGAACATTTTATTTAATTTGCAACTTTGGCATTCAGTAATGTACCATAAAGTATAAATTTGATAATCATATTCAGGACACTGTCAGTAAGAGCTGCAGCCAATTGTGGTGAGCAGTCCTTCTTTTGCAGGAATTCAGTCACACAACTTGGCAAACTCTTTTCATATTGTATATGAATAGTATTTATTACCTGTGTACGTATTTTTAAATGCTATTCATTATGTAATTTATACCATTATGTTACTATATTGCCAAGCAATGAAATGTCCTTAAAGGTCCCGTTTTTCGTGGTTTTTTGAAGCTTTGATTGTGTTTATAGTGTGCAATATACAGTAGGTGACCATCCAAAACGGTGTTTCTACCACCGCGCGTGCCGCCGCCGCCGCGTCTCAAAGTGCATTTGCAGCTTTTGACCGCTGAGTGGAGCTTTAACCACGTTATCCAACAAATGCATCTAATCACATTTATCTTTATGCAAAACGTCAATTTTCTCACATATTATGCCGATATTTATCACAAATACAGTTTTTATTTATATTTTAAACTCCTTTAATAAAACAGTATGGATTTTTGACACGCACATACTTTGTTATTCGTTACCTGTCCTTTATTTGACAGCTAACTACTTAGGAAAAATATAGCCTATCTGTTTGGACACTGATTAAGAAATTGTTGCATGTTTCATGAATTATATCCTTTATTTTAAAACGTGAGTCACTGAATAATTTCGCTCCCATTATTAAGGCACGATTTAGCTAAATCATTGAAACTAAAAAGAATGGACGGCTTAATAAAACGTCATAAAAAACTGCAACTCCTGCAGCCGCATTTAAATGCAGGAGTGTGTTATATTCCTTAAAATATCAAATACAAATTCAGAAACAACACATTCCAGCGCATAGATCGCCTCTTATTTAACACAGACCTACGAATTTATTATCGAATTGAGATATTTCTTTCTTTTTAGGTACAATTATTCGCTGAGTTTAAGTTCATTTTTGGGATGTTTCAGATTCTCGCAGAGAGCCAGCTAAAAGCTCACCCTGTTTTTTATTTATTTTATTTTATTTTGTCACAAGTACAAGGTTTTGTTGTTATTGTGAGCGTACACAAATAAAAGTAGACCATTTGTAGTCTTGCATCAATCTGTAGGCTACCGCCAAAAAATGACGGAAGGCCTGTTTTAAGTTGTTTCAGCTGTCATGAGGAGAAAATCCATCAGAACGCGCCGGCGCTTTCGTCGGCCAGAGGGATAAAAATGTAACCAATTTAGTTTCATATTTATATTTAAATATTGGGCTATAGCCTAATATAATTTTTTTAAGATGTCACCAATGTTGATTATGAAATGTGAATAGCATGACGGATGCGCAATGTTGGGAGACATGCAGCGGGTCAGACATAAGTTTGACCGCTTCATTAAGTTTTTCTTTAAAGTGAATTTTGTTTTGTAGAAATTGTATCTTAATTTCAAGCAATGTTTCATCAACCAATTGCCTATATTTAATAATTAGGAAGAAAACCATGAACGTCGGGAGTGGAATGGATTGCGTAACAAACGAAACCATGTTTCCGCGGCCTTTGAATAAGGCTCAATCAATAGATGTCTTTCTGTTTTTATTAAATTTCTTAAATATATGTCTTTATTACTTAATTAATTGATAAGATGTTTTGGTCTAACAATATATTTTTGCTGGTCTAAATTCTAAGTTAGACACAAATTTGCGTAATAGGCTAGGCTATATAAGGTTCCCTTCTAGACAAGTGCGTAAATTGCTGTTTCGGCCGCAAATTTTCAGTAATTTCGATCGGTGCATCAAATGATATATAGGCCTAAACTAAATTCATGTATTTACAGTAAAAGAATAAAGAAATAGCCTAACTCTAGACTTATTGGCTAGGATATTTACGTTTGGGCAATATAATAATAATAATAATAATAATAATATCTCAGCAAAGACCGAACATATTTATTTGTCTCGGCACACGACCGCTAACAGTAACACAGTAACAGCGCATCAAAGCTTGCTGTTGTCTTGGCTACCTTACAAAAGGCGATGGAAACAAGAGTGAATTTTCCCCCTTTTGTGGTAATTTAGCACTATTTTCTATGGTATTCTGCTTGCATTTTCGATTAAACTCAATTGACTAAAGATAAAAATCAGTTGGATGCTTTATTTTTATCTTTAGTCAATTGAGTTTAGTTCTAAAAAAAGCAAAGGCTAGTAAATAATCTGCGACGGGGCCCATCATAGGGTGGGGGCTGCGGGGGTGTCCCGTATGCCCATGATGTAATGGTAATACATCGCTTACAAAGGGTTCTTGTTAACTACTGTATGATTATCAGACGATTTTAATGTGTTAATGTTTCAACCATATCGTGCAATTATAGCTATGTAACAATCTGATAAACTGCAATTGTGCAGTTTGTATCCATTAACACGCTCATAAACATTACAAAAAGAAATGTCATGCCATAAGCTACACAATTACGAACAAAAAAAAATTGATATCCGAATAATCAACATTTTGTTATTCAACAAGTGCTAGGCTATTAAGATAAAAAGTTTCTGCTATAGATAGTTTGCGCCTAATCTGACTCTCCACAATGGGCTACACAATATTTTATAGGCCTATTTGTATTTTGACTGCAGTTAAGAGCAAAATGACGAGAACATGTTTAATATTGGAAGTTTAAGATTCTTTATTAAATATTCTTACTTTATGCAAAACATATAGGCATCTGTACATTGTACCTCTATAACATCATAACATAAATTATTAAATTATAGTTCAAATGAACCGTACAAACCCAATCTTTTTTTTTGCTATTTATTTAGGCCTATTTATTTATATCAGCAGATCTGTGTTGATTCAGTTCATTTCAATAACTGTTGATGCTGCAAACTGTGGTTAAGCTGTAAAGCAGCTCGAAAGAATTGACCAAGATATGTAACATTATGGCTCCGTATTATTAGAACAATAACTGTACAGAATCTTTACTGCCATCCAATGTTCCTTAAAGACAAAGAAATAAAATAAAAATGTTAAAGAAAAACAAACAAAAACAACAAACCGATTATGTTCCATTTATATATCAATGTATAATATTTACATTATCTTGTGTGTATAAAAAGCACTCACCCAATCTAACAGTGCTTGCTCTGCAACACTTGACAAGTTTGAGATGGGGGAAGGGCGCTTTGTTTAAAATGTTTGTCACCAAAGAGGGCGGGAGACTCAAAATATTAGCCTAAGCTATGCGCGTGACAGACCTTTTTGCAATCTTGGTGCTTTTTGTTAATTTTAACATCCTGATCTGATCATATGAAATAAGCTGACGAAATACACAATTGTTAGACTCTTGTTATGAGCATTTGCAGTAAGTTTCTTTATTTGTTTGTGTTATGAGGATTTGCAGAAGTTCGAATGGGATCAACCCTCCCCCCGCGCGTTGCCAGCGTCTGCTGCTGTCGAGCAGAGTATGTGCGAAGTTTTGACTGGAGCGAGGAGGGATTTTTTAAAAGTCGGAGCGTCGTGTTTTTTTTTTTTTTTTTTTTTTTTTTTTTAAATCTGCAAGAAATGTTATGAGTTTGGCGTGTGGTAGGAAAAAAAAAGTTTGCACAATAAGCCACTACGCAAATTTGTGTCTGACTAGTCCAGCTAAAATATATTGTTCGACCAAATACATCTTATTAATTATTTAAGTAATAAAGACATGTAATAAAGTAATAAATAAATTTAATTAAAACAGAAAGACGTATATTGATTGAGCCTTATTTAAAGGCCGAGGAAACATGGTTTCGTTTGTTACGCAATCCATTCCACACCCGACGTTCTTGGTTTTCTTCCTAATTATTAAATATAGCCAATTGGTTGATGAAACATTGATTGAAATTAAGATACAATTTCTACAAAACAAAATTCACTTTAAAGAAAGACTTACTATAAAACAAAACTTAATGAAGTGGTCAAACTTATGTCTGACCCGCTGCATGTCTCCCAACATTGCGCATCCGTCATGCTATTCACTTTTCATAATCAACATTGGTGACATCTTAAAAAAATTATATTAGGCTATAGCCCAATATTTAAATATAAATATGAAACTAAATTGGTTACATTTTTATCCCTCTGGCCGACGAAAGCGCCGGCGCGTTCTGATGGATTTTCTCCTCGTGACAGCTGAAACAACTTAAAACATGCCTTCCGTCATTTTTGGCGATAGCCTACAGATTAGTGCAAGACTACAAATTGTCTACTTTTATTTGTGTACGCTCACAATAACAACAAAACCTTGTAGGCTATACTTTTGAAAAATAAAGAAATAAAAAAACAGGGTGCGCTTTCAGCTGGCTCTCTGCGAGAATCTGAAACGTCCCAAAAGTGAACTTAAACTCAGCGAATAATTGTACCTAAAAAGAAAGAAATATCTCAATTCGATAAGATATAGGTCTGTGTTAAATAAGAGGAGATCTATCCGCTGGAACGTGTTGTTTCTGAAATCATGGCCAGTGCTCGTTCCTGCTGTTATTAGTTCTCTTGGCGCTTGTGCACACGCGCAGTTTTCACACAGACAAGCGTTTCGTTCTGGTAAAAGCACAAAACAAAATGCACACAACGTGTCCTTGCTCTTGATGTACAATCACTGATAAACACCTTTGGTTTTAATGAGTAAATTAGCCAAAATATTTATTCCTGCCGGTATTTTAGTCTGCAATATCAAAATCACTAAACGTTACATAGCATATATAGCCTAACAATAACAACAATAAAAAAATCAATAGCAGTTAATAAGAATTATTGCTCTTAATGCGGTCTTAATGCTGGACCGTTCTCATTTCGCTCCGCATATGGAACTTTTTTTTTTTTTGCTAAGAGCAAACCAGAATGAAAATATTACATTTTTAATACGTGTGTGTGTGCTCCTAATATATATATATATATATATATATATATATATATATATATATATATATATATATATATATATAGGCTATATATGCCTAGTAATGACTGTTTAATGACAATAGCATGCAGTAAGACTTTGTGTAAAGGTCTTTCTTTTAATTTTTGATGCATAGACTGTAGCCAAAGACTATCCCACGTTTTGAAATTAACTCTCACTTTAAATTTTCTAATGGTTTTTAAGGATGTTAAAATGTTATATTATAATGTTATTGTTGTTTTACTTCGTCCTTTCATCTCCGTTTACAAACCGACATTTTATTATTACATCATAAAAACGGGCTGATGACTTCCTTGTTCTATGAAGTCCCTCCTTCAGAAATACGTAACGAGTTCTGATTGTGCCAGCGGTTCCTGTGTTGTGATTCGACAGCAGCTTAGCGAACCTTGCCCGGAAAGGTCACGCCTCTTACCATAACGTGGAGATGCACGCGCTCAGTGTTATTGTAAACATGTCTTTAATTTTACCCTATCAATTTGAGCCGGAATCAGACCCGGTGATTGGACTGCGGGATGAAAATAACAGCGTTTCGACGACATGGCGACAAACACACTCTACAAACGCAACTCTTGTGTATTCCTGTGGGCGGAGGTTAGTCAAAAAACTGTTTTAGTGACGTCATTAAAGAAGGAAGTAGAGGGATGTAGTCCAAACTGGCCGTTCGATGTAGGCGACTTCTGTTAAATAAAATATCTCGCTTGGCATTGAACTTTGAGCTTTAAAATTTTACAGATTTTATTTATACTCTAACAACAACATTACACACTAACTAAAGTTTGAAACATGGGATCATGAAGAACGGGACCTTTAATACATGCAGAAGTAAATTAATTAATTACATCAAGCCTGGACATTAACAATCTAACCTTTAAGCCCCGAGTATACTTCACTTTCCGCGCCCTGACGCATCACGCGCGCAGTCGCGTCCGCGCGTCTTTCAAAGTATACTAAACCAAGGATGCGCGCGGATGACAGAGTTCAACACATGCGCAGTGCAATTTTTTCTATACTATTACCAGAAAATCGGACATTCGCTATGCAGGATCGGAGAAGAAAAATAGTGCAGCCACCATTGCAACATAGTTCAGAAGATACACCAAAAGAACAAATGGAAGAAGATTTTTGAATCGTTCTTTACACACTCTTCTTCAATGACTGCACATTGTGCTTAGTACTGTGTGTATTGCCAACTAGTGGAATCTTCTTTTCTGCTTGCGCATGCGTTGTTGCACGCGCACCATCCGCGCGGTCTCGAAATTTGGGCTGCGTGCAGACGGGGTGTGCATGACGAAAATTAAGTCATGCGGACGGTGCACGAATATGGACGGCTGAAGTATACCCGGGGCTTTACAGTGGTTCTCAATTCCAGTCCTCGCGACCCAAATTCTCTTACTTCAAAAAGTATTGGGGCCGTTTACATGTCTCATCTAAAAATGCGTGGGATAAATTGATTTCTAGCCCTTGCATTAGCTTTACTACTAGATACATTACTGGAGAGAAGAAATAAAAACCCGCCCTGTACAGCTATGATCATCTGTTCGGCTGAGCTTTCAGTGTTGTTACGGAAAGGGCGAAGCTGATCGGTTGGTTCTTGTTACATGAGCTGAGGTGGCTTGCGTCGCTTGCCGCGCACCAGCTGCCCACATTGGAAATAACGAATTTGCTCACGCAAAAGACACGATATGTGAACGTCCCCTTTAGCAGCTTAAAGGACAGTGGATTTAAACGTTCCGCCTACAAAGGCTCATTGGACAATTGTTACACCACCCCCTGAACATGTTTAAAAGCCCTGTACTGAAATAAGTCTGGGAGGAGGTTTTGTGAACGGATTGGCTTCATGTTCATGACTCTTTCCCATAGGCCTATGCATTCAATGAGTGAAAAAGACAAACTGAGAATGAGGCACGAATCGGGACCATAAATGTAAGATTAAATAACCTTGCAAATTGTGACTTTATAACTTGCAATTCTGACTTTATAACTCGCAATTCTGACTTTATAGCTCATTTCTGACAAAAAATGTGAGAATTGTGAGATGTAAACTTGCAGTTGCAGGAAAAAAGTCAGAATTGTGAGATAAAAAGTTGCAATTACCTTTTTATTTTTTATTCATAGGCTGAAACAAGCTTCCATACAATGCTGTTCTCATTACATATTTACATTCCATTCATTGCATGTGATTATTCTAAGATGGCATGTAGACAATGTTGTTATGTAGATACCTTTTCAGTTGGAATTCAAACAACATGCGGATAACTGAATATTGAACTGCATTTTTTTTTATGTCTTTAGGATTTTTATCTATATATTTATACTTTGTGTCTTATGATACTGTATAATTTGATATAGACTAATGATAGATTTTTTTTTAAACTTTTTTTTTGAAGAAACTGTGATGCTAGGGTGTTGCTAAATGTTTCTTGGTGGTTCTCCCTCCTTTTCTGATCTTCGGGAATTTGTCTTCCTCGTTCAATGTCCGTCTGTAGGATTTTTGCATTTGTTTTTATCATCCAGTAGGTGAAAATTATAAATCTGATCAGCACATGAATCTTCAAGTAACAGCACACAAGGTCATTTTTTGTTTAATCTTTTCTGTATGGAAACCACTGTTAGCTCTATAAAGCACAAGCCTGAAATATCCTGCTCAAGTCCATATGAGACTGAGTCTGAACACAGAACCAGGGCACAATCAAAGCCAGCCCTGGACCCAGCTGGTTTCTCTGGAGGAAATGGGCCGAACATAAACCACTGAGCAAAACTTACATGTGCAGTGTGAGTCCACACAGGGCTGTTTACATCCAATGACCCACTTTCACTCTTCATTTTTAAGTCCTTGTGCCCTAAAGAGCCATCAACAGAAGCTTCATTTCTGAAATCACTTCCATTCTTCTTTTAACCTCCAAGGTAAATTTAGCAGGATATTATTATATCTGGATTTTGAGAATAGACTCAAGGGCTCGGTTGTGTAGTTTCATACTGGAATACACACTTAAGTATGAAGGTTCTTTGTAGCAAAGCATTGTGGGCTGTTTGGGGCTCTTTAGTTGTTTGTTTCTTTGGAGATAAAAATCAGTTTCATTCAATGTTTTTCAGATCAGTGTTTTGGTTTCTAGGCTACTTAAAGCACTAGAACTAGATATTTTTCTAAAGAAACATTTAATAATAATTATAATAATAATATTTATATATTTATTTATTATATTTCAGATTTTTTTTATTTATATGATCTTTTATATATTTATTTATTTACTTATTAAAAATAAAAAAAGACTATTTTGTTATTTGTTTATTATATACATTTTTACATATTTTATTTATATAATCTTTTACTTAAATACATATTTTTTTTTATTTGGTCTTCCAATTCAGTACTGTTCTTAATGCATTCTTTTTACATTCTATTCATTGCCAGAGTCACAATATAGTGTGCTTTTTTTAATTTATATAAAATTGTATTTTTATTGTGCTTATTCTGTTCTCAGCATATAAATAGTGTTATTATATAAATATATTTAAGCAATGTAATTATTTTTGGCTGTTTAAGATTCTTGAGATGCTCTTTGGTTCTTTGAAGATTAAAATGTTCTTGAGGTTTTATAGGTTCTTCAGATCCATGTTCTGGTTTCTTGGTTCTTTTATAGCAAATGTTTTTCTAAAGAACTAGAGAATAAAAAGCTCACTTAAGACTTCTTGTGTTGCATCAGGCCGTGAAACCTGTTTAGATCATTTATTTAACAGTGTATAAACTCTTGTATGGGGTAATAGTATTTCTTTTTTGACACTCTGGCTTTGTTTACCTATTTGTAATAGTAATAGGCACAGAAATGTGACTGTTACTAGTACAGATGACAAATAGAGCGGTCAGTGAATTAACAGAGTAGTGCAGCAGCAGTTTTTTCACATTAGGCCTGAGCTGTTCATTCTGCCAAGCAATTATATTCAGCACCGAGTCACACTGGTGAGATCCAGGGCTGGTTTGTTGGCTCAAAATCCGCCTGCCAATCACGTCTAAACACTCAGTGTCTGCACTAAGCATATCAGGAGGGGTTTCCTATCTGATCTCAGGTCAGAAAGACTGACATCCCCTACTATGTTATCTTTGCTTCCAGGTCGTTTATCATTGCCGAAAGCTGGTCTGGAGGCATTGAAGTGTTCAATTTAATCATGACTGTGTGGCTGCTTATGCTTGATGGTGTGGTGCGCTTTATGATAAAACTTAGTTGCCACCAGAATGTCGTGGATGCTTAGTCATAATTGTGAAGTATGTCATCATTTATTGCTAAAAACGGGCAACGGAATCAATTAAAGAGCAGGAAGAAAGGAGATGCCAAGTGTGGGATGGAGTTTGGCTGAATTTCAGATTCTCTAGATGTTGGGAAGCGGGTCATGATGATGAATGGAAGCACGAGGGAAGAACCTCTTTGTTACATCTGAAGTTAATGGTTAAATAGTTCAAAATTCTGAAGGGTGAAACATTGTGACACTTTTAGAACATTGATCTGGCATGTCAACTTCTGTCTCAATCAATAGAGTGCATTAGTGCCCGCCCACTTTTTCAGCAGCATTGGTTCTGGAAGTATTTTTTTCATTCATTTTTCCCATAGGGATTTTTAAAAAGCCTTCATTAAAGCGTTATAAGTCATGAACCAAACCGTAAAGAGTTCATAAATAGATCGTAAAATCAATTCATATAAATTGAGTGGTTTATCTAATTTTCTGAAGAGATACAATTATACAAGATACAATTAAGATACACATTATACGATGAACTAGGGGTGTGACGAGATCTCTCGTCGAGGCGAAAAGTAAGTCTCGTGATGTTGCCATGACAGAGTGGTTAGGATGATTAGGAAAGAATATGGCACCGCTTCGTTTACATTACGCCTCCACTGTCGTTTTGCTTTGTATTTAAATGTAAAACATTTAATCCAGCTTGATAACGGTCGCCGCCGCTCCATATTTACAGAGTTACGCACGATCGCTGAAAGTGAAAGTAAACGCGAGCGCGCATTCAAACGCGATTTCAAAACCCCGCATTTTGAAAATGGTTCCCTGATGCATGCAAATATCTCTCAATATGAAAGCTATTTTAGGCTGGGCAGTGTAGTTGTAACCATCTCTTAGCTCTGTATCAAAGAAAAATGTGGTCTTATTTGCACTTTGAATATTGAGAGAGTGTGTTTATGGTTGCACTTATTGTAAAGTGTTACCATAAAAAAAATAAATAACAGTTTTATCTTATTAAGCACAAACAGTAAGGTTTCATTTGTTAACATTAGTTACTGCACTGTGAACTATCATGAACTAACAATGAATGACTATTTTTATTAACTAACATAAACAAAGATTAATAAATACTGTAGCAAATATATTGCTCATTGTTAGTTGATGTTGGTTAATACATTAATGTTAATAAATGAGACCTTATTGTAAAGTGTTACCATTTTTATTTATACTGTTTTTATTTCTATGATCAGTTTGTGGAAAGGAGTTCAGTTAGGAGGTCAAAAGTTGTAGAAGCTCATAAATCATGTACAGTAAGGTCCGAAGAGACTGAAATCATACAGAAGAGAAGTCAGTCAGCTGAGTTTGTGGCAAAGCCTTTTATAGTACTTGAGTAGCCTATTGTCTTTTACTGCATATGATAATTGATAGTAAGAAAGTAGAACTGAAATGACATTAATTACACGATGAGTAGTTAAAACATTTCAAATACACCTGCAGAATATTTTTTCTAGTCATGTATTTCGCCAATCTTGTCTTGTCTCGTCTCGTGAACTCAATCTCGAGTCTCGTCTCGTGAGATACCTGTCTCGTCACACCCCTACGATGAACCAATTTAATTTAAGCTTTTATTCACATATAAACAGTCATCAACGTACACAACCAATGAGTTTGTTCTCGCGCGTCAAGCAAGTACAGCTGAGTTTTGGTTTAAGTTTGCTAATCAAGATTTCTATGTGAATAAAAGCCTAAATTCAATCTGTTCTTTATATAAAACGATCGATTCTCTCAGAAAATTTGGACAAAACCACTCAATTCATATGGATTAGTTTTACGATATCTTAATGAACTTTTTGAAGTGACACTGGCTACTGGTAGTTGCGTAGACTGTCAATGGAGGGACAGAAATCTCATTAAAATATATCAGTGCTTCCCACAGGTTTGAAATATACTTGCGGTGGTAGCCGGGCGAAAAATCCTCCTATTACCCACGGCACAAAAATCGTCTACTACATGTGACAAACAAATAATGTGTGATTTTTAACAGTATTTTTATTTATTGAAATTAATTTTAATTACATAGCATATTACATTTAATTACATACTAATATTATGCATTATTATGCATTGTAAATTATGCAAAATTACAGCATTTAAATGGTTCACCTTCTTTTATGTTGTTTTTGTATGTAAGCATTTTGTAAGAGTTAGCAAGGCCAGCTCATTTTTAGGTGAACTAACCCTTTAATGGCTTTAGTGAGGGAAAGAACTACAAACCCATGAAGCGTTGTGAATGACATAAAATAAAATCAATGGAGAAATATAAAACTAATCATTTAAAGTTGTGGATTATATCTATGGAAACCTTATAATATAATTTAATTTTAAGTTTATTGCAAAATGTGCATATATATACTAATATTTAAGCATTTTGTGAGTTAGCAAGGCCAGCTCAATTGTCGTTCGCAGTGCTTTATGGGAGTGGGTGTTCCCTAAAGAGCTCTTTTGCTCGCTGCAGCTCTCTGATTGGTGGAATTTTCTGCACAGCCTAATGGGTAATGTAGTTTTTTCACCACAAATTCTGCTGTTTAACCCTCTGGAGTCTGAGGCTGATTTGGGGCCTGGAGACGTTTTGACATGCCCTAACATTTGTGCTTTTTTCAGTTGTTCATAAACATATTAATGACACAAGTGTCATTACACTGTATTCAGCACAAACTAGGCTACCATAATATGTGAGGAACATGTGTGTACATGTTTGTGTTTTTGAAGGAATAACGTTTATGCGTGGTTACTGAAAAAACAAAAACTTAAGTCACTGATATAAGGCCAATAAAAGTATATTAAATCTGTGTTCACAAGACTTTTGGGTATTGAAGGTTGTAGACTAGAGTTTTGCTTCAAAAATTATGTAAAATTATGCTGACTACTCTTTCATTTATAACAATATACTGATTTAGTTTTTGTAAGACACTTTTTGCCAAGAAACACGGTATGCGTGGAGGCGTGAATCTCCATGAATAATGGCTCATTCTCACCTGTGAGACAAAAGAATTGAATAGTAATGACCTGAAA
The DNA here is from genome assembly GCF_018812025.1 of Megalobrama amblycephala. Lineage (NCBI taxonomy): Eukaryota > Metazoa > Chordata > Actinopteri > Cypriniformes > Xenocyprididae > Megalobrama > Megalobrama amblycephala. The sequence goes on from NC_063045.1 coordinate 58,791,363, forward strand.
AGACTTGCATATTAATGAGGCATTTCAGTCAGGTAGGCTGTGAAAAAAAACTTCTGTGATGTCTCAAGCTCATCATGGTATATGAAACATACAGAAAATTTTATTACAATATAAAATAATGGTTTTATATTATACTTTAAAATATAATGTATTTCTGTGATGCAAAGAGTCTGAATATAGGCTTTTAGTTTAAAAGCATGCACATTTGGAGAAATATAGGATTCTCATATGTTTATGTCAATTTTCTATACAGAGGAGTTGTTATCTCTATGAGCGCTGGTGTTTGCAATTCATACTGCAGCCGGAGGGCGCTCTGTGCATTTTAGTCCACAAATTCACCTAAGAAGAAGACGATATTCCATGAATGGTGTTTACCAATTCATACTACAGCCAGAGGGCGCTAAAGAAACAAAAACTCACTTAAAACTTATCAATAGAAGAAAACAAACAGGAATTTACTGCATGTCTTCCAGAGATCGCTAACCATGGCTTTTTCATCCAGATAAACAATTTTCAAGGCAATAAATACACGATTGAGATGATGAATGCATGTGTTGTCTCTGAATTTGCCTGTGAATAGCGCTGGCTCCGTGGGCGTGGCCGCATTAGTGGGTAATGAGCTGAATCACGGACTTCTGACATGGCTCTCTTTTCATACAGATTACATAAACACAGAATGTTTGTTTTCGATTTGACTTGCACGATTTAAAACCTGACATTTCAACGTTTTGTTAGACATAAGTATGAATTTTTTGTGATTAGTATTCACTAAGTTACACTTCATTTTCTGAGAACTATCAGATTGGACTTCGTTCAGAGGGAGATGAGAGATCACGCATCATGTTAGTTTTCTTTATTTTACAAAAAGCACAACATTTTGTTTTTACTCTGAGTGTATACAAATAAAAGGAGATATTCTATAGTTTCAATTGATGTATTACTTATGTCTCTATGACAAAAAATGACAGAGTATTTTAAGTCTGTTTTGCTGCAATGTGAAAAAAACCCTGCAAAACGCGCCGGCGCGTTTTTAGACCTCAGAGTGTTAACATGGATATTTTAGAAGTATGCTGAATTAATGTGAACAGATGCCTTCAACAAAAAGCATATACCATTGATTAACAACTTCATAGCTCACAGTAGGTCTGCCTTTAAAGATTTATAAGTTATTATTAATAATTTATTTTTCTTCTGGGACCCGACTGTTGGACTCTATGTAACAAGTTGCGGGGCGGGACTATCTGTTTGATTGGCTAATGAAGATGGATGGTTCAGGAAACCTGTTTGGAAAAAAATCTTTATTTTTGCAGTTTTCATTTATTGTAGTGGCACAGATAAACATGTTGTTAAACTGAGGTTTGATAGCTGTTTTGTTTGCTACTTAGGTTCTAGTTTGTGTTGATTGGCCATCAATAGTAACTATAGGCTGAAATATGGTTTGTATCTCCCACAGTGAGGTCTATGCCCCATCAGGATTTATCGTTTATCAATTCTACTAGTTGTTTGTATGGAAAGAAACATAAACCCTCAGCATAAGATCAATTTGCTGTGAATATGCTCTGTATTTCCCCGCAAAGCACATTGTCCATTATGATTCATGACAGCGCGGTGTCTCAAAGAGCCTGGACGTCGGCACGGGGCGAAGCCGAGAACAAATCACCCTCATACGTCTTCTTTACTGTCAGTTATGAAAATGTGTGAATAGAAAGTCAAACGGTGAATGGGATTATCATGGAGTCAAGGTTGCACAGTAGTGGCAGTTGTGTTTTTTCTCGTTGAACTCTTGGCAGACTCTCATGCATTTGCATTTATTAATACGGACTGCAGTATTTAAGCCCAAAATTGGCAGGAAATTACTCCGCAGCCATCAGGAGACTCAAGGCCGAAAATCTCTCAAGGCTTTAGCACCTAAACCAAAGCACATTCATCTCACACACCTGCCACGGCTGATAGGTGATACAGCCCAGAGAATTCATCATCCTGAGTGATATTTTGTCTAGAGAATATACTGCACTTGGTCAAATATTTCTTTAGCTGTCGCTGTGGAGTACATTTGGGAGGAAATGTCATTTCTTTTCTGTGCACATTAGATTCGAAACCAAAACACTTAGAGATAGTTCACTCAAAAATGTAAATTCTCTCTCTTATTTTTACTTAACCTTGTGTTATTGACATTTTTTGAAGAATCTCTTACAGCTGCATAACAAGCAAACAAAAAAGGTATTAAGATAACTTTTTCGAAAGATATAGTTTTATTCAGCAAGTATGTATAAAATTGATCAAAAGTGACAATAAAGACATCATTAATATTACAAAAGATTCATATCTCAAATAAATGCTTCTCATTTGCACTTTCTATTCATCAAAGAATCCTGAAAAAAATTACGGTTTTCACAAAAATATTAAGCAGCACAACTGTTTTCAACATTGATAATAATCAGAAATGTTTCTTGAGCAGCAAATCGTCATATTAGAATGATTTCTGAAGAATCATTTGACACTGAAGACTGGAGTAATGATGCTGAAAATTCAGCTTTGATCACAGGAATTAAAAGTTATTTGAAATTGTAATAATATTTCTCAATATTACTGTTTTACTGTATTTTTGATCAAATAAATGCAGCCTTGGTGAGCAGAAGAGACTTTATTATTATTTTTTATATTTTTAGAAAAATCGAGTTCCCAAAGTTTTCTGAAGGTTCCCAAACAAAATCACCAGCAACCAGACCCTAAAATCCCTGGTAACACCACCAAATGTGGCACAAACCAGGTCAAAACCCATATCTATAGGAAAATATATATATTCAACTTTTTTCCATGATTCCACAATTGTTTGATTAACATTATTGAAACAGACAGACTATATATTAAGAAGACCTACTGTACCAAACGGATCTAATATAATGTTACACATCATCAGATGTTTTCCCCCAACAGTTAACCAAACGTTCACTTAAGACATAACAGATAATGTTTGCGTGAATACTCGCCAAGACAGATTTTTTGAAATACTGTATTTCTGTGTATATGTGTTTATCGGGATTGCGTGCTGAGACGTCTTTGTGCGCACACTTCAGATCTGTCAGATGTTTACATCAGCATGAGTTTGAAAATCACATTTCATTGGTTCAGACTCATGCCATAAAGAATTCGCAATGAATATTCACAAAGTTGGAATGCTGCGCTTTACAATGTTACCAAACCTATGCTGAGGGAAGCGCCAGTCGTCCAGAAAAGAGCAGAGAAAACCGCATTTTTCATGGTCAACTTCTTTCAGAAAACATACAAATAAAGATACTTTTAAATGTTTAATTGCTATTTGGAGCATTGGGATAGCTAGATAAAGGCTTAATGAGCTCATTTCTGTGAAAAACTCAGCTTTGCATTCTGACTCATGTTGCCAGCACGGGTCACATATATATTTTGAATTTACTGTATGCATCTCTTCTGATGTCATAAGATAGTTTTGTGCGAGTATACAAATCTTTATGGTGTGTTTTGGACCTTGACAGTCATTGTCATTATGAATTGTTGTCTAAAAAAGAGCAGCATACATTTCTTTTAAAAACCCCTCCTGTGGTGTCCTACAGAAAAAGATAACAGCATGTGGGTTGGGAACGAGTAAATGATGTCAGAGTTTTCCAGAGCTATTCCTTTAAATGTTTTCCATGTTTTATATCAACAGCCTCAAACTCTCACTAATAGACTGTCACAGATGTGCCCTTGAAGGAGAACGGATAAAACTCAACAGAATAGACGGTGGGATGCTGCAGGAGTATAGCGGCTCCTTCCCGAGCTGTGTCACATTCTACACGCGTATTTCATTTCACTCTTCAGTGCTTCCCCTGTGGCAGGTTAGGAACGCAGAGTGACCTGCTAGCAAACTAGGTCAAAGGCGAAGTGTGCACGCTTTTCACCCATGAAGAAAGAAACTAATCAGATATTTCTCACCCTTGAGGCGTCGGAGCTCTCGAGTAGTTTCATGTCAGGCATCTGGATGTGGCTTTTCCCTGTGAGTGGAGGAAAAGCTGATTAGTTGTTGGTAATGGACAGGAAAGGTTTTAGTGACACAGCTCGACCCTGCCTGGTATTTACACACAGACTGAACCGTCCCGCAAATAAGCACTTTGTAAATTGTTTATCTGTCTGTGGTTGAAAGACCCCATGATATCAAGAGTTTTGTGGCTTTCGCTCTATCTCTGTTAAACACACACTTTGGAAATGTTGTGTTCAGAATTGCATATTAGCATACTATGTGTATTAGTCCTGCAGTGTATAATATGTGTACTGTCCTAGTATGCAGATTTTCTGTATGCAGAGATAACCCGAATGACCAGCTACATTTGCCAAAATGCGAAGCATACAGTAAGTCCACACTGCGTGCAATACGGTATCCCACAATGCACTTGACTTGACTATGATCCATCCAATTACATCTTCCCCCGGTTTCACAGACCAGGCTTAAGGTAGTCCTTGACTAAAATACCTGTTTGAATTTGAACTGAAAGCAACTTGTACTGACAGTTCTTAAAATACATCAGTGTCATTGTTTTGTCTCAAGATGTACACCAGTAATGTTTTTTTTCTAGTGTACATTTATAAAAGCTACTTAAATGCCTTAAAGGAACACTTTTTTTGAAAATAGGCCCATTTTCCACCTCCCCTAGAGTTAAACAGTTGAGTTTTACCATTTTCGAATCCATTCAGCTGATCTGTGGGTCTGGCGGTACCACTTTTAGCATAGCTTAGCATAGTTCATTGAATCTGATTAGACCGTTAGCATCTCGCTCAAAAAAATGACCAAAGAGTTTTGATATTTTTCCTATTTAAAACTTGACTCTTCTGTAGTTACATCATGTACTAAGACCAACGGAAAATGAAAAGTAGCGATTTTCTAGGCCGATATGGCTAGGAATACTCTCATTCCGGCGTAATTATCAAGGAACTTTGCTGCCATATCAAGGGTGCAGCAGGCACAGTGATATTACGCAGCGTCTCTCACAAATGTCTCCGTGGTTGCAAGGCACGCTCCCTGTGCATGCAGGGGGTCACAGGCGGTGCGTAATATCATTACGCCTGCTGCACCCATGGTACGGCAGCAAAATGAATGTTTAAATTGGCAAAGTTTAAGTTTAGTTTAAACACTGATAGCAATGTCAGACGTTGAGGTCTCACCTGCGTCGCGTCGCGTTGCGCGCTATCAACACCCGGTGATGACGGGGTAAATGACTGGTCATAGAGCTTTCGGCACGTCATTGAACATTTGTTTACAACGAGTGACTGTTTTGTCCATGTTTATCTGATCATCGCTGTTGTAACGTATTTGGAAACTAGACTGAAACATACATTATCATAATCCATCTGTCTGTTTTGCAAGTTGTTTTCAACAAACCATATTATAGATGCGTCGTCAGATTTGGGACGAACCACGGCGCAAGCGTGTGCTGAACTGTGGGTGGAGAACCGAACGGTTTGATTTTTTTTACAGCGAACCGTCCCACCCCTAATGTACTGTGTATATTTATTATGTATATATACTGTAAATACACACACATACATGTATTTATTTAAGAAATATTTACATGTATATTTATATTGATATAAAATTTATACTATATATAAATATAAATATTTTATATATAAATATAAAATATTTTTATTAAATATACACATGCATGCGTGTGCATTTATATAATATACATAAATATACATAGAACATACACATATGTAAACAAACTTTTATTTTTATTTTATTTATTTAAATATATTTATATTTTATATTATATTATTTTTGCATAAATATATTGTACTATTTTTTTTTACATACATATATATATATATATATATATATATATATTAATTAAATAATAAAATATTAAATAATAATATTATTTACATATTTTATTTGAATATATTTTTATTTATATTATTTTAACATATATAAGTAAATAATATTTATTTATTTATATTTACATCTATTTGGCTTAAAAATTATAATTTTTATTTTTATTTCCAGGATGATGCCTGGCACTATTGTAGTGACAACATTGTTATGCATACTGTTTCGGTTCTTTTAAATAAGAATAGAAGGCATTATGCAGTAATCTGTAGGCTAGTATTCCATTCCGAACACAGCCATTGTCCCATTTGCATTTGTGTATTGTTTGTTTATTTGCTTAAAGCCACCAAAGTTTGCTGAATTTTGTTGCGAGTTCCGCCCCCAGCGCATGTCCTGATCCTGCTGCGGAGCGTCTTACTCATGTTTACTATGGTGCTGATGTCACCCGCTCAGATAAGCCATATATCACTGGCTTTCACGGCAGCAGCTCATTAGTAGTTAAAACAAGCAATTACAACATGCATGTCAAGAAAATTTATGTTTAATGTGATTTACCCTCTGAGGTTGTCCGTCCATTAAGAAATTGAGCATTCATCATCTTACAAACCCCTGCAAGAATCAAACAGCTTGATTTGAGGAGTCGTGGCTCCTTAGTAAGCAGATAAAACTGCGTAAGATGAAACAGACGTCTCTGGAGAGCCAGAACATGAATGTGTAGAAGTGAAGGAAATTGGCTTGGGGATATTCCACTTGCTCTGCAGATTTTAGAAATGATACATTTTAAAATAAGTGTTCTATTTAGAACCAGCCTGATGTCAGTGAGAATCTTTGATGTTCCACAAAGAACTTTTCATTCACTAGGTGTTTGAAAAAAGAACAACAACAAAAAAAAAATAAATACATTTTCTAGTGCTTTAAACATCCCAGAAACCAAAACATTGATCTGAAGAAGTTGTAATAATCAAAACATCAAGAATGTTTTAACCACTAACTGGGACGCTGGAGCTAGTTGTCACACTTTTTAATCCAGTGAATATTGTCAGTTTCTATATGTGATGCGATCTGGGAAAACCCGTCAGATGTCGTGATGGAAGGTTTTCAGTAAATTCAAAAAATAGGCAGAATGTCATTTTTTTTGTCAAAATTGGGTTTTCATTAAATTATCATTCTATAACATCTTGTCTATCATCTCTGAAAATATCTTGGCAAAATTCGCCTGTTAAGTGCAGAAAAATTGCTATTTATAGTCTCAAGGCTGTTCTCTAATGTTGCTGTACCAGCGGAGGTAAAAAAAAAATTACCTATAGCTTTCCCTCTCTTAACACTACAAAGACAATTCACCTATCAAAATAAACCACATAACATGTAGAATGAAGGTGCATTAATGCAAATTTCCCACCATAAAGACAAAAAGGACTGAACTGCTGCTGAGTGGTCCAAAGTTATGTTCTCTGATGAAAGTAAATTTTGCATTTCCTTTGGAAATCAGGATCCCAGAGTCTGGAGGAAGAGAGGAGAGGCACACAATCCATGTTGCTTGAGGTCCAGTTGAGGTCCAGAGGTAAAGTTTCCACAGTCAGTAATGGTTTGGGGTGCCATGTCATCTGCTGGTGTTGGTCCACTGTGTTTTCTGAGGTCCAAGGTCAACGCAGCCGTATACCAGGAAGTTTTAGAGCACTTCATGCTTCCTGCTGCTGACCAGCTTTATGGAGATGCAGATTTCATTTTCCAACAGGACTTGGCACCTGCACACAGTGCCAAAGCTACCAGTACCTGGTTTAAGGACCATGGTATCCCTGTTCTTAATTGGCCAGCAAACTCGCCTGACCTTAACCCCATAGAAAATCTATGGGGTATTGTGAAGAGGAAGATGCAATATGCCAGACCCAACAATGCAGAAGAGCTGAAGGCCACTATCAGAGCAACCTGGGCTCTCATAACACCTGAGCAGTGCCACAGACTGATCGACTCCATGCCACGCCGCATTGCTGCAGTAATTCAGGCAACAGGAGCCCCAACTAAGTATTGAGTGCTGTACATGCTCATACGTTTCATGTTCATACTTTTCAGTTGGCCAAGATTTCTAAAAATCCTTTCTTTCTATTGGTCTTAAGTAATATTCTAATTTTCTGAGATACTGAATTTGGGATTTTCCTTAGTTGTCAGTTATAATCATCAAAATTAAAAGAAATAAACATTTGAAATATATCAGTCTGTGTGTAATGAATGAATATAATACACAAGTTTCACTTTTTGAATGGAATTAATGAAATAAATCAACTTTTTGATGATATTCTAATTATATGACCAGCACCTGTAGTATTCAGGTACAGAGATGCTAGTTAAAAGAAATTAAATAAAGTAATCAGATGTAAAATAACACTGAAGAGTCACTGTTAATACATTAAATAGGTAAATCCATACGATTAATTTAAAGTTACAAACGTTATTTAGACAGACAGGAGCATGTATTTTTGGCTTCACAGATTCGAGGCTGCTACACATGCGATGATACCTACTATTAAACTTTTTTAAATTCACAGACAAAACCGACTGTGTTTATGTGAATACTCACTAAGACAATTGACAATTTTGTGTGTATTTGACTGTTTAAGGTAAAACAACTCAATTTGGAATGCGCAAAATCTATACAGGCGGCTTTTGTGTGTGCGTTGTTTGTTGTATAAGCACAAAGAAACCATCTCTTAAAGAGCTCCCAAGTACGTTACTACTGAATGATAAAATCGCTTGGATGTTCAAATTGGCAAGTTTGAAAAAGACATGGGCAAGTGATTTCCATCAGTTGTCCAAAACGCGCACGAGAGTGTTGTATCGCAGTGCGCATATGTACTTAAAATGCTCTATTTTCGCGCACTAATTTTGTACTTAATATACTAAAGATACTTTTCGTTAAAAAAGATTCTTTAGTACTTCTTAAGATAATCTTAAGAACATGTAAGTGTACTCAACTGTGCTATTTTGAAACACCATGAAATATGAACTAAAATGTGCTTTAAATATATTATCTCTGTATTTAAAAAATGTATTTAGTTAACACTTGTAGTACACTATGGGTTCAAGTGTACTATAAGTGGTTACCAATTACTGATTTGATGTGATAATCTGTGTTGATTAATTTACTAATAAACATTTGTGGTAATTTCCCGCTTTGTAAATGTGAAACCTGCGAGAATGAGTAAAATTATGTGCAATACTCAAGCCAAAATTTAGACATTGTATGGTATTGATTTAATACCGATATACCAGTATTAGATTGTGGTACTATACCAAAGCCAAAATTGTGGTATCGGACCATCCCTAGTGTCATCTAGTGAAAAAGTTTGATACTGTGCCCAAACAAAATCTTACTGTAAGCTCATTTTTGAATTATTTCAACCTAAAATTTGGAATGTTGACATGACTTTACTTGACTTGACTTAGTGACATCACAAACCCCCAAATTTACCTAAACCCTGCCCCCGAGAACACAACAAAGGGGGTGAGGCCATGTTGGACTGCTTTAGAGAAGAGGAAGAGTTGTTGTAGTAGAGTGTTGTTGTCATGCCATCATTTTACGCCGGACTGCTTCACAAACGGGGATCAATTCAACCAAGGGCGTAGATTTGGTTTCAACATGGGGGTGGTTGAATTTATGCTGCCTGTTTTTTTTTTTATTATTAAAAAATAATCTGTTTTATGTGTAGCGTTATTGGATTATCTATCTATCTATCTATCTATCTATCTATCTATCTATCTATCTATCTATCTATCTATCTATCTATCTGTCTATCTATCTATCCTTCATAACTTTATGAAATTTATGTATAATCATTCATCAAATTCTAACATAACTGAGTGATTCTAAAAAGAAAGAAATTATGTTAAATATTGAAACCGCCAGTCGGCGGCAACAATTCGATGTTTTATTAAGTGAATCACTTAAATCGTTCATTCAGCCAATTCGTTCAAAAGTCAGATTAATTTAGGAAGAAAAGAAACACCGATGTGAATACTTTTGTCATTGATCATTACAGACAGTATTGAAAAATGAACTAACAAAACACACGGCTGTTTTGGTAACTGGTTACAGTTACACTGATAGTTATGGCTACATTGCAATGGATTAGCTAGCTAAAATATGAGTGTATTACACAACATTCTCATACCTCCTTCTCAGTACATGCTTTATTCTTTTTTAATGGACCAGCGGTTTAATATAGTTGGCTGGGCAGCGGTTCTCTTCATTTTTGGAGCTACCCGCGCTCTCTCATTCAAACAGTACAGCACTACTCGCGTTGTTCTGGTGAAAGAGCGACGCGCATTGGTTGGGCGTTACCAATCGGTTCAATGGAGGGGGAGAATATTTTTGTCTAGTTTATTATGACAAACTCATATTTGAATAGAAACAAAATTATTGTTACAAAATAAATGAATTCTACATATTTTTCATTTGATCTACTTTGATTTTCATGTTGAAATATTGGGGGGGTTGTAACTGAAGCATTTGAATATTGGGAGGGTGACCTCCCCCCCATCCCCCCCACAAACTACGCCCCTGAATTCAACGCTGGATTTGCACAAAAGATTAACATGACGGCACATGCTAGTCGATGAGTTGAATCAACTCCACAGCAACTTATAAATTTATCCACTAACCATTCAGAAACGTCCAGTTTCATTCTAAAAGTTGTAACTTCTTCCTGAGTTTATCAGTGTCATCCGGTTTGAACAATGAAGGCTGAACACCGTTACTGAATCCTCATTTTGGCTGCGTGAGATTCTCCAGCTTTGTTGTTGTTGAGCAACCGAAGCGCAAGTTGTTAAAGGTCCGCCCTCTTCTGGAAAGTATTTGCATTTAAAGGGACACACACAAAAACGGCAAAAACGTTTTTGCTCACACCCAAACAGGGGCAAATTTGAAAAGCTATAATAAATGATCTGTGGGATTTTTGACTGAAAACTTTTAAAAATATGAAATGCATCATTGATTACTTGTGTCCCTGTTTATCACATAGATTTGATTTTATTTTGTAGCATATTAGTATAAAAACAGAAAATAGATTAATTACATTACATTACATCAGGGTTCATGTAATCAGTTTACATCAGGTTACATGTATTCAGTTACAACCCAGCACTGATTGTAACACAGGAAGCTACTTGCTGTAATGCAAATGTGACAACTTGCCCCAACCTGACATCCTGATAACAGAGTTTCTGAACCTTTCAGTTCAGAATCACCTTCATCATACAGTTACTGCTGATGGAAAAGCAATCATTTGTGTGATTACACTTTTGACTCAAAACCTGCTAGCTAAAGACTAGCCGTGACAACTAGCCCCGGTGTCCCCTTATACAGCACGAAGAAAAGGGTTCGTCATCTTTTCTGAATCTGAAGTGCAGCACAGATCCACTGAATGACTTTTAAGGGTGTATCTCCAGTGATCCTTTGTGCAGCAGTTTGGTTTAAAAATAGCGTGACGCAAGTGAGCGGTAGATCCAGAAGAATATGACTTAATGCCACACGTTTGATCAAGAACGCTTTCAGAAGTCATGTAGTCTCAGGCGTCCTTATAAGCCCAGAACACAAACTACCACCCACAGATCAGGCCTGACTCGAGAGCTTATGATAATCTCAACTAGTGCTGAATTATGAATGCTGCAGAAAAAAAGGAATTTGCGTGTAGAGTTTCAGGCCATATCACACTGTCTTTTAAGTCAGAGACTGAGTCTTATGCAGCAGTGCAGGAAAATTTCCACCTGCTGGACGATAAAACAGGTTAAACTTCCGTTGAGGACTGTGCGAGATGAATGCACACCTAGATTTATTGAGTTACAAACCAATTCTACAAACCAATTTAACTTCTACCGGCAGCGGCAATTAATATTTATCCGTTGCATACTTCATATGTGCTGCATAGCAGAGGGAATTAAGTGAAAGAACATCTGGAAAATGTCTCGGTGAATCTTAAGTTTCTCCCCGTAATGATGTCAAAGCTGCTTTGATGCTTGGAAAAATATGTCACAGGAGCAGAAAAACAATGCATTCATATGGATAGAGTAATAAAACATGGAATGTTTTCTTTATGCATTTCTTTATGCACTTTATGCACACACAAAAAAAATGAATTGTTGGATTACTTAAAGAAGCAGTGTCAAGTGGTTCCACGCAACTATATTGAGTAATTTGTACAAATAACTATTTAGTTGAAATTCAAGTAAAGCTGACAAAATTTCTTTGAGTAAATACAAATCATTTGAATTTGTCACTGCTACATAATATTTATATGTGCAGTTTACTTAATATGTAAGGTGAACACATGTATTATTTTAATATGTATATTCATACAACAGTTCAGTTTGATTAGCTGAGAGCCGTGCAATATTCTAGTGACAACAGCACTCACCATTTCACTGTTTGTATTACTCCGCTTAAAGCGACTCTCATGGTGGCTGAGCAAATCCACCGTATTTTTCATAAATACTTGTACAACAAATACACTTGTTGTACCACAAACTGTAGTTTTCAGAGTTTTTTAGGTGAGAATGTAGTTGTTTAGACCTGAAATATGTGACTCATATTTAATCGTAGTGCCTATTTTACAGTTTGTTTAGACATTTTCGGAGATGCGAGCTCCAGGCCGTCAGCGGCCGTTCAGTGCTCGTGTACTCGCCGAGAACAGCTTCATCTCGGCCAGTGCTATGGGGATTTGCCGCTGGCTCTTAAAGTGATTAAACATGAGATATAATTCATTTTGGGTAAAACAGGCAATCTTTGGTCTTATTAATCTATTACTTGTTCCTGATCAAATTGAATTGGGCTATGTTAAATGTATTTAATATTAAGGCTATATTTAACATCCTGTAGAGCACTGCTTTTGTATGTTTGACTAAATTGTGTTTATTTCCTATTGTCATTTATAATGGCTATTGTTGTTAATTTAAATATTGTTGTTCAATAAATATTATTTTATATAAATAATATGTTGTATTTGCTATTGCCCTCAGAGAAACCAACACACCAGTTTGTGTCCTATCACCACAGGATATCATTAAAAACAACTTACCTGTGATGGAGGATCACTTCTCAGTCCCGTGTTTCTTGGGAATATCCCGGACGAGCCCCCAGCTGTTAGGGTCCATTAGTGTGTAATATGGATTGAGTGAAAGTTACATTAATAAGCCATTAGATGGCAGCAAATTTTACGAGTGAATGAGTGAATGACTTTTAAATTGAAAGGGACTTTTGTTGTTTTAGCACTGTTTGTTATGGGAAATTCCCTTAACTGTAAAAAGGACAAATATAAGGATCGCTTTCCTCAGCAGACATTCAAACGGATTTTTATAATGGATATAATATCATAGACATCGATCTGAAGAATGAATGTTATATCAGACACAGGTAATGCTCGCTCAGGCGATCTCTCTGTCTCTCTGTCTCAATAATACTATACAAAATACAATGAGTTTACAATGAGTAAAACTTCCTTCGTTACTAATTCTAAAGTGACATTTTAGAATCAAACTGAGATTTAAGTCTGTCGGAAGGAAGTAGTTCTGCACACACTCATGCCGTCAAACTGTTGTATAAATGCAATATCACACTTGTAACCATGTGATGTGGCTGTATATCAGCACGCTGTGATTACCTACAGCTGTGCTGATATAGAGCGATATTGCATGGCTACTCGTGTGATATTGCTCATATATTAACTATTTGCTCTACAAAATGCGCTCGAAAAAAAATAACTCACTGAGCAAACTCAATTTAATTGAGAGCAGGAATTCACAGGCGCTCATATACTGTATGCATAATGGTAACCACAAAATTTATAAACATTACAGAAACTTCTCTAAATGTCCAACATAACTGAACATTAAACATTAACAAACTAACAACATCTTTCCCTTCACTGAAAAACACCTAAAATAAAATTAATCTCTAAATTTACTCCTAATTCAGTCTCTTGCAAAGCATGCTGGGACCTACAGATCCACTGCCTAGTTAGTTATGTCAACATTAATTTGTGCGTTTCACTCAGCAGTGTTACGTTGACTGAACAAACACTTAAGTAAAGCTGATAATACTCATTCTTAGTAGAAACAACTCAGTTAAATTAAGTTCATGTAGTTACATGAGTCTTTAAGTAATGTAAGCAAGGATGGTTGGTGAAACTAACAACAGTAAAAGTTTTGTTCCAAGCAAAGCTCTACATAAAATGCATGATGCGTTTGTCTCGCTATTTATATATTATGCATGCTCAGCCGTCGCAGGGATTTTTCTTGACTCGCATGCCCACCTTGATAGATAACGTAGCTTTGAGTTAATCTGATGGCTGCTGATGTGTTTCTGATGTGTCTCTATGTGCATTGTGCTTCACTGTCTCTTAAAAGATAGTCTGTCATCATGACATTTTTTCTTAATTGTTTTGCATTGTTAAACAGAATAATTCTACGCAGCTGAAGGCTGCATTGTGGCCCGGCTGTCAGGTGTGTTTACCCGAGATAAAGGCTCGGATCAAAGGGAGATGCGCAGGGACTGACGTGCTGACAGTATGTTGCTCGGGGAGTTTGTTCAGTAGTTTCTTTGTAAGTTTGAATAAATAATAGGGGCAGATTGGATGTAACCACTCATCAGATAGCACAGCATTAGTCATTGAGTCACAGAGCTGTGGCACCTTTCAGACGCGCAGGGGTTTGGACGCATCGTCGCATTTAACAAGTTCAGTCTTCACAGAAGCATAAGACAGCTGCGGTGACATGCCGTTAATGCTGCGTCTGCTCTTACTGTCCAACACCCTAGGATTTTATGTGAGATCTCCATAATGCATTGTATCTCAGGAAACCAGCACGTGTTATTACTTTTTGGTGGTAATAACATGGTATTTGTGAAGTACCTTGGTGTGTCATGTAAATATAGTATAGTATGGTAATCGTTCAGTACCATGGTGTGCTCTAAATTGGGACACACTTGACTGAATTTGTCTTACGTGATCTTGATAAAACCTTTAGATCTGAAGGATTCTACCTAAATGTTTGAAATTAGTTGTATACACATTTATGAATTTTGCCTACATATGATTTTCTTTATTTGTTTTAAATTAGTGCTGTGAAATTAATTGATCGTGATTGATCACATTTAACATAAAAGTTTGTTTATATAATATGTGTGTGTGTGTGTGTGGGTGTTTGTACACATACACGTGTAAATATGTATATATATATAATATGTATATATATGTTGTTAATATTTACATATATATCTATATTTAATATTATAAATACACACACACATATATTATATAAACACAAACATTAAATGTGATTAATTGATTTGACAACCCTATTTCGAATATTAATATTTATTTTATGTATTATTGATGTTGTTGTTGTTATTAAAAAGTATTATTATATTGTTTTTACATTTTTTATTTTACATTTACATATTATCTTTGTTTATTTTTATTTTGTTTTATTTTTTAAATAGTAATATTTGCATATATTATTATTAGTAGTATTTTATTTATGAATCTGTTGTTTTTATTTAAATTATTTGCTTACATTTATTTGTTGTTTTGTTTATTTTCATTATTCTATATTTATTCATATTCTTTTTATTTTATGTATTATTATTTTATTATTTTTATTTCTTTTTATTTCATGTGTTTTAAATATTAAAATTTTATGCATTTTTGTTATTATTATATTAATATATCTATGTTTTTATTATTTTATTTGCTTACATTTATTTGTCTGCTTATTTTTTATATTTTTGTTTCTTACATTTTTTAAATGTTAATATTTATTTTATGTATTATTATTATCATCATCATCATCATCATCATCATCATCATCATCATTTTTTATTTTTTTTTAAATGTTTTTTGCTTTGCTTTATTTGCATTGTATTTAGGGCTGGGCGATATGGCAAAAATGTAATCTCAATAATTTTTTCCCATATTGATCGATAACGATATATATTTCGATATATATAATGTGTTAATGCTGCCAGCTTTAAAAGAGTATCCCAACTATGACTTAAGCCACAAAAATTTGAGGGTTCATTAATTACATTTTAAAGTATAGTTTATTAACAAAAACAGATTACATATTTGGCCTTAAAAAAATTAAGACAACTTACTAACTTAGCGTGTGACTTTTAATTATAAATAAGCCCGACATACACCTGGGCTCTTATTATGAAATGTCTACACAATTGCAGGCTGATCCTTCAGATTCTAACAATCATCTAAAACATTTTATATAAAGGCCATAAAGTAGACATTGTAATAATTCATCAACTTGAGTTCATTAGCAATCGCTTGGCATAAATCTGCTCTTTTCATTGATTGAGAATCACTTTAGCAGCCTGAAGTGCTGTTGCGTGAGCCTGTAGAATGCGCAACAGCGCCGCATTGTGACTTTGCAACAAGCAGCGCTTTTTGTGAAATATCCACAGCATCTCTGCAGCGCACATGGGAATGTCAGCGGGAGTAAACAGTTCTGAAGCACACATAACGAGCAGGTATGAAATGCGTAGGGTGAAGGGAGATTTTCCACTAGTTAATCGATCACGGATGGTTTCATTATCTTGGGCAGATACAAAAGTATGAGAGGATAAAAATAATAAAAGCATAAATGTGTCTCCAAATATACTTGGGCAGCCGAAAACATACCTGGGCAGCCCGCCCAAGTAAAGTCTATGGGTGTTTCTCAATCAGCTCCCCAGTTCAGTAGTCAGGGCACTGATCAGGGAGTCGGTCACATTCATTTACATGATATACTGATTCATGACCAAAGAAGCTGATTGAGATGCAGGGTGAAGCACTGTGATGGAATAGGTTGGTTGTTTTACCAGTCTTGTTTTTCACCGTCCAACAACATATTTTACAGATCGTTTTAATCTGCGCCTGGTCGCTTTTCAAATAACCAAACCACTTTCATATAACTGAATTTGTGCTACCTTTTTTACGACAATTTCATCATTTTTATACAATAACTCGAGGTTAGTTTCACTTTCGTCGCTGCTTCCACTCATTTTTGTCGTCCTTGTGTTGAGTTTGCTTTGCAAAGTGCCGTGCTGCACGCTTATTGGCTGTTGTCGCATATTTCTGCTGTATGATTGGCTCTTATATTAATCCATATTGAGTAAAAATGCCTAGAGCTTATCATCGTTATCGACATATATTTTATCACGATTCAATATGATATCGTTTATCGGCACAGCCCTAATTGTATTCATTATTATTTTATTTAATTCATGTTGTTTTTATTTAAATTATTTGTTTACATTTATTTGTTGGTTTGTTTATTTTCATTATTGTATTTTTTTCACATTCTATGTATTTTGTGCATTATTATTTTATCTTTTAATTTATTTTTATTCATTTTTATTTTGTTTTTAAAAATATGAATATTTTATGAATTATTATTATTATTATTAATGGATGTGTTGTAGTGGAGGAAAAACTGCCAACAGGTGTTCAGCATACATGTAAACTCCTTCAATACTGTGTTCACCTCATGTGCATGACATGAATGTTGAGAAAGTAAGAATCTCGCTTTATTTGCATTTAGAGTGCTGCTGATTGCATCAAGTGGCTTGTCAGAATCAATATGTAAAGATGGAGATGCAGTCATTGAGGGAAGTCTCTGAAGAGCTCATCACTCGCTCTGTTTTACCAATTATTGGACACAGAAACCTTTCTGAACACATACTATCGGCTGAAGCCATCTCCAGTCCGTCCAGTCAATGTACAACCACGAGCTGTATACAGAAGCATTGCTAATCCTTGTGTAGAACAATGAATGTATTGGCTCGCATGCAGTGAAAAAGTGCCAACGTGAAAGCAGAAGCGCTCACACATGCACAATCTGCTTGTTTTATAAATGCACATTCACAACCCCTGGCTCACATTTTTAATGACAACATAAAACATGTCAGCATGAAACAGCTTGGAACCCATTTTAATTGCATAATCAGATGCATTTCTGAAAAAAAAAAAAAAAACTAAGTAAAAGTTTTTATCGGTCAGAATGAGAAGAATGTCTAACTTGCACTGCTGAGTCTGTTTTGATTTCATGTTAACCTCAGTGTTCATGAATTGATCGTTTCTTTGTTGTTTTCATCTCTTGTGTTCAGCTCTTCTTTGACTGTGTGAAATGGTTTAATAGTCCCTCAGCAGCTGTTGTGAGGGAAATGAGAGGAATATTCAGTTGTCACTGCGTTACTGCGTCCTCAGATAAGTCTGAATATGAAAACTGATATTAAATGTTATGAGGAGGTTTTATCACAACGTGGGCCGCATGTATGATGAATTATCATCATTAGCGCCGCTCTCCTGGCATCATTTAGATTTCTAGGTGTTTCTGGAACTGGAAAGCAAATTGTAAAACCAGAGCGGAGATGAGAGTGGCCTTCATATCTGTCAGGACGTTACGGGTTCCTATCAATCAAAAACAGCTTGCTGGCATCCAGCATTCATTTCCTTCTCCATAATAAACTTGAAGAGGTTCTCAAGAAAAAAAACATTTATTTTGTGTACTTTGAAGGAACATTTCATTGCTCAGGTGTTGCTCTTTCATAGCGCAGATTTGTTTGTTTCATAGTTGATATGTCAGATGTTTCTCCTAAAGTTCATGAAGGGGACCTCTAATGCCCCATTTACAAGATGTAATATAAGTCTCTGGTGTCTCCAGAATGTTTCTGTGAAGTTTCAGCTCAAAATCCCCCACAGATCATTTATTATAGCTTGTAAAATTTGCCCCTATTTGGGTGTGAGCAAAAACACAACTTTTTTGTGTGTGTCCCTTTAAATGCAAATAAGCTGCTGCTCCCGGCCCCCTTTCCAGAAGAGGGCGGAGCTTTAACAGATACCAATCGCAAAGATACGACTGAAATAAACAGTGTTATAAGATTTTCAGGTGTTCAGGTGCAGAAACTGTAATCAAATGGTAAAACAACACTGCAATTTATAAATAAAATATACATTACAAATATAGTTACAAAAGTTATTTAGTCAAGAACAGCGAGTGAATTTTCTCTGTTTTTTGTTGGTTGATTAATGTTGTACAGACGGCAGCAGAAATATTAGGCTGCTGTCACTTTAAGAGCTGCACAGATCCAATATACTGTTACACATGCGTTTTCTTTGTCAACTGTTTACATTCACTTAAGACATAACTGACTGTGCTTACGAGGATATTTTGACATATTTTTGTGTGTATTTGTCCGTTCAAATGCAAAAATACATTTCAGTAACGCACACTATACAATATGAGAGGCAGCTTTCTGTGCACACGTTTTGGATGTGTGTGCAGCGTGGGTCAGCTTGAATGGTTTAAAGCAGTGGTCACCAACCTTTTTAAGCCCAAGATCCCTGACCTCGACCTTTTTGAAAGACAAGATCTACTTGATAGAAAAAGACATCCCAGATTGTATTTAGTATTTTTTTTCATGGCCAATGTAGATTCTGATTTATTTATTTATTTTTACAAGCAAATTAGCCAATTCTGATACTGTTTGCAGATATTCATTATTAATATTATTATAATAAACAAAAATACATAGCCATTTCAAATTGGGAACCACTGCTTTTTAATCACAATCCAAACAAAGATGCTACGCACGTTGCATAAGCAGTTGTTTTTTGTTTTAATTAGATTTAATTAGATCTGACTTTATCTTTGTGAAATTATAAATGCTACACACACAAAAAAGCATGAAACAAAAACAGCAGGCTGAATGGGACGCAAATTCAACAGCAGGTGGCGCTTATGAAGCAGCAGTGATACATTGTTTCCTTGGTTACCGCTGTAAACAATACTGAAATGCACTAATAATTAGCTACTTTATTCTGAGGTAAGAGGAAAATAAAATGCCATTGCCATCGAAATCTTTCTGAAGACTGATCTCCTTTTAGAGATGCATTCATATAAGCCCTCACCCCCAATTCAATATTTATATTTTCTTCCTATATTTCGAGCATCGTGAACAGCGAGCTGATCTGCCTGCTACAGACTTTTCTCTTCTTGCGTCCATCTTCAGCGTTTCTGGCCTCTACTCAGACATGATCTGGGCTATTTACCTTTATCTGTCTGTCCTAGTAGCTCCCGAAAATAAAATAAATACAAAAATACAGTACAAAGACTGGAGAAATGTAATGTATTTTTGTACTCATATTTCTGTTATTTTCGCGAGCTACTGGAAAAGTGATAAAGATCGACCAGTCGATTGCGATCGACGGGTTGGCGACCACTGGTTTAAAGTCATATTAAGACACACACAAAGGAATCAATAAGAGACACATCTTATCGAACTTTGGTTTTTGGAATTTTGGAACCGGTTCTCGACACCCAACCCTTCTTTTAAACAGTGTTTACACTTCACTAATACCATTCATTTATATTCTTTTATTTCCCCCTTTTTTATCTTCTTTTCCCTGGTTTTTGCATCAAACATACTTGGATAACTTAATTTATACAGTAGTATAATGTATTTTATATAACTAAAAATGTAATACATTATCCAAAAGTCAGTAAGATTTTACAGTGTTTTTGAAAGAAGTCTCTTTTGATCACCAAGGCTGATTAAAATACAGTAAAAACAGTAATACTGTGAAATATTATTACAATTTTAAATAACTGTTTTCTATTTGAATATATTTAAAATTATAATTTATTCCTGTGATGCAAAGCTGAATTTACTCCAGTCTTCAGTGTCACATGATCTTTCAGAAATCATTGTAATATGCTGACCTTCAACCCGTTGAACCGCAGTGAAGTCCACTATATGAAGAAAAATCCTGGAAATTTCCCTCAAAAATCTTAATTTCTTTTCGACTGAAGAAAGAAAGACATAAACATCTTGGATGACATGGGGGTGAGTAAATTATCAGGAAATTAAAATTCTGAACTAATCCTTTAAGGCATTTCCATGGAGGTGAATAAGGTTGCGCTAATGTTGCAATCTGTAGGTGGGCTCCTTTCTGCAGACCAGGTTTGTTTGAAGTCAGCTAGTCGACCATTACCAACTCCCCTCGCATTTAGATTTGAGCAGGACTGAACCGAAAGCCTCCATACTGCGACAGAATCTTCTCCGCAATCAGTGGCGGCAGGATGGGCGGCAGGGGCGACTGTATTGATCAGCGACTGAAACTGCCTCCAATTCTGTTTTCCTCACTGAATACACGGAAAATAAAAGAATAACCGTTTGTGGGCCAGGAAAAATGACAATATCACAACTGCAACAACCATCACAGGGCCCAGAGCTTTCACTGTTTGAGAAACCATACAGCCTGCTCAGATATGGAAACAAGATGCTGTTTTTCAACAGTATGACTGAGACTCGGAATGATGTATTAGAGAGAAAATGATTGCAGCCATCCAGCTCAGCCATCAGCTCAAGCCTATTGACTCTTCCTGTGTTTTATACACTAGGCTAACACACTATATAGAGCTTCAGAAGTTGACTATACAAACCAGGACAGGGACAATTATGTTCCGACGTATATTATTCAATACACACTCTGGGAATAACTATTACCATAAAAGTAATAGGGAGTGTGATTGTATTCCTGTGGGAATGCAAACAAGACTACGGTTACATGCGGTTTGTAATATAAAACTAGAGGAATAATGTACAAAATATTCAAACACATACACACACACACTGCTTTCTCTTTAAATAAGTAAAGAAATATGGCTTTAACATGCTCACACTCTCACACATATATAAATAATAATGCGCTATAAAAAAAGCTTTGGTTTATATAAATCAGGATGCCTGACCGAGTGTTTCATATGGAGAAAAATGGGTCAGCTTTGTGGAAAGGGCTTTTTTCTGTAGGTAAAAGCATTTTAAACAGTCTTCAATTACTTATGAACTTGAATAATAACTGTAAAGCTGGATGTTCTTTGAAAAACATCTTCAAGTGCCCCAATTTCAGAGCGCTAATGTGAGGAGGTAAATTTGCAGTGTTGCTGGGAAACGTCAGCCAATTCGAGCGTCCTGATATTTACAAACAGTCTCGCAGTCATTAAAGTCAACATAAAAAATCTAAATTGACTATTTATTTTCTTAATGCATGTTCCAGGTCTTGTTTTGTCTGATATATCAGTGCATGTTATTTAAAAAAAATAATAATAATAATCAAAATTTCATCAAAAACTCTTTTTCAGCTGATGTTATCAGTCCCATTTTACGTGTCTGTCATATTGAGACTGTTCTCACCATCCAGTCAATTCTCAATCAAGTACTGTCTTCTGTTTTTTTCTTGTAAAAATTTTCTCAGAAATATGTCACATTATGGAAGTAAATGGGTTGCTTCATGTTTACTTTTTAAACATGGTTTTAAGGATCAAGTATTACTAAATACAGATAAAGTATACATTTTTTTTTTCTTTTTCTTTCCCTGGTTTTTGCATCAAATGTACTTGAGCCACTTTTCCACCAAAGGAACATTCCCCAGGAACTAGGGACTCTGGGCTGGTACTCGGTGTGATTCAACTGCAGGGACCAGCGTCTAAATTAAGTTCCGGGTAAAAATTTCCCCCTCAGAAAGTCCCTGCTCACGATGTAGTACTTTTTCAGGAAAGTTCAGGAAATTTCAGGGGTGGGACTTGGGCGCTGAACATGCTGATTGGTTGAGTTCATGCAGCATTTTGATTGGTTGACTCCATGCATCATTTTATTTCAACCACCATTTTTCAAAGTCTGTTGCAGTGCGTGCAGTCAGAAGCCGTATTTCCACCGAAATTTTTGAATGTGATGGAAATGCAGACAGAAACAGGTCTGGGGTGAAAAAAGTTCCTGGGACAAATTGTTCCTGGTAATTTTGGTGGAAAAGCAGCTTTGGATAAAAGTGGCTTGTCGATGCAGCTGGAATATGAAAAACTAATGTGCTGAAAAGTACATTTGTACTGTACTGTATATGCAATGTTGAGGTTATAAAGAAAATATAACAATGTTTACAAAGTGCTTTAATGTCAAAGAAGACATTCAGGAATAGATTTTTGTAAAAAACGTTTTAATGTTTCTGAAAGAAGTCTATTCTGCTCAACAAGGCATTTGTTTGATCAAAAATGCAGTAAAATAGTAGTGTTATGAAATATTACAATTTAAAAGAACTGTTTTCTATTTTAATATATTTTAAAGTGTAATTTATTCCTGTGATCAAAGCTGAATTTTCAGCATCATTATTCCAGTCTTCAGTGTCACGTGATCCTTCAGAAATCATTCTAATATGCTGTTTTGCTGCTTAAGAAACATTTCTGATTATTATCAATGTTGAAAACATTTGTGCTGCTTCATATTTTTGTGGAAACCGTGATGCATTTTTTTCAGGATTTTTATATGAATATAACGTTCAAAAGAACAGCACTGAACTCAAACAGAAATCTTTTGTAACATTATAAATGTCTTTACTGTCACTTTTGATCAATTTAATGCATCCATGCTGAATAGAAGTATTAATTTCTTTCAAAAACAATCTTACTGACCCCAAACTCTGTATGTTAATGTGTCTCTGTAGAGAGCTGTGATTCTCCACTGGTGTCCGGTTTGCCTCAGTCGGCCTTCACGAGTTCATCGGAGCTGTCGAGCAGTCACGGGCCGGGCTTCGCCAAACTCAACCGCAGAGATGGTAATTAAACACCTTCAATCATTATTCACAGCTAAAGAGACGGTTCTACTTCATCATTTGCACTTTTGTGTGATATTTTAAGATTAAACTAGGTTTTGTGAATCCCACTACCTTAGTGCAAGGCAGTTGTTGATGGTTGCCAGGGTGTTGATATGTGGCTTTTAACGAGTTTTGATTGGTTTTTAACTTGCTGCTATGTGGTTGCCAGGGTATCCTGAGTGTTTGTTAACCTGTTTTAAGGTGTTGTTAAAGGTATTGAAAAATGTGCACATTTATATTCACTTATGTTTACTACACTTGTAGTGTAGAGTAGTGCATTTCACTGACGCTTTATATTCATATTTATATTATCATGTTTTACAATGTACCAGGCTGATCCAATGATCACATCTGAGGAAAAAACTAATTATTTGCTTTACTGGTTTAGTGGCATCAAAAGATGCTCAGTTCTGTTTGAGGCACTTAGTAGTAGCATATGAACTAGATATACAGTGCACGAGCAGAACTGTATATTCTGCCTTGCTTTTTTCTGTAAAATAATTACTTTTAGACAGAAATTCTCAACACAAAACAGTTTCTGCTGTGTTTTATCTAACGAGATCACAGATCAACAGTTCTGTGCAGTTATTTGAACTTTATTTTCATTGACTTTTATTTTCTACACTAGTCTATTATTGCAGTATTGATGATTTACCTGCACCTAAACAAAACTAACTGTGATCGGTCGCTTTACATGTCAGTCAAATAAAAGACCAGGAAATATGTGATTTGTTGATAAACTCAACTTTCAAAATCAAATGCAACTTGGAGGTTATTTTGGCCAAAAACTGCCCATTTAAGCACGCAAAGCCTCGTGGGTCATACAACATTTGATAACCGTGAGCATCTGGTGTCATTTGTGGCACCTCATCAGGTTCAGTAAGATTCAGCGGTTTATCACATTAGTTGCGCTTGCGTTGTGGCATTCGGTGTGTGTGTGAATGCTCCGACAGGTGACCACATTACAGATGAATTCAAAGAATGGCCCGTCTGGCATTTCAAGAAGTAATAGACAGACTTAAAGTATCATTTTATCCCATTACATGCCGCTGCAGCACTGTGTTAAGTGCAAACATGCTTCCCCCAGAAAATGACAACATTAATGACTGGAGTAGGAGGAAGTGTAATTGTTGTTCCTCATGGAAAATAGCCTTCAAAGGTGCACGCTTTGATTTTATGCACACACATTTGCGAACAAACAAACCAACACACACAGTGTAGGAGGCTCTGAGAGCAGCACGCTTCAAAGCCTGCAGCACCCGGTCTGATGTTTTTAAGGCCGCAGAGAAAAAAGCAGAGGCTGCAGTCACCTCATCCGCTCACCTGCCCGCCAGAGACTGACATCAACCTCAACAACACTCGGAATGAAGCCCGACTAAAGATTTTCAGTCAGTTTTGGTGTTTTTTCTTATGTTTCATTCTAGGGCTGGGCGATATATAATCTTATTTTACAATGAGAGAAATTGTATTACACTATAACGATATATATATCATGATTTATACACTACTGTTCAAAAGTTTGGATGTATGTTTTTGTTTTCTAATACTTTTATTCACAAGGATGCATTAAATTGATCAAAAGTGATGGTAAAGACATTTACAATGTTCTAAAAGATTTGTATTTCAAATAAAAACTTTCTCTTCATCAAAGAATCCTGAAAAAATATGTAGCAGCACAAATGTGTTCAACATTGATAATAATCGTAAATGTTTCTTGAGCAGCAAATCAGCATATTAGAATGATTTCTGAAGGATCATGTGACACTGAAGACTGGAGTAATGATGCTGAAAATTCAGCTTTGATCACAGGAATAAATTACATTTGAAAATATATTCAGATAGAAAACAGTTCTTTTAAATTGTAATAATATTTCACAATATTGCTGTTTTTACTGTATGTTTGGTCAAATAATTGCAGCCTTGGTGAGAAGAAGAGACATTAAAACATTAAAAAAAATCTTATCGACCCCTGACTTTTGAATGCTAGTTTTATTTTATTTTATTTTATTTTATTTTATTTTATTTTATTTTTTGTTATTAAAAATAAGAACAAAGAAGAAAAACAAAAGGAAAGATACAAATGAAGATACAAATAAAGGTACATAGTAAGAAATAAGTATAAAAAATAAAACACTGCTGTCAGGATTCTGTTTTGTCATGTCTTTTAATTTCTAACTTGTCATTTGTTCTGTTGTAGTTCTTGTCTTGGTCATTGTAGTTTTTGTTAATTAGTTCCAGGTGTTTCTTATGTCAGGTAGGCCTATTTAATCATGTTCTAGGTCTTGCTTTGTGTGGATTATTGTTGATTCGTACGTGTGCCTTTCATGTGCTTATGGATGTCTAGAGCTTTCATGTGCAGTATCATGGTCAAGTGATGGATACCTCTCATGTTTGGAGCTATTAAACATCTTTTATCTGCCTATAGATCCAGATTGTTGTTTGATTTCTTGAGGCCACGTTACAACTGCATAGCCCTTACTGTATGAATTAAATATAAATTGATTCTTATTAAAGATACAAAAGTTATTCCGTCAAGAAAAGTGAACCCGTTTTAACATTAAACACATTCTGCTCTTTATTTTCACATTCATGCATGTTTCTTTATTGTTTCTAAATCGACATTTCCTGTGACATTTCACATTTATTGGTTTTTCATTTGAAGTGCCCCTATTATGCTATTTTAAAGATTGGATGCATGGTAAACAAATAGGTTTACATGCATCCAAGATCAAAAAACACTTTAATTCTCTCATAATATACATTGCAGCTTCACCTTTTTTTCTCACAACAGATCTCTAAACCCCACCTTTCCAATAACTTACTCTGCTCTGATTGGTCAGATGTTCCAACTGCTTACAGGGTGTGTTGGAAACAAAACACCCATTACCACATCTGAATTTCAACTCTGGAAGCTTCTTCAGTAGTTGATGTGATACGAACAGTAATGATGTGTTGGTTTTACCATATCAATTATTTTACCATATCCTCCTCCTTTTAAAGTGCATGCAGACAACGGCATCTTCTCGACAACACAAACCAAACTCTTCCAGTCTCAGCTACAACTACAGTGTTTGAGTTTGGGACAAAGTAGATGTTGTTCGTGGGCAGCCAATGAAGGCCATAAATTGGAATTATGCAAATGTTACAAACTTACATAGGTTTGAGCCATAGGCGCCGATTTATGTTTCTGCCGGTGGGTGCCCAGTGCCCCACATCACCCCCCTCCCCTCCCCCCAATTACATCCATATTATACTATAGACAAATCCGTGTTCGAATTTCGTATTCCATGATAGTCTCGTGGCAAAATTTTTGTTAATAGAGTCAGAGGTCCAGCCGTGCTCTAATTATCAGTGGTTTGAATCTGCCCTCATATAGTTTTTTTCCTCACAAAGTTCAAAGAAGTTCATTAATGTTTGTATATCAAGAGCAGGGACATGTTTGTGTGCTTTTTGTTAGTGATTTCCCTGGAAAGAAGAGTCAAGCGATAGATTATAGACTAACTTCCACAACATTCGTCTGCATGATTTCAAAAACAACACGTTTTAGCACTAGTTAGCTTATTTAACTCAAATTAACGTCAACTGGATGTTTCTTTTGCATTATATCCGATGACAATTTCGACCCCAAAACACATTCTTTTCACGAGTGTTGTCGCGAGTCGTGCTCTCGCTGATATCTGATGCAAGGAGAGTTTGAGTTTGAGTGCGCGCATGTATCTGATCCATAATATGATCGAGAACAGAGCCATTTGTGCTCGCGCATCACTTAGGAAGTGAGACTGGAATTACTGAAGACTCGTTTCGGCAGCTCAGAATCAATTCTTTCATTTAGGAGACAATAACTTTATTAACTTTAATAATCTTTAAACCTTTTACATTCACAAACACCTTTATTACACACTATATGAAAGGTAATTTTCCCATTATGAATTATGATACCACATGGTTTGTTGGTCTGTTGGCTCGGATTGCTTTCTCACCTCAACCGTACCGCTCCAGAGTTCGTTTTCAATCCGGCCGTGACCACCTCATTCAGGGGATCTTGGAGAAATTGTTTTGGTGTGGATCCAAGGGCAATTGCCATGTTCATATATGCCTAAACGAACTGAATTAAGGGAGAGAAACGCACCAGGTTCTGAAACAAGTCCAAATGAGCCAGGTGTGAAAACGCCCTTAGACTAGAAGAGACCATCTGACTGAAATGTAAAGAGACCAACCACAGTTCAGATTGTTTCTATCTGTCATTTAGAGGCAGATTTATTGGAAATCGATGATGCCACAATAGTAGACTGGTGTACTAAAAATCTTTTACACTATGAAGCTGAGATGTTTGAATGACAAATTTCTGTCTACATTTACATTTGCATATGCTCATGACCTTGGCATAGCTAACAGCATGCTCTACTGTTTATCATTGTTTTCTGTCATTTTAAACCTAACAAACTTAATTTCCTTTGTATAGTGCTTTTTGCAGTCTGTGTAATTTCAAATCAGATTTTACTGAAAACCACACATCAAGCACACTTTACACAAGCCAATCATTTCACCAATTTGCTTTAAGTGGATTGTGTAGTCAAAAGTTGTGTGATCATTTACCATCAAAGAAGAAATTTTGGAGAATATTGTCAGACCCAACTGACTTTAATTTTACAAAAAACACTGACATGTTTCTCAACGTATCATCTTTTGTGTTCCATACAAAAAAGAAAGTCAACCAGGTTTGGAAGGACATGAGGGTGAGTAAATGATGAAAAATCCCTTTAAAACATTTGTGACTTGTTTGGCTCACATTTTTCTGGCACCTTCTGTGCATGTGGTTTGAGATTCCAAACACTTTCGACTTCACAATAAGTGTTTGTTGACCTGATCCAGACATCAGCCCTGAGGAATCTCATACTACTTGTTATTTTCCACATGCTTCCAAATTTTTATGTGCCACCCGGTTTGACCTTTAGTCCGAGTCCTATATGGTGCTGGTTTAAGTTTTGTATTGATTTTCTGAAATCTCTCTAGCTTCTGATAGAGCCACAAATATCTTGGCATTTAATTTAGCCTGAAGTACTTACAGAAGAAGACAAACATCTAGTGTCTAGACAATGAAGTCGACAGGCCGTGCGTGGAGTGACGGCTAAAGGGATGTCTGGGGACTAGAGATGGGAAACGTAAGGAATTTAGCAATTCTGGGACTGATTCCTCGCATCGAATTTCATTCCTAAACAATTCTTTAACATTTTTGGCGAATAAATAAGAAACACGTTTATGATTGCATTCACACTTCAGATGATGAGATAATTTCAGGTTTCACAGAACAGATGGAACAAATCAGATAGGAATTGAATGATTTCATGGAATATATAGTTCTGGATGTCTAGTTTAGTTGCTACTAAATGCCTCAAATTTAGAGTATCTTTAGAGTATCTTTCACATTTTTGATGCCACAAACCTGTAAACTAATTCTTACTTAGTATCACATGTGTTAACCATGGTAACTTGTTAACATGATTTCAAGATAAGTTTACACAGACTTTAGAATATTTAGGTGACAGAAATGCAGTTTATCTTTATTTCATTTATATTGTGTGTGTGTGAATTTCTGTGTGTGTATGTATATATGTTAGGGGTGTGACGAGACAAGACGAGACACGAGATTGAGTTCACAAGAACGAGATGAGATTTTTACACAGTATTTTTAAGAAATCCTCAATTATGAAATACATACTGCATGTGCATTTGAGATGTTTTAACTTTAATCATCCTGTAATAAATGTAATTTCAGTTCTACTTTCCGAGTATGAATTATCATATACAGTAAAAGACAACAATAAGCAAAAGAAAAAAACTCAACTGACTGGCTTCTCTCCTGTATGATTTCATACGAGTTTCTTCAGACCTTATAGCTGTACATGATTTATGAGCTTCTACAGCTTTTGAACTCCTAACTGAACCCCTTTCCACAAACTGATCATAGAAATAAAAACAGAATAAATAAAAATGAATAACAGTTTTCTCTTAGTCTTATTAAGTGCAAACAATAAGTGCAACCATAATCAAAGTACTCTCTCAATATTCAAAGTGCAAATAGAGACCAATTTTTTCTTCAAGTATGATACAGATCTAAGAGATGGTTACAACTACACAATCCAGTCTAAGATAGCTTTCATATTGGAAGATATTTGCATGTATCAGGGAGCCGCTTTCAGTTATTGAAACTGCGTTTAAATGTGCGCTCACGTTTTACTTTTTCTTTCGCGTTTGCACGTATTCTGTGTTAAGATAAGACATTTGTCAGATGCTTAGCCTCTGTTGTGCAATGAATCCTCCGCCATGGTCTCATCAGTCATCTCGTCACTTACTCTCATCACGTGATCAGTGAACTCTGATTCCTGCTGCACTACGTACGACTCTGCAGCTCGTGTTGGATGAGCTGGGTGGTATTGAAGTGACCATTATCCAACTGAATTAAATAGTTTTTATTTCTATAAAAAGCAAAACGACAGTGGAAGCGTAATGTAAACGTAGTGGCATATTCTATCCTAATTTCACTCTCACACTCCGTCATGGCAATATCATGAGACAGCTTTTCAACTCAACAAGAAATCTTGTCACATTTTAATCTCTGTGTGTGGAGACTGTCCTCCAAAAAAATGACCTTAATAGGTCGTTTTTCAAGCACCTTATTACGACCTATATTTACGTTTTGAAGTCATGCACCCTCTAGTGGGCGTAAAAATAATGACAGTGTCGTGTTTCGTCTGTCGTCATGAAATGACGTATGACTGTCATTACCAATCAAAATGCGTGTTCATTTAAATGCATTGTGTGGACTTTTTACACCATTTCTCCTATTTCCATTTAGCAAAACTAATTTTTATTAATGACTACACCCACCCCAACCCTAAACCTAACCTTAGTGATTTATAGTGCATATACACTTTATGAGCACATGTTTTCCCTGGGATCGAACCCACGATCGCATGATCACATGATTGCATATTGTTATTGCAATGCTCTACCAATTGGGCTATGTGAAACCCGAAACATGACAGATAAAGATAAAAAGGAACAATGCATTAAAATGAAAGCGTCCTGTTGTCGAAAGGGTCACAATTTTAGCAAATGCTCCTATGGGTCGTATTTCAGGGAAGTGACAAACGACCTATATGGTCGTATTGCTTGGAGAACATGTTGGTGTGTGTGTGTGTATTTTATGTAATTGATATGAACAACCTATGAGTATCTGCACTGATTTAAGTCTCAATGAATAATATTTTGAATTGGACATTCAGTAAGTGGTTCAGTAAGTGAGTCAGATTAATTCAGTATAGGTTTCAAATGATTCACATGTGTTTTTAATTCAGTTCAAATAAACGGCTAATAAGAGTCGCCGTAGTTTCAGTAGGACGTTTATGAGTATTTTAGTGCTTTGTTCTATTCTGTACGGTGGCAGAATTAGTCGCAGTGCTTGTGTTCAGACATGAATGATTCCTCAAATCATGTGCGTTGCTGAGGAGAAGTGTGCTCAGAAGTGATCAGATGCACCATTTTCACCCACTGGACCAGAAGACAGCTGAAAAAATCCCACAGATGCACATTATAGGAGGTTCAGAAGATCACAAAGATCACAATATGGGAATTATATACATAGAGAATTTTTTTTGGCTTTCCATTTAATGAATCTCTTGATAGCTTCCAAACATTTTAAGCCCTCAGCAACTGCATTCTAGTTCAAACAACATTATTAGACCAATAATGAATTTGTGAGACGTCCATTTGTGGTATTTTTCCCGTTAGAATGCTTCCGAATGCAAGCCGGATTACATGCTGTATTTCATTGCACAAACCTGCCGGGATATCGGAGCAAAGCTCTTTGAATCATGGGATAAATAAGCAAAGCGTTCTCATTTATACGGCAGCTTGTGCTAATTCCCTGACCGCCCCAGGCTCTTGCTGTGAAGAGCGCTGGATTTCTCAGAAACGTTCCACTGTGTTTGTATCATTACGGGCGCCATTAGCTGTCGTTTAAATCGTCAGCTGTTAGCCTATCAGCAGGTGTAATTGTTCCTCGCCACGTTGCAGATATGAATACTGCACGGAGGGTTTAATTAGAATGCAAATGTGATTGTGTTTCTCATGATAGCCGCTACTACTTTTAGATTTTGTCCCCAGGATATAACAACCATACTTACGAGGCCATTATATATTGAAGCAAAAGAACTATATAACGCAGTCAGTAATTTGAAAGCCAGACGTTTTCTCTTTAACGTCATGTGTTCATAAGGAAACTTGAATGTATTTCATTTTGCATTGTGTGAAAACAGCTATTCGTGTGAATTTTTAGTGCGTGGCCAAATGATAATAACTATAATTTACTCTTTCACATGTTTCGCTTTCAACATGCGGATTAAACAGTCTGGCATTTAGATCTGCAATCAATGTGAAAAAGAGCAAATTAGATCCATATGAAATTCTAATTATAATCCTTTGAGATAAACTCAGCAGATGCAATTAACCAGAAAGAAGTTATTTAACTTCATATCCTATTGTTACCTTGGTCTTTTTCACTCGAGTCAAGGAAAAATCATGCAGGTGGCAGCTTTCCAGATCTATTTGTGTTGCATTAGCTTCATCAAAAGCTCTACAATCATGCCTGCTCAACGTTATAAAAGTCGCTTATACTTTCATCAGACATTTCTGCTGATCCCGTCCCGCTCCAAACTAGCTTTTGTCCCTTGGCACTTGCAGGTGGAAACGTGGTAAATAATAGATGAGATTCTGGCCAGTTCATTAGACAGACGTCTGCTCTTCGTCAGAGCACTGTTTGCTTTGCTGAACTTGTTTCAACTTTCTTAAATCCTGTTAGCCGGTAATATATTTATTCGTTAACGTTTACTGCACCACAGGAAATAAACACTTGAGTGAATGTCATTACTGTAATGCAATATGTTCTCATGTGAAAAGAAAAAACCTACATACAATATGATCAAACGTTTGGCGTTTTGTTGATGTTTTTGAAGTTTCTTTTGCTCAACAAGGCTCCATTTATTTGATCACAAATACAGCAAAAACAGAATATTACATTTTATTCTGAATATATGTATATTTCAAAATCCAGGCTTCTCATGATCCTTCAGAAATCGTTCTAAGATGCTTATTTGCTGCAGAAGAAACATTTATTATTATCAATGTTAAAAACTATTTCGAAATAGTAAATCGTGCGCACATTTTATAAATTGAGGGAATGAAATAGTAAATCGTGTGTGCGATTGACTTTTTTGTCTTGCATGTCATGTGTGGGGCTCCGTAGAAAACAGTTGTGCTGCTTAATATTTTTTGTGGAAATCTAAAATGAGATTTTTCCAAATGATCAGTCCCAATCCAAAAGGTTTGATGTAGGTCGCTGATTAGCGTATAATAAGCCATTCAAGTCACTATTTTGTCTGTTTCTTACAGATTAAATGTTGCTGACGGTTTCTGGTGTTGGTCCAGGTGTTATAATATGATGAAACGGTCATTTAAACGAGTGTCAGACCACCGGTCAGCTGCCCTCATCATCGACCCCTGATTAACCTTAATCACTTTGTTCATTTGGAGGAATGGTTTTGTCCGCTTCGGTCAGAAAAAGTGCAATGAACGTCCGACTTTTGCTTCATTCAGTGTGACAGCTGAGCAGAGATGGAGCTTATTCAGAATTAAGCTATTATTCTTTAATGAGGGCAGTGTAAGAGGTCGTTAGGATGGGTAATTCAGTTTTAATGGAAACACAATGGAAAAACCCTAAGAAATGGAATTGACCACAGTGGCAATACCAGAAAAAAGTTTGTAATGTTTCACTGATTGCATATACTGTACTTGATGTTTAATTTTGAAATATACCTTTTTATGTATCAGTGTTGTTTTAGTATCATTAATACACTTGTTAATATTTTAAATTACATTTTAGTTTTATATTTTTAGTTTTATATATTTTTTTATCATTATTAATATAGCTTTAAATGTCTATTTTTAAAATTAATTTTTAGTTTTTAGTTTATGTAGTTATTGTAGTACTTCAACTTTAATTAGAAGAAAATGAAGTTACACTTTATTTTAAGGTGACGTAGTTAAGTTAGTAATATTAATTAACTACATGTACTTACTATAGAGTTACAGTTAGGGTTTGGTTTAAGGTTAGTTACTTGTAATTATGCATAATTTACTGTTATTAATATAGTAAGTACATGTAGTAACATAAAGTGTTACCAAAAATGAGAAATTTTGCCAAGACAACTAGCTGAAATAAAATTTCAGTTAATGTTTGTTTTATTTATTCCTGGTATATATGCTTACATATGTTAAATTATGAAATAAAAAATATATTAATACATACTATATATTAATATTATATTCAAATAAGTAAATCAATAAATATCTAGTTCAGTCATGAAACTCTAGAGGGCACAGGCTGATATGTCCTTTACATACAATCTGCAGGCAATTACATCATTACTGCATGGCAAGCTGATTGGCCTCCGCTGATCCTGTAGCCAATGAGATGCTTGCTCAACATTTATATTGCCTGGTTCAGTGTTTGTTGTAAGCTGGTCCGCTGAAACCCTCCACCTCCTCCAGCTCCACCTGCCTAGATCTGCTATGGGATTTATGTATGTCTATTTATGCAGTAGCAGCAGCAGCAGCAGCATATCTTACATGCTCACAGCAGAGTGTCTGTGCATCTATTAGCATTATAGCGTTACTTTATATTTATATTAGACTATTGTTTATTAATCTGAATGCAAGTAAATCTTTTTAGACATTCCAGTTAATTCCCACCTTCCCATTTTCTTTCTGGAAATATGTCTGCTTCACTAAAGTGAAATAGAATGTGAGTGTCATTTCAGGTTGAACCTTTTCTTTGTATTTTTCTGAGATGTGCAAGCATCCAGCTAAGCCTGATTCCTGAATGCTCTGCTCCGCCAGCACTGAGACAACAGGAGCTCAGGGCTTTAGAAACCTTTTAGAGAAACACTCTGCAATCGATCATACATACTGCTGTCCCTTTTCCATGATATTAAGGACAAAGCTACTTTCTGGATGCTTGTTTGAATTCTAAGCACACTCTGGTCTGCAGGCTTTGTGTCAGTATAAACATTCTTCCGGCTGTCCGCCCCTCCGTTTGGCTCTCAGTAATGAGCCGAGGTCAAGCATCTGCACATTTCAGTGGCCATGTCAATGTCTTCTGATGCACGTATTTAGCTCTGCTTTTTGCTTGCCACTGCCCTAAGCACTAAAATAGGCTAGTTATGCTACTCAGGTTTTGTTTTGTTTTGTTTTAGTGAACACGGTGAGCATGACAATATGATTCAGCAGGACTGCACTACAAGTCTAACCAAACTTTGATCTGCTAATTAGTTTGTACTCATAACGGCAATGCTAACTAATATACATTTAAAACATTAAAAGACAAGTAAGCTGAGTATAAATATGCTGAGACATATAAGAAATGTGATATGTGACAAAATGTTTTGTGAATTTGTACTTTCAAATGCAAGAAGACGTGAAAGAGAGCTCAATTCAATATTGCACACAAACCATTCCAAAAAGTGCGCAAGTAATGAATTGAATTCCATTTTGCACCTTCTTGCGCTTGAATATTTAAATTGGCATTGCTTAAAACTATCGTGATGATTCAGCACTGGCCTGACAGCTGTCCCGAGCACCGTTCATATTGTTTACATTCATCTTCTCACAACATTGCATTGTTAGAATTCATAAAAATGTTACCAGCCAACTGGTGATTAACACCATTTCGTATATATATAAACACATTTGCCGAGTACATTGGTATTAAAAACGGCTTTTTAAAAAAAGCCTTTAATGTTTACAGTGGGTGGAATGGAGCGCTGTGATTGGTTGAGCGGATATATCGCGTTCTGCAGAAAAAGGAGACATTGTCACGTTTTGGAAAGAAAGGGAGAAAACATGACAGAAAAATTAATAAATGACTTTTCAATACCGAACAGATGCAATACTGATTTTGGCGGAAACTCAATTTTTTGGAAAATGCTGTTTATCGCGTTTTGGAACCAAACTCTTATATATATGTGTATATATATATATATATATATATATATGCATACTGTATACAAAATAATTAATTATATATATATATTAGTGCTGTCAATTGATTAAATTTTTTTTCTGTAATTAATCGTGATTAAAAAAACATTGGAATTTTTAATAATTTTATATTGCAATAATTTCACAGTTACTCTCAAAATTAATGTAGAAACAACTTAAAGACAATAATAAGAGTGCAATAATATAATGAAATGCTAGCCAAATTATGACGGAAAAAACGGATGCTGCATTAATTGTTTAATATTTTTAATACATTAAACTGAAAAAAATTAACCGCATATGTATATATATACCAGAGGTTGTTAACCGAAAATTATCGTCATTGACGGAATTTTTTTAACATTGACGGAAAAATCTGAAGGCCGTCCGTCACGTTGACAGATTACACTGAGGGTGATCTATTGTAAATTGTACTGTAATTCCCACCCCTGTCCAGTTGGTGGCGAGTGCGCTCCAATGTAGCAGCAGAGCACTGGATCCAGAACAAAAATGAAACGCACAGGCGAGTACCCAGAAGCTACAACGATATATGACGCCACATTAAAGAGCGCCAAAACGGTATTTATTGCTTGAATTTCTTAATGAAATGGACAGAATTTTAAATCTGAGACTTTGTTCCATATCAAAAGCAACACAAGCTTTCAGCCTATTGCGATTTATTGGGTAGGAGGCGCACTATGCACTGTTTATTCGTCAACTGAAAAAGGCATATAGCCTGGGATTTACGAATCGATATTGGTCTTATGAGTGTGACCAAAACAGCAAGGAGACATTTGAATTGTTTATTAATAAAGTAATGTTTTCTAAATCAGTGTCGGCTGCCAAGATGTTAACATTGACTCTCCTCATCTCCTCATGGACGCGCTTAGAGAGAGAATGCACAGTTCATTCGGCTAATTCTACATAAACAGAGTTGCCGATTTGTTTTCGTTTTGAATTATTCCGTTTTCGTTAAAGTAGATATTTCATGCTTTCTATAGAGATATTTCTCATGTCTCTGAGGCAAGCAGCCTATACGCTGAGTTTCGGTTCATTCACGTAAGACGCGTTCCAGTTCACGCGCCAGTGATCGCGCCCGCGCCTCCGTGTCATTATTATATTTTCTACTATATTTGCTTCTTATTTATTACATCCAGGCAATTGGTTGATGAAACATTGATTAAAATTAAGATACAATTTTTACAAAACGAAATTCACTTTAAAGAAAGGCTTTCTACAAAATAAAACTTTATGAAGTTGTCAAAATCATGTCTGACACACGACATGCGCATCTTATGATGCATCTTACTCATGCTCTTCACTTTTCATAATCAAATAGATGAATTTAAAACATAACATAGGACTATGTAAACATAAATATGAAACCACCTTTTCTTTAATAGCTACCAACACGTACAGAGAAATTTCACGTGTGAATTACCCGTCATTTTAATTTCATATTTTAATTATAATAAAACATTTAATTGCTTTTATTTTTGTTCAAATGTGAGCAAAAATAAAAGCAATTAAATGTGTTATTATAATTAAACGATGAAAATTAAAATGACGGGTAATAATAGATTATGACAGATTTTTTATGACCCTGTCTGTCAAAATGACGGACAAAGTTACAGTCTAACGCAACCTCTGATATATACATACATATAATCAATTATTTTTAATAAAGTATCTGGTGTGTATTTTTATGCTTTTTAGAGTATCACAGGTTAAATGTGTCTATATTTCTTTCTTCAGAGGAATTAGAGGAGTAACAACTGAGACAGTGTTGATACTGCAGTGAAGCATAACTCCATTAACCCTTCTGAGCAAACTGTGAGCATTAAAATGGTTCTCTGGGTATAAACATTGGCTTTTCTGTAGTGTAAGTAGGTTCCATGGCTGTCTAGAATATCCCCATCTTCGGTTTGGCTGTCCTGATTATGAGCTCCACCTGTCTGATCACTCTATCCATCTGGCATCCGTCTTTGGCCGCATTCAGCATTTTCACTTCCTCTGCTGCCAATGTGCCACGGCTCTTGTCCTGAACAGGTGTCGTTCTCGCCTGCTTCTCACAGCGCAGCCCACCTTAGTGCCCCACCGTTAGGTAATTTTATCATGATTTACGACAGACAGGTACCATTTATGATGCCGTCTTATCTGATTTACCCTGCGCCGCTGAGGTAGAAGGTTCCACATCTGCAGCGTGAGGCATAGAGACACTATGGGTGGCCTCATGAATGCAGCTACTTAAGAGGGATTTGACTGAGGTTTTCAGGCTTATTTGTGTCAGTATTTATCAGTCTGCTGTAGGTAAATGGACTCGGTTCTGATGGGCTCAGAATATTAATGGTGTTCGCAGTAACCGCCTGTTAGACAGTTTGCTGGCACAAAGGTTTTTAAATGCAAACCCTACACTGTAAAAAAAAAAGATTTTTCGATCTTGTAAATAAAAGAAAATTATTTTGGTCACACTTTAGTTTAGGGTTCGGTTCTCACTATTAACTAACAATTAACTACGACTTTTGCCTCAATAAACTCATAATTACTGCTTATTAATAGTTAGTATAGTAGTTGTTAAGGTTAGGTATTGGGTAGGATTATGGGATTTAGAATATCATGCAGAATAAGACATTAATATGTGCTTTATAAGTACTAATAAACAGCATGCTTATAAGCAACTAGTTAATATTGAGAATTGGACCCTAAACTAAAGTGTTACCATTATTATTATTGTGCATGTTTATTGTAAATAAAACAGTAAATTATTATTATTATACTTCAAAATTTCATGTTTGATTCAATGCTACTTGCCATTTCTTTGTAAATTATTTATGAAATTTACTAGCTTCAAAGGAAATACACCAAATTTTTTTCAGTGTAAAAGGATAAGTAAATAAAAATTCTGTCGTCATTTACTTGTCGTTTCAAACCTGTACAACTTCTTCTCTGAGCACAAAAGGAGATATGTGCATGTTGACTTTTCTGTACTATATATACAGAGACTTTTATGCTACTTGTCATGCCTTTTTGTCATTTTTGGAGATTGACTGCCTCCGTTCCAATGCATTTTCATTTTATGTGTCAATTCTCATTTGTCTTCCATGGAAGACAAATGAGAAGGAAACAAGTAAATGATAACAACATTTTCATTTTTGTGCAAACTATTGTTTTAAAACCATAATGCAAAGGCTTAAGGAGAATTTCACAAATGAAAAGATCAAAATTATAAAGTAATCTAATAAACTGGTTGTTAGACTACAAGCAGGTTTTTAACAGGATTTGTTCAGTGGAACGGCTTTATCCTCATTAAGATGTGTTGATAAGTGAACATAATGAAGGAGAAATGGGGAAAAAGGTTTTATACTGTATTGTATATTTATTTATGTATATAAAATATGTGTGTGTGTGTGTATATATATATATGTATTGAAATTACTTGAATAGTTTGTTGAGTCTGTGTACTTCACATAAGTGTCTATATAGAGCGTCTCAAATCGGTCACTTATAAGGGTTCTATTTCAGTTTGCATACTTCCTAAGAAGGCAGCTGTTGTTTTCTCCCAATAAATCCCTGCATCATTTATGAACAGCGTGTGATGCAATCTATGCAGCTCGGACCATAATGCAGTATGTGACATGTGAGACCTTCAGCTCAGGCCAGCGCTTCATTTGTCTCTTGTGTCCTGCAGGTGCCGGAGGCTGGTCTCCGCTGGACTCTAATAAGTATCAGTGGCTGGAAATCAAGCTGGAGCAGCGGACGGAGATTACAGCCATCGCCACCCAGGGCCGATACGGGAGCTCTGATTGGGTCACACGCTACCTCCTCATGTTCAGTGACACAGGCCATAATTGGAGACCATACCGACAGGAAGATAGTATCGGGGTAAGGGCTTAATTCCTCGGCGCTGTGCAGCTTCACCTGAGATGGAGGAAAAACATGTTTTGACAAGATAAAACGTAACGCAGCGATAGATTTTAGTAAGTTTGAGGCTTGAGTTTTTTTTTTTTCTTCAAATTTGGATTTAGGAGCACCTAAAGGTTTTTTTTTTTTTACTTTTTAACTTTAGTTAGTGTGTAATGTTGCTGTTAGAGCATAAACAACATCTGCAAAGTGATAGGAAATCAAAATACAAATGGGGGTCAGTTCAACGCTGGATTTGCACAAAAGATTAACACAACGGCACATGCTAGTTGATGAGTTGAATCAACTCCACAGCAACTACATAAATTTAAAGTTGCATTCTAAAAGTTGTAACTTCTTCCTGAGTCTCTCCATCAGTGTCGACTCCGGTTTGAACAATGTAAGGCTGAACACCGTTACTGACAATCCTCATTTTGGCTGCGTGAGATTCTCCAGCTTTGTTGTTGTTGAGCTGTTAAAGCTCCGCCCTCTTCTGGAAAGGGGGCGGGAGCAGCAGCTCATTTGCATTTAAAGGGACACACAGAAAAACTGTGTGTTTTTGCTCACGCCCAAATAGGGGCAAATTTGACAAGCTATAATAAATGATCTGTGGGGATTTTGAGCTGAAACTTCACAGACACATTCTGGAGACACCAGAAACTTATATTACATCTTGTGAAAAGGAGCATTATAGGTCCCCTTTAAAGAACTTTAGGGGTGCAATGAAAATTTTTTCATCAATAAAGGGATACAAGGAGACATCATTTAATTTATTTGAATACAAAAGTACACTATAGAATTTTAAATATATATGCGTCAGACTGTATTTATTTGATAATTATGGAATTATGTACAGTATATTCTAAACATTGAATCAAAATGTCAGATACAGTTAACAAGCATGAAATACACTATTTTGAAATGTCTTCTCTACTTCCAGCTGATAAATTATGCACTCTCACAACCATTTGTTTTGTACTGTACTGTACTATTTTGTACAACCAACTGATTTGTACTGTAATATGTTTATTACAAGTACAAACACCATAAAGTAAACATTGTCATCATAATTTATCAACAATAGATCATGTACAAAAATGTCAAAGGATTAGCATTTATTTTTTATTTATTTCAGCATCCTAAGTACTCTACAGTTGAAAAGATAAGACTTTTTTTTTCTTTTGTGTATCTTCTGCTCCCCAAAGCTGAATTTATTTGATAAAAAATACAGTAAAAACAGTAATATTGTGAAATATTATTACAATTAAAAAAAAAAGTCATTTTCTCTTTTAATATATTTTCAAATATAATTTAATCCTGTGATCATAGCTGAATTTTCAACATCTTCATTGTCACATGATCCTTCAAAAATCATTCTAATATTCTGAACTGCTGCTCAAGAAACATTTTCTTTTTCAAGATTCTTTAATGAATAGAAAGTTCAAAAGAACAGCATTTATTTGAAACATTTCTTATGAAACATTATAAATGTATTTACTTATAATTAATGTAATGCATCCTTGCTAATTAAAAGTATTAATTTCTTAAATTTATTTCCCAAACTTTTGAACAGTAGTGCGTACATGAATATGATTAGTTGCATATTATTATTTACATCTAGTATTGTTTTTCTGTGACCCATCGAACAGGCCTGAGACCCATTTTTGCATCTCGACCCGTCAGTCGGGGTTATGCGCAACAAACTTATGTATTCTTTAAAACAGGTTGCATCGCTTCTGGTTCAGGTCTTTTGTATGTGCTTCATTAAATATAGAGTCGTTTTACTCAAGATACCTTCAAAGGAGTGAGCATAGATGAGCATAATCTGAATATGTCCATTGCATATTCAGATTGACATCTAAAAGTTTTTTTTCTTCTCACTAACATTTAGATAATTAAAAAATGAATAAAATGCCAAGAATAAGTAGAACTAGCTAGGTAGGCTGATTACCATAGTCTATAGATATCGGCGTCAGTTCGCACTGCCCTTAAAGCGGAACTCAGTAAGATTTGCGAAGCTCCCTCTACAGGTTCCTTCAGTGAATCACACTGTCTTAAATACTCCAAGCGCAGCTCTGGACTACAACGACTACAACGCTCACCAGCGCAGTAGTTTTGCAAATAAAGTGCAAGAAATCTCGATGGAGGTGGGTAATTTTCGAAATTGTCTTACAAAGTCATAATATATATATTGTTTTTGAATTACCGTAAAGCATTTTGTCACTCTCGCGTGAACGTGAACATGAGGCGAGATTGTGTCGGGTCGGCGCAGCTCAACTTGCAAGTGCTGTTTTCAGGCGTAGACGTGCCAGAGGCGGTTAGTGCACGCCTCAAACACACCACTACAAGTCAATTAACCATCGTAAGGACTTAGAAAACTATTTATGAAGGTAAAAAAGTTCTGCTTTAACACTTTCCCAACAAGCGAATGCGATGAGACCTGTTTTTCTGTTTCTTCATGTGAGGTTCGGCATAAAGCCTGTTGAGAACAGCAGCAGTATACGATTAGAACCGTTAGTCACGATTCCGTCTGTCGTCAGAAGCACTTAGAGTTTAGGACATAAGCGTCTTTTTTACCTTGTCTGAGTGCGAGAACTTGTCGCTCCTACCAGTGGAGGATTTGCACCTTGACTCTTGATATATTTCACAGGCCACTTTAGAGCAAATGAGATGCGCCTCCTCAGCAGGAAACAGAGCAATTTGTTCGGCTTAACGCTCCACTCCACCAGACGGCTGATCCCTTCAAAGGCACTGAGAACGCTACTCAGCTCGGAATTACTCTGAGCTAAGAAAGTCCAAATTGCACACATCTCTGACAGATATAAGGACAAAATGAACGTTCCTCCCTGCAAAATAATCCACAATAACTCTACTTGTTGCCTCCGTTTGCCTCTTAAAATGGCTAGCGGGACCTTAGCTGGAAAATACCCTGATTTAAAAAACCGCCTGAGGTGCTGTGTGGGTGTTAGCTGGTTTAAGCTGGTCTGACTAATGAGTCGACTAGTTATAGACCAGCCTAATCAGCCTGTCTTAGTTGTGAGATCAGCAGTTTTGTTCAGCAGGTTAGTATCTGGATGTTACTGGACAAAAAGTGCCTGTATTGATTTCCTTTAATACAGTGCCTGAGTGCTGGATGTTTCTGCTCATTGACCCATGGTGATGTTGAATCGCTCCGGTCTCCACAGGGTCTCGACTCGTATTAAGTAGAACTTAAGTTATAGGCTGGTGTCATCTTGTCATATGTGAACCCGCCTGCCACCTGAGTTCAGGATCAACATTCTGCATCTTTATGATCCAATGAGAAACCACAAAAGATGCAAAACTGCATTAGTGCATCATGTCAAAGCACAAATATCATGAAAGGTCACGTAACGTGATGTTGTTTTTTTGTATTTGAGGCCTTTTCTGGGAACTCCAATGCCGACAGTGTGGTGATGTACAAACTACAGCATCCAGTGATCGCTCAGTATCTCAGAATACTGCCGCTGGACTGGAACACCAACGGGAGGGTGGGATTGAGGCTGGAAGCGTACGGATGCCAATACAGTATGTTTTGAACATTTAAATATCATTGAACATCTTTCATTTTATGAAATGACATACATTTTTTATTTATTATTTGTTCATTCATTCATTTAATATGATTTAAAATCTTACATGTTATGAAATTATTTCAAAAATTAAAAATCAAGCTTTTTAATCAATCTTAAACTTAGTTTATTCATCATTTAAATATTTCATTATTTAATTTTTCATGTCATAAAAGGTATTTGTTTATTGAATTATGAATATTTTTTATTTATCATTTAAATATGCTTTATAATCTTTGATATTATGTTTTATTTGTTTAAATATGATGTAAAATCTTACATTTTATTTAAGATTTAAATATGATTTAAAATGTTTCGTTATGAAATGTATTTAACATTGAAATATTATTTAAAATTCTTTCATGTTATAAAATGCCAAATTGTCTTAGTTTACTGTTTTTAATAAAGCTTAAACTTTGTTTATTTATTTATCATTTAAACATGATTTCATTATTTAATTTTTCATAAAATGTTATAATGTTGTTTATTTAATGAATTATTCATTTTTGTATTTATTTAACTATGGTTTATAATCTTTGATATTATGTTTTATTTTTATTTAAATATAATTTAAAATCTTACATTATTTCATATTTTAATATGATTTAAAATGGTTCGTGTTATGAAATGTATTTATTTAACATTGAAATATTATTTAAA
This sequence comes from Megalobrama amblycephala, assembly GCF_018812025.1. Taxonomy (NCBI): domain Eukaryota; kingdom Metazoa; phylum Chordata; class Actinopteri; order Cypriniformes; family Xenocyprididae; genus Megalobrama; species Megalobrama amblycephala. The sequence goes on from NC_063045.1 coordinate 58,835,129, forward strand.
AATCTTTCATGTTATAAAATGCCCAATTGTCTTTCATGTTATAAAATGTTATAATATAATTGATTAATTATTGAATTTATTTATCATTTAAATATGGTTTATAATCTTTGATATTGGTTTATATTTATTTAAATCTTACATTATTTAATATTTAAATATCTTTAAAATCTTTCATGATATGAAATGTCAAAACATCTATTTATTTATTTATTTATTTATCTATCATTTAAATGTAATTTCAGTTTTTTAACTTTTCGTGTTGTGAAAGGTATTTATTTATTTATTTATTTAATATTTTAATAATATGTAAGAGTTCTTAATCAAGCAAACTATTAGTAGTTTTATTCTTGAAGAGTGAAATACTGTTACACTTTCAAAACATTGAACTCTGGTGTTATTTCAGCTTCTGACTCAACCAATAGAGTGAGTTTGGGGGCGGGGCTATCTGTTTATGCAACCAATGAAAGATTGGGAGAGTGTTCAGGAAATCTGTTTAGGGAAAACTCATTGATTTTTGATGTCAGTTTGGTGCAGTTTCTTTTATTTTTCTCGTTGTCAATCTTAAGCGATACTTGTTACTAACTCATATGTTGTCATATGTTATCTCCAAAGAGCAGACGATCGTGTCCGGCCCTCTCTCATTCAGACGCCAACCCACCGCACTGATATATGATTGGTCTCACAGAGGTCCTGTGTGGCAGCTTTTGTCCTGTGGCTCTTTTCGAATGAGATGTATTGTCCCTGAAATCACACGGGGCAGAACTGCAGGGCTTTAGCCATTCTGCCATTGAGAGCTGTCAGCAAAGGCTTGTGGGCATAAGAGCCCGTCAACATATATACAATGTTTATTTGCCTCAAGTGCATTAACACACCGTTTCGATTGTTTCCATATTCATAAATATAGCAGACCATTAGGGATTGAGTGTTTTTTTTTTCTCTATCCATTCATACAGATGTATAATTTATTGAACAGATCCTGCAGGGACTGCCCAGTGTCAGCCAGTTGCATCATTTGTGTTGACCTCAGGTTTAAACTCTCTGCTCCACTTACAGCAGAGAAGGTGCTGAGCTGTACCTGAATACATTAGTGCAACAGACCTGCTCAAAGACGCTGTATACGGCTCTAATTATAACACACAAAGTTTAATACTTAATGTCAGGGGTTTGTTGACTCAAACAAACAGATCAATGTTTTAAAAGTGTCCCAGTGTTTCACTCTCCAGGAAGTCAAACTACTAATGACTGACTTTGAACATTAAACTGGCACAGCAGAATCTAACTAAACATCTGAACATCACATACAGAATATTTATTTATTCATTATTATTTACTTATGTATTATTGTTCATTTTTTATTTATTATCAAAGTTCATTATTTATTTAGTTGATTATTATATATTTTAACATATTATTTGTTGGCTTGCTTGTTAATTTATTTTAGTTCATTAAAAACGAATTTACTGAATGAAGTTCAAGCCTTGTTAACTTGAAATTAGGTGTCATAAATCAGTCATTTTGATTGACCAGTTCAGCATGACTTCTTCACTCTGATCTTTGAGTTATTTTCTGTCAACACTGTTGATGTGCTTCTTGTGTTTTCAGGGTCTGATGTGGCCGGTTTTGATGGCAGCGGTCACTTGCTCTACAGGCCGGATCCCAGCGCCAATCCAGCAGACAAAGACGTGTTATCCATGAACTTCAAAACCCTGCAGAACTCTGGGATGCTGGTTCATATGGAAGACCACAGCGGACACACACTCACTTTGGAATTATTCAAAGGGAAACTCTTACTTCAGTTTAGAAAAGGTACTAATATGCATGTACCATGTTAATATCCCATCTTTTTTATTAAAAGGGACCTATTATGCACATGCACTTCTACAAAGTCTTGATGTTGTTTTTGGGCTCTGCTAGAATGCTTGAATGTTCATTATTTTTCTCATATTCTTCATTGTTGCAGCTCCTCTCTTCCCAATCTGTCAGTAACACTCTGTTTAGTTCCTGTCTCTATGAAGCGACTCCTTCTGAAAAGCACAATGTGCTCCGATTGGTCGGCTGGACCAGTGTGTCATGATTGGTCAAGTGCTTTGAGTGTGTTTGGGAAATGTCCCGCCCCTTACCATAACCGCCAGTTTCAACACACTACTAACTAACTCAACCAGACTCCACCCCTTTATTCTGCATATGCCTTGGGTGGGAATTATTTAAATGAGGAATATTGTGATGTGTTCGTTCCTGGAAGAAAACTCAAGACTACAACTGAGGCGTTTCAGGGAGTTCAGAAACAGTGACACTGATATAGAGAATAACTCCCGCTGGAGGGACTTTTTCATGTTCAAACAGCAACATTACACACTAATGGAAGGAAAGCATAACATGACCCCTTTAATGACTCACAAAATACATTATTTATGATAGATATTTGTTGTACTGTGTAAGAAATCATTGTTTACTCTGAGAATCTTTTAATGAGAATCTAATTTTTTTAAAAAGGCCTGCACTGTAATAATGACAGACAATTAATTGCTCAGTTGTCTTATATGATTACATGATTTATGAAATTCTACAACTTTTGACCTCCTAACTGAACTCCTTTCCACAAACTGATCATAGAAATAAAAACAGTATAAATAAAAATGGTAACACTTTACAATAAGGTCTCATTTATTAACATTAATGTATTAACCAACATCAACTAACAATGAGCAATATATTTGCTACAGTATTTATTAATCTTTGTTTATGTTAGTTAATAAAAATAGTCAATCATTGTTAGTTCATGATAGTTCACAGTGCATTAACTAATGTTAACAAATGAAACCTTATTGTTTGTGCTTAATAAGATTAAGAGAAAACTGTTATTCATTTTTATGGTAACACTTTACAATAAGTGCAACCATAATCGCACTCTCTCAATATTCAAAGTGCAAATAAGACCATATTTTTCTTTGATACAGAGCTAAGAGATGGTTACAACTACACTGCCCAGCCTAAAATAGCTTTCAAAATGCGGGGGTATTGAAATCGCGTTTGAATGCGCGCTCGCGTTTACTTTCACTTTCACGATTGCGCGTAACTCTGTAAATATGGAGCGGCGGCGACCGTTATCCAACTGAATTAAATGTTTTTTATTTAAATACAAAGCAAAACGACAGTGGAGGCGTAATGTAAACGTAGCATATTCTTTCCTAATCATCCTAACACTCTGTCATGGCAATATCACTTTTCGCCTCAACGAGAAATCTCGTCACATTTTAATCTCGCGAGATCTTGTGACACGAGATCTCGTCACACCCCTAATATATATATATATATATATAAACCTGGACATGTTATTCCAAGACACTTTAAAGAAAAACATGAAATTACCATGGTACATCCACAACATATGACTTTACCATAGTACAATTCTGTAGTTTACGTTTATTGTTAGTTAAAGGTGCCCAAGAATTCTTTTTCACAAGATGTAATATAAGTCTAAGGTGTCTCCTGAATGTGTCAGCCCAAAATACCCCATAGATTTTTTTAAATAAATTTTTTTAACTGCCTATTTTGGGGCATCATTAACAATGCACTGATTTACACTCGGCGCCGCCCCCTTAAATCGCGTGCTCCCTGCCACATGAGCTGTCGACTATATTACAGCGCATTTACAAAGTTCACACAGCTAATATAACCCTCAAATGGATCTTTACAAGATGTTCGTCATGCATGCTGTATGCATGCTTCGAATTATGTGAGTAAAATATTTATTTGGATGTTAAAGTTTTATTCTGAGTGAATTTGAGGCTGTCCTCTGTGGCTAACGGCTAAAGTTGTGTTTATGCATTATACAGACTGCAAGTGTTTAAAAAATGAAAATAGCGACGGCTCTTGTCTCCGTGAATACAGTAAGAAACGATGGTAACTTTAACCTCATTTAACAGTACATTAGCAACATGCTAACGAAACATTTAGAAAGACAATTTACAAATATCAGTAAAAATATCATGCTATCATGGATTATGTCAGTTATTATTGCTCCATCTGCCATTTTTCGCTGTTGTTCTTGCTTACCTAGTCTGATGATTCGGCTGTGTGCAGCTCTAGACGTTAACTGGCTGCCCTTGTGTAATGCCTTTCATAATGTTGGGAACATGGGCTGGCATTATGCAAATATTGGGACTGTTACGTAACAGTCGGTGTTATGTTGAGATTCGCCTGTTCTTCGGAGGTCGTTTAAACAAATGAGATTTATATAAGAAGGAGGAAACAATGGGGTTTGAGACTCACTGTATGTCTTTTCCATGTACTGAACTCTTGTTATTTAACTATGCCAAGATAAATTCAATTTTTGATTCTAGGGCACCTTTAAATTCTCCGGCAGATTAACAGATGATCTTATGATTCAGGGATTCTGGTAAATTCAGAAGGCTTGTTCATAAGGTTTAAGACTGTAAAAAAAAGCCTCAGGTGTCGGTCTGTCGTGAGCAGCCAGTATGGCACAGATTCCCATGTGCCATCTGTGATCGCAGTGTTCGGGTGTCACAGCCAGCACCACAGTCTCTCTCAAATACTGCTGAACTTATAACTGTAATGGCACAACATGCTTTCTGAACACATCTAATCGGCTCAGGGAATAATCTTATTTTCCGACCTGTTTTCTGTGTGCTCACATCAGTTCAGTTGAGTGGCAGCTTATTTTGGACATGCTATGAGATGTCATTTAGAGCCCGACACAGACCTGCTGGTTTACATGGCTGTCATTCACACAACAACATGACAAACGGAAAGACCGGAGGTCTCCTAGAGATTTAGAAACATTTGTAACACATTTTACGATAAGGTTCTGTTGGTTAACATTAGTTAACTACATTCGTTAGCATGAACGAACGATGAGCAATGCTTCTACAGCATTTATTAATCTTAGTTGATGTTAATCTCAACAATATATTTTTAAGATCAAAGAAGTACCTGTTAACATTAATTAATGCGCTGTGAACTATTCTCCTAATATTCCTTTTGATAAATAAAAATGGTAACATTTTACAATAAGGTTCCATTTTTTAACATTGGTTAACTACATTACTTAAAGGGGTCATTGATTATGATTTCTCTATTTTAACTTTTAGTGTGTAATGTTGCAGTTTGAGCATAAACAACATCTGCAAAGTTACGACACTCAAAGTTCAATGCAAAGAGAGATATTTTCTTTTACAGAAATCAACAACAAACGGCTGGTAGGGACTACAACCAGCTTCTTCCGGGGTTGGTGACATCACTAACCCTAAAATTTACATAAACCCCGCCCCCGAGAACACAACAAAGGGGGTGTGGCCATGTTGGTCTGCTTTAGAGAAGAGGAAGAGTTGTTGTAGTAGAGTGTTGTTGTCATGCCGTCATTTTACGCCGGACTGCTTCACAAACGGGGGTCAATTCAACACTGGATTTGCACAAAACATGATGACACATGCTAGTCGATAGGTTGAATCAACTCCACAGCAACTACATAAATTTATCCACTTGTTGTTGAGCAACCGAAGCGTGAGCTGTTAAAGCTCCGCCCTTCTTCTGGAAAGGGGGCGGGAGCAGCAGCTCATTTGCATTTAAAGGGACACACAAAAAAACTGTGTGTTTTTGCTCACACCCAAATAGGAGCAAATTTGACAAGCTATAATAAATGATATGTGGGGTATTTTGAGCTGAAACTTCACAGACACATTCTGGGCACACCAGAGACTTATATTACATCTTGTGAAAAGGGGCATTATGGTCCCCTTTAACTAATATTAACTAATTGAATATTATTGTAAAGTGTTACTTGTCTTCTAGTAAGAGTTTAGAGCTATACAATAATGTGGATAACAGCATTTGATGAGAAATATTTGAGCTCATATTGAGATCTGTGACTTTTGATTGCAGACCTTAGCATAGTTTGACATTATGTGAGATTATAGGATCCTTTATGCAGGAGAAACATGGAGTTCCAGCTAGTGTCTCCATTTCATCTCAATGCTGTCTAGGAGGAGAAACATTTGAGATATTAAAGATTTCTTTAGCAAATGTTCTTTACTGTATTTTCTCCTCTTAGTCAGTTGTAAATCACATATGTTGTCTGTCTGTAAACGTTGACAATTACACATCTGTGTTCAATTTTCTATTTATGTTTGGCATTTGGAAATGTGAAGATTACAGCACTGGAGGAAGCGGCGAGCATGTACAGTTTTCATCATATCTCAGCTTTACAGTGTACAAGTTGTATTTTATAAAGTCTCTTAGAGTTCAGTTGGGTCGGACCGGAGGAGTTTGAATGCCTCGATTCTGTAAATCTTGACACGTCCGGCTGCTGTCGAGCTTTTCCATCGTAAAGTAACTGAAGTCTAACTGCCACTCTCTCCGCAAACTTTGCTCTCTCTGCTTTCACCATAATTTCAAGCAAATCGAAGATGCCTGCCGTCATTTATTAGAGGTGTTTCTGAAAGTGCTAAAGTGGTTTCTCGGCCTCTCTAGGATAAAGGCTCGACTCTGTTTGTCAGAAGTACACTCGGCTGTTGTCTTTTCCTAGTCGATGATGCCATGATGCCTTTCTCGTTTTTAGATGAGATTTACTGTGCTGTAAGGACATTCGGTCTGGATTGTTTTATAAGACATTAAATCGTTGGTGTTTAGGAGCGAGTGTTGAATATAAATTACTTCAGGCAGCTTTAAAACTTTTTAGGCTAGAAATACCAGCATATGTTGTGTTTGGGGGCTAGAAACTAAATAATGAAGAATAGATGAACAGAATGTGCAAATTTATAAGTATAATTCAATATTTGGGCTGTCCTGCTCAGTGTTGGTTAATTACGCTGGTGTTTCCGCTTAACCAGCAAGACAGTCTTCCTCAACAGCTTCTCCAGAAAGACCAGACTACACTGTATAAAATAAAACAAAATTATTGGAGAACTTTTTACCAGGAAATGCAGAAAATTTCAGTCTTTCAAAATGTCACATTTAATTCAATGCTACTTGCAGTTTCTTTGTAATTGTTTGCGAAATCCGACTACGTGTTTTTCCTAGCTTTTTTCAAGAACATTTTTTTTCAGGTAGTTAGTCAACTTTTGAAAGTAAATACATGTTTTATCACGTTGCGCATAAATCCCAATGTTTGTATTGGAGACATTTTGTTGTCTGTGTTATAAGTGGTCATTTTTATTTTGTTTGATTCTTATAGGCCTTTTTAGTGGATGTTATTATGGAAGCTTGCTTCCACCACAGAATAGAAAAATAATAGATAATTGTGACTTTTTTTACTCACAATTGTGAGTTTATATCACAATTTTGACTTTATTACTCACAGTTGTGAGTTTATATCTCGCTATTCTGACTTTTGTTCTTGCAATTCTTAATTTTTTCTTGAAAAAAGTAAGAATTGAGAATAAAAAGTCACAATTATCTTTTTTTCTTTCTTTTTTTTCTTTGGCAGAAACAAGCTTTCATATGTTGTTACTGCCAGCACCTTTAGATGAAATATTTTGACTAGCGATGCACCAATTACAATTTTCTTGGCCGATGCCGATTTTCTTTCTAAGAACTATAATTGACAACGTATACAAACAAAAATCTACTTTTCTTCAATGCAAAGTTTTATTTTCATTAAAAAAAAAAAAGTAAAAGTCAGAAATAAAATATAAACAGCTTAAATAAATGCAATAGAATAAAGAGAGGTATGAAACTAAGTTTTTTGGGTTAACTGGGTTTCTATTCAGATAAGAAATACTACAGAAATTAAAGTAATCAAATGTAAAATGACACATTCGGTGTTATTTTACATTGGTTACCTTAATTTCTGTAGTCTTTATTGTAAATATTAATACAGATCAAGAGCAGAAAGTGATTTTATTTGTCTTGTTCTTTGATTAACATGACAGACAGCAGCAGGAATATTGGACTGCTGTCCCTTTAAGAGTTTATGAAACGGTGTTCAACGGACCCAATACTGTTACACACGACATGGGTTCACTTTCTTAGCTATTTAACGATTCAAAACTGGACAGTGTTTATCTGTATACTTGCCAAGATTGCCTGTGCCGCTGGTTTTGACATACTTTTGTATGTAATTTGACAGTTTAAGTGCATTGTGCTACTCGTTTTGGTACTTGTGACTGTTCGCTTCACTTATATAGATCAGTGGTGTGCACGCTTTCGGTGTGAGCACGAAACCTGCGGGAATGACTAAAATTAATGCGCAATACAAGCACTATTTAACCGCAGCGAATGAGACGAGTGAGAGAAAGGAGGTGCCCGCGCGGGTGTGTGTCACTTCACCGTGACAGAGAAGAGAGCGAGAACGCGCAGCTGACGTTATTGCCTGTGCCGCTGGTAACAAAACGGATCGGCTCGGAATCGGTAAGAAATGAGGCTGTTCGGCAGATCACCAATCTGGGCCGATCATGAGGGAAACCGGCCGATTCTGATCCCTGGCCGATCGATCGCTGCATCTCTAATTTTGACCTTAGTTCAATTTTTCTTTGTTTCATATGTTCCTTACTCTGGAGAAGCATAAAACGTCATGTAATCTCATTGAATAGGTGAAACAGATCTGATTGTTCTTTACTGTGTTTTCTCCTCTTGTCTCAGTCTATTATTGTAAATCTCACATGCTTCATGTCTGTATATGAGTTTGACAATTAAACATACTTGCTTGATTTGCCATTTACGTTTGACTTTGGCATTTGTACATGTGAAGATTACAGCACTGGATGAAGCAGCGATCATATCTCAGCTGGTAGGACATGCTTGAATTTTATATAAGGTCTGTTGACTGGATTAGCTAACGTTTCCAGCATCATAAGATTTTCAGAGGTTTGTTTGAGAAGCGTATTGGATTCATTCTGTCTTCATTGTCCTTGAAATATTCCAACATCCCCATCTAAAGCCTAAATAAATATCCAGCACCAATGGACTTAAATCTAGCATATTGGAAGGCAAACTGTGCCACAGGTCCGATAATCAGAAAGAGTCAGATGCGCTGAACAGGGTTTTTGTCTGACGTTGTTGTTGTTTTGATGCAGAAACAGATGTTAGTCGCTGGCAAACTCTCGCTGCTGTCTGTGCCGAATAATACATCTGCAAACAAGCTGTGACATGAAGATTTATGCCCCATATCCCAAACTATTTTATTTTGCTGGTAGTTTGCATTCATCAAAATGTCTGTTTATATTGTGCTCCAGTTCTTCATATTTTACCCCAAACTTTGTTAGGATTTGTATATATACAATGTTTTGACCGCATTGACCTAGTGTTGCACGATGTGCGTGCAGCGCGCTTCTTCTAAAGCACATTGAGTGCGTGTTTATTCCTCTCAACTGCGCAGCGGCTTTTATGGTGACGAAACGAGAGGTATGGTTGCATATACATGTGCTCTTGCAGACCTTCCACAAATTGTTGAGAAAGCAGATGCACGAAGCGAAATATGGCATTATTTTGCTTACATTGCCGCCAGTCAGGGCAAGCCCACGGACACCACAAAGCCCGTCTGCAAAAGATGTTACAAAATAACGCAAGCGAAGGGAGTCAAAAGCATCTTGCCAACGAGTGTTTTTTATTTATTTTACTCGTGCAAGCAGACCTGAGGTGTATTATTGAGTCTAAGTTTAATAAGTGATATCTGGTTGCAAAAATAAAATTAATTTAAAAATTCATAAATATGTGAAGGGTATATACAGTTATTTTAAACCAATTTATGCTTTAATAACATTGCTCTAATTATTTACAGTAATATAATTTTTACAGTAATCTTAAAAAAAAACAGCAAAAAAGCATAACAGCAAATTGGACTAATTTACAATTTTATTGAGCATGAAAATAATAAACATTAAAAAATTATATTAAATCTAACTCTAACTTCAGGGCAATGAAGCTCAAATCCAGAATTATCAGCTGCACACTGGTCAAGAAAGAGTTCTGTCATATGTGTTATTTATTTACTTTTCCTGCTGTTTTAGGTTTTTGCCATAGTATCGTTTAAGTATCGGTATTGTGATATTTACTGTAAATATACATATTAAGTTTGTGTTGCGGGTTGCTATGGACATCGATTTTCTGATAATTCAAAATAAGACCAAAAGCATGAATAAAGAAAGTAAATTGAGTCCATTTTGATTTCATGTTCCTTTCATGGTCTGTTTACAGCATGTGTTTGTAAAAATAATGCATTAATTATGCATACATATACATTCACAATGAATATGAATTTGAATTTTTGCTATGGTAACTAACTGAAATAAGATTTAAAGTACTAACATTTAAACTGAAATAAAAATAAATTAAAACTAAACAATTGTTAAATAACATTTTTGCAGACTGCCCTCAAAAAAGAAAGCACCTTATTACGACCTATATTTATGTTTTAAAGTCATGCGCCCTCTAGCTGGCATAAAAATAATGACAGTGTTGTGTTACGTCTGTCGTCATGAAATGACGTATGAGTATCGTTACCAATCAAAATGCGTGTTCAATTTTTACACCATTTCTCTAATTTCCATTTAGCAAAACTCATTTTTTATTAACGACTACACCCACCCCATCCCTAAACCTACCCTTAGTGATTTATAGTGCATACACACTAGGGGTGTAACGATACGCTCAGGTCACGATACGGTACGTATCTCGATACAGAGTTCACGATACGATACGTATAACGATATTTTGAACAAAATGAAACTGAAATTCAAACAAGATTTATTAAAAAAACATGAACAAATTTCAATAATTTTCCTTGTTGTACATACAAGATCACATTTCAATAAAATAAATAAATATAACATTTTAATAAAAACCTTCTGTATTCAAATTAACAGTTGAATAGGGCTGTCTGTCACTGAAAAAAAATGTTAAATTTAACATGAACTTAGAATTATGAATAGGGGCCGTTCACATATCGCGTCTAAAAAGGCGTGGAAGGCGCGGCCGCACCGCTTCTCCTTCTTTCCAAAGCGCTTGCGCTCCTGTGGCGTCGGCCGTTGCTATGCAACCATGAACTGAGCTCTCCAAGAGGATCAGGATGTTTCTGCAAAGGATAAATGATTTCTAGCCCTTGCATTAGTTTTACTACGAGATATATTGATGGAGATAAGATATAAAAACCACCATGAACAGGTATGATCAGCTATGATCAGCTGTTCGGCTGAGCTTTTGATGTTTTGTTAAGGAAAGGCCATAGCTGATCGGTTGATTCTTGTCACACGACCTGCGGTGCCCTTGCGGCATTCTGAGAAGTTGAGAATTGCATGCG